>NW_017728931.1:32919908-33004027 GCF_001723895.1 Crocodylus porosus
CGCCTATCTTCTGGCGTGGATGCTTTGCCCCAAAGTTTGGTGTCATCGGCGAACTTGGCCAGTCCACTCCTGACTCCAATGTCCACATCACTACTAGAGGTGGGACCAATCAGGTGATACAAGATTCAAAGGTATAAAATGTCCATCACCAGAAGAAAGCAGTCAGTCCCAGTAGTAAAGATTTTCTTAAAGTTGTAGTCAAGTTAAAAAAAAGGCTGATGTAAATTTCCAGAAGACAGATTATTTTTCTTTGTTGATTTCTGTCATAAATTCATTATCAATTGTGATTCCAAATAAACCACACAGCAAAATAATTCACAGCATCTGGAATTTCTTTTCTTGCATATACCTGAAAGATCTTGCCACACACAAACCCAAGATGATGTCACAGTTTATTTTAAGCCCTAGAACATTAAACACCTAAATTTCAAACAATGTTTGCAGCAGGTTTCAGATTAGGATATATTTAACTGGAGACGGCACTCGCTGTTTACACAATGAGGCTTGAGAACCAAATTTACTGGGTTCTATTCTGACATTTTTTAGAAGAATTTGACAACTGATTTGTCTAAAATGCAAGTCTTATTGACCCCCCTAACCTCAGATACAGTCACTTGGAACAAAACACTTAAGCCAACGTTTACAGGAAAAAGATCCACAAATTGCCTCATTTGTGGGGTGCCAATCTGAGCTGCATCAGGCCTGATTTTCTGAGTTCCTGAGAATTCAATTCCTCCCCACTCCCCAGGATTTCAGCTGGAGGTGCACCTTAGATATTGCACATCTGGTTAAGTACTTGCTTAATAAAGTACCAACAGCTAACTAAATCCACAGTTACTAGAGTTACTGTACAGTAGCACTGGCGCATGTTTATTTTGTGATGCTTACTGCACATTAGCCTAATAACACTGCTCAATAGGCTATTAGCATAGTTTTTAACTGCCACACTACTGCACAGTGTTATTAGGCTAATGTATAGTAAGCGTCTCATGTAGATGCACCCACAGTGTCTCAAGCAGGGTATTCAAGGCACAAATCACCCTAGTATTACTTTCAGGCATACTGGAGCTCTTCCTCTAGTACAGCGGAGAGTTTTTTCTGGCCTTTCCTACCCCATGCATAGTTACCTGTGCATAACTGACAAGTGCCTTTCTCCAGACTGAACACTCTCTCGCCCAAAGACAATATAGCTCATGTTAAGTTTATCAATAAAACTAAATCATTAACTTTGGAAAGAGAGAGAGGCTGCACACTCTGCAGTAATTATTTACGTCTCTTAATAGTGTTGGAGTGATGCTGTAGCCATGATGATCCAGGAATTATGTGAGGCAGGGATTTTTGTGGATGATATCACCCACAAAAATCTTTGCCTCTCTCATTGGGTCTCTTTTACAAACCCTTTCGTTCTGTCTCAGAATTTAAGTCACTTTCATGCAATTGGTTTAAAAGGCTCATTGGTCAAGAGAGTTCAAAACCATTCCTTCTTAAGAAAAATGCTTACAGGGAAAGGGGGACCACATACCTTTTTCTTCCACACAGAACAGTGTAAAAAGTTTCCTTTTTTCTCAGCAAGCTAATCCTAATGCACTTGCTCCACCTGTTGTCCAGCTGCATTTCTGCACCTCAGTCTGTTAAGATGTACCCAATCTATGCTTTGAACCGCAGTATCAACCAAATGCCCTGTTCTTAAAAGATGTTTGTGCATATTGATCCTAGTCTAGCCACCTGTCATCATCCCCTTTCCTCTGCACAGATCCTAAAAGAGCACTCTAGGGGACTTAGGAAGGGTGGAGCAACTATGAGTTAAAACAGAAATATAGGCTTAGTATCAACTACAATGCTATAAGTGCCACTGTAAAAGCTGCAGGAGTCTGATAAGCATTAAGCAACCATCAAGCAAGAAAGCTGTTTTTGTTTAAGTTGTTTTACATCTCACACAGAGCCCCAACTCTGGAGTTACATTAATGTCTCATGGATACAGAAGAAAGGCTTTAGTAACATTTGCAGTGCTAATTTACCTGAGGGAGGAGCAAGTTTTAATTAATATTCTTATTTTAACTTAAGCAAAAACAACTATTCTTTTTGGAGCTCCAACAGAAACAGGAATCCCTACATTTCCTCGCTGCTGTTTGGTCTTTCTGAATGGCTAGATTCACAATGTGGCAGTAATTATATCAGTCACCACAGAACAGTTCAGGCTTATAGATTTGCTGTACTGGGGACTTCCTTCAAAATTTTAATGAAAGTGCATCTCCACTTTCCTTGTTCTTACCTGACCCCACAAGCAGCAGAGATATGGAAATGGCTAGAAATGAAATGGCTCAGGCCGAGTCATGCTGACAAGGATCTGGACAAGAGGGTGACGGGGTGGGAGGAACATACACATACTTTGCTACCACCGTAAACAGCCTGGGGATCTTGAGACCGATTCCAGTATAACAACCATAGTATTGAGGGCTCCTTTACAACTGGGCAAGCTGCAGCTGCTTCTTTCTCAGACCCAAGGAACCCTGTGCCCAAAAGCTTGTCTAAACCATCTCTTCCAGCTTGGCAGTTGCCCCAAATAGAAGATATGACCCAAAAAGTCCTGGCCTCCTGCATATTTCCTGGAACGTCATAGCTACATCACTCCAACACTCTTATGACAAAAGTCATTCTTTTCCAGCACAAAAGTTACCACACTGATCCATGCTTTAGTAACCTCCAAGCTGACTTATCATCCCACACTTGACTTTGGCTAGTTTTCAGCCATATCCAGAGGATCCCCTCACACTGCTCCATCTGCATAAGTTAATTTTAAAGCTGACCCACCCAGCTCTATATATAAGGTTTCTATCTGGTGCATAGATAACATAACCAATGGATTACCTCAAAAACCCCCAACATACAGGCATGATTAAAGCACCACTAAATTCTGCTACAGTAGCCCACTGAGACCTCAGGAAACACGTCATTTATGGCAGCAGTGAGAAAGAGATGCTGTGATCCTTGAGCTATTACTTTCATATTAGCCTGCAGTTGGTAGATGCTGGAGAACATTGAAACACTTTACACAAAGCCACCCATCTACTACAAGGGAGAAGGTACCTCTGGAGATGTTTTATCTCAGGGCAACCTGGCTTCCATGTTTGAGGGAGAAGCCTACCACAGAGCTTTTGGCTACTTCAAGGAGGCAGCTTCACAGTATCTCATGGGTTTTTTACACTCCATTCAAGTTCCCCTTCCCAGTAACAGCCTCAGATTTTGCTCAGAGATTTCTTAAGCAAAGCTATGGTCATGCTTGTCATTTTTAGTTTTAAGCACCAGAAAGTGGGGAGACGGTTGTGGTAAAAGCCAGCACAGAAGACAGACATTGGTCAGTGTTCATATTGTCACACCTAGTGGTGGCTTTCAGCAACAGCATGGCACAATCTGAGGGCAGGCCTGGGAAGATAACACAGTGCTGGTTCATAGTCAACTTCCATCAAAACCCTAGGGTAGGTTGGTCAAAAATACAGCCTGCAGATCAGTTTCACCCATCCCATGGGATTCCTGGAGGGGCCAAGAAATCGGAGGCAGGGCCCGCTGCCAAATTCCAGGGTACGAAGTTCCATTAGGCACATGCCATGTGGGGGGGCTGCTGTGCTAATTCCCACACTGCTACTGCTTGCTCCTCCACCAGGCCTCAATCTGGCCTATGAGGAACCCCCTGGTCTAGATCGAGCCCAGGCCAATCAAGTCTGACACTGCTGTCCTAAGGGGTTAGAACCCTCCACTGCCACATTTTCCCTCCCCTCCCCTGAATATGTACTGGAAATGGTAGAACTGCATTAAACAATAATGATCTACTCAGGCTAGTTATCTTTGCTGAGAAGCAGGGTATATTAGCTCACTGTGCTAAAATGTCTGTTGCCACTCCATAGCTAGATCGTTATGCTGTACTACACTGTCTGTGTGTGAAGCATGGGTTCTGCAGAACATGTCAGTGGGTCTGGCCAAGAAGTTTCCCCACCTATCTTAGATGAGTGGGTTTTTCAAGGTGTCACTGTCTGCAGCACAACCTCTGTGCAATGTAACATCTTCTGATCTAAACTTAAGCAGGATCTAACCAAGCCATTGGTGAGACATTCTTTGAGTCCAAGTAATACAGGAAATGGTGTCAACCGAGAGGCTCTTCTTCCCAAAATCAGAACTTAGCAAAAGACTCACAACAGTACTTGGAGTCCTGGCAAGCCAGTATTTCATCTCCATTCTTTAACTCCCAGGGCAGTGTGCGTTTTGGCAGTGGTATGCAATACTACCAGAACATTCCACCCAATGAATTCAGTGGGGAAAAAAAAAAAAAAAAGAATTCTTCTATTTATCTCTAAGCATTTTTGTACATTTCATGATCAAGCAATTTGGCTGTCCCAAATGCCTTCTGTATGGTCTCTATCTTAGGCTACAGTATCTGGGACCTTCTGTATAAAACTAGATGACAAAAGCATAGTCCCTACTGGACTTCATGGGGTCCCTGCTGCTTTTTTTCTGAAAACAAAACTCCACAGGGGGTTGAGATATTTAGAGGAGGGAGAGGGATGCTTTGTCCGATGAATCCACTTGTCCTAGAACCTTCAAAATGATAGACTTATGAAGTGACCAAAGGCCGCAGTAGGTATGAGCTGTTGCTGCTGTTGGTTTTTGCTTTACTTCCAGAATACTGGGCCCACACAAGAATCTGCATGTTATTCTTACCCAAGCCATCCCCATGGCTACCAACTTCTTTATTATCAAAGTGAGGCAATGTCCTTGCACTTTAAAAATAGCTATTTTTCACTCCAGAAGTGGCTGGATCAGGTCATGAGGGTGACATGTAGTAAGTGACAGCTTGATACACACCCTTTTATTTTCCAAATAAATGGGATAAAAATAGGACAAGAATCAGACAAAAAGTAAAAAACACACAAGAAAAGCAAAATTAAAGTTCCATTTGAGGTGAGTTTATTGCATTAGGAACAACTTGCCAGGACTACAATATTTACACATGTTTTCAACCAAAATCACAAAACTATTATCCCATGGAATCACACATTTCAAATCCAAAAAACCCCTTAACAAACCAGACTTAGGGTGCCAGCTTTATAGATACTGAATAATTTACAGAACTGAAGTCAAGGGGAAAAAAAATAATTCTCCCAACCTGGGATTTTATGACCACCAAGCCTGCCTCTCCCCTACCCCCTGTTGCAAGAGAACCTGTAGGTCTGGTACTCTGTCCCCACTGCTGAAAGCTGGCTTCGGTCCTTCTGTGTGTCAGGAACTCAGTTGTATTGAATACTAAGAGACCAATGTTACAAGCTGAATGTTACAAGCTCAGTAACTCACAGAACCAGGCCTCCAAGTCAGTCCTAAAGCAAACTAAAAGGCATCTGAAAGCCACTGGGATGAGGTCCAAGTCTCAGCCTGTTGCTGGCAAAGCTAAAGAGCACACAGTATAAACATTTGGTAAGGTTTAGTCATCAAATGGAGTCACAGCCAGAGCTATGGAAGTCCAGCTTTCCAGTATGCTCCTGTTGCCTCTAGACACAAGAGCACTGCAAGAACAATGTAGTATCTACATACCATGCTGCAATTCCCTTGTCATTTTCTGCAGTGCTGTCTCAAACAGTTTTGATCTGACCATTCCCTCCACCACCCCACCCCACCTACCTGGCTGCTAGAACTGATGCCAGCAGCTCCTGCATATTCACTCAGCACTTTCCCTCCTACCCTTCTGCTCTCCCCCAAGGGTCAGGCATTCATAGAACAAGTGCTCCCCACCAGGAGGACATAAGGCACCGATATCTAGAACATAAGAACTGCCATTTACTAGGTCAGAACATAGATCCATCTTGCTTAGTAGCCTGTGTCACAGTGGCAGAGTGGAGGCTGAAAGGGAGAGTGAACTGGGTAGGACTACAGCTATTTCTACTATTCCTCTCATGTGCAACCTACAGCATTTCAGGTCTAGCCCTCCTGTACATTATGCAAAAAGCATGGACAATTCTGACCTTGGTGCGGGTTGGTTTATTTAGCAGAGCTCTATTATAGTTGAACTACAGCACTTCAAAATTACTCTTTGTACTCCTGTAGTATTGTTTTATTGTAAACAGCTGTGGACTGTATTCTGGCCTCAGTCGTGTCCATGCATCCCAATGCAGCCAATAGGACATGTGTAGGTACAGCTGAGGGTAGGGGGGGTGATCCTATTTGCAAAACTATACTAATTATTCTCTACAAAATACTATATTTCTTGTAAGCTCTCTCTTTTCCCTCCCCTCATCATAAACAGGCACCCAAGTACATCGTGCAGATGCAAAACTCTTCTCTTGTTAGAGTCACAGGCAAAACCACTTTAGTGAACAAATTCATCAATGTCTGAGCCCACACCGCATTAGTCATCTTAGTGATGGGGCTCCTCCTCACAACTCTGGCAGGCATATTTGCCTGGACTGTCGCAATGCAGTCAGCACACTGGCTGCCAGCAACTTCTGAATCTAAAACGATCTTTTTACAACACCATAAATAATCCACACGTAATAGGCAACGTTACCTACAAGTGTCCACAGGTAACTATAGGGAATGAGGACTGAACAATGACTTGAGAATTAGTTAAAGTGAGATTTGAAATTGTGCCTTCTGGGTTTTTTTGCTTTTGCTTTTTTGGTTTTGTTTTGCTTTTTGTTTTCAAGAGAGAAACTTCGGCTTAACACAAGTGTAACTAGCCCCCTACTGGCAAGTGCTATTAATAAAAACCAAACAAACCAACAAACAACCCAGGTGTCCAAAAGACATTCATGCAAAGGACGCTTCTCTTCAGGATGTCAGAGTCAACATGCTTTGCTGACACCAGCTATTGCTATACTGTGAAGGACTCAAAGTGTATCAGAGCTGTGGTTGCCAAATGACTAGAGAAGCATGAAGCACTGACATGCTGCTCACATAGTCAGGAGACAGCCCATTTCCTAATACAAATAAAATCTCAGAAGAATTAGCAAGCTGCTCACTGCAAAAAAAGCAATATGTGAAGGGTTTGGGGTTTTTTTCCCCAATGAAAAAGACCAAACACTCAGGGAATTCAGACTCGTTACCTCAAAAGTCACAGCCAGGTCACATTCTGCCTTTGCAAACTCTACAGGCAGTCTCCACTGGTAAAAGTTTACTTACTGGGACAGATTCTGATTTAAAGCTACAACACTTGTACATGTGTTAACAAAGTAAAACTGAATAGTCACAACGTGGAATATAGTCACTTCTGAATGTAAAAACCACCACCACAATGCTAAATACAAACTATGTAAAGCTGCTTTAAAAAAAAGCAAGAGCGACTGCCCAGTGGGGTTGAGAAATTCATAGGACAGAGGGAAGTTACTTGAATATTCTTGCCTTTTTTGTGAGACCAGAAAAGAAAACTGTAGGTATTTCACCGAGCAAAATTTCCTCCACATGCTAACCTGCTTGTCATCAAAATCTCTTTGCCTCTGTAAGAAGCAGATATTGAGAATCCCCTGATAACTGAGCTTGTGGAAATGCTTGATAAGACTTCATTGTGGAAGCCACTCTCTAGCCCAACTTGCTTTACCTGGGACTCCACATGGGAGGCTCAGGGAGAACAAGGAGACATTCATAAGTGTTGGATTACACCTCAGTAGAAACAACAGGAGCATTTCTAGCAGTTTTAATGAATCAAGCTCAGCACACCTATTAAGTGTTTAAGCCCTCAAAAAAATGCAAGGAGGGATGGAAAACCAAGTTTAAAGTTCTGCCTAGGCTTTAAACCTCTTTGCACTATGGGTATGGGCTAGCTTCTGTCGAGCTACAAAACTGAAGCCCTACTACAGATGCCCTGATACAACCCAACAGAATTTATCTGTACAAGAAGGTTTTGGTAAAGACATGGTGCAGAGGAAGAAAGAGAACATCTCCAGGGCAAATTAACCCATGCTAACGCTTAGCGGATACAAGACACAGTTATATCCACAAGAAAACCCCACCCAAAACAAACAAACAACTTTGACTTAAATTCTGCTCCAAGACAACAGCTAGCCTTCAGCCCACAAAGCGATTCTTTGAGCCTGAAAATGAGCTGCTAAAAATAAAACTGCATCAAACACAGCAGCATTACTGCAATAAGCTCAAGGAGAGGTGTGTGTATTACATGGGTAGACATCTTAAAAAAAGGACTTCCAGCAGACAGTTAATCAGGTGCTTTATTGCCAACACTTACTTTTTTGCAATTTGGGAGAAATTAACACTTCTGGAAGTCAGAGACTAACCCTATAGTGATCCCAGTACCATGCAGTGCAAGCTGCCCATATAAGGCTCTGTTAACACTCATTCCAAACAAGTAACACATACTCCTACTCCTGCCTTGGGCCTCTCTCAAACTGAGTTTTGAGGCAAATTGTGTAACAATTATATGCTGTTCTAACTATCATCTAGATGAAATCATTAACTCTATTTTCACCCACCTATAACTCTCTCTTCTCCTGTTGAGATCTCAGCTCTCATCTTCAAAAGGAGACTGGTAAATATCCTTATTTAATACTTAATAATAAGCCCCTCCACTTACACAGTGCTTAAAATGAAGTAGTCTTTCAAGTGCAGCTTAACACTAATAAAGCATTACTTGTTACCACACACACACAGCTGAGGGTCAGTGTCATGTAAACATGATTTATTTCTTCTCAGTAGGTTTCACTTTCCCTTGATCTTCCACCTTTTTAATGGCAGCCTGGATAGCCTCTTGATCACCCAGGAACTGGTGAGGGCTAAGAGGGTGCAGATTTTCATCCAGTTCAAGAAGGACTGGCACACCAGTAGGAAGGGTCACATTAGCTATGTACTCATCAGAGATACCTGCCAAAGAACAAAGAGACACAGTTAAAATACAAGAGAAGACAACCACTTGCATTAAGATTTCCTTAACTTATCTCCAAAGAAGCTGGGCTAGGCCACTAGGCTCTCTGCCAAGGCAAAATCAAGTTAGCAAAGTAGGGACGAAGCACTGTTGACTCCCTGATTACATTTCTGGCTCAACCCTGGCTCCAATATATGCCAGTACAGTATAGCATCTGTGCTGAAGCCTGTCAGCAGACAACAGCCTTTAAGGAATTATCTGTCCAGCTGGATCACAGCATGGACAGGGCAGTACAGGAGCTAGCTATACACCGGGGGGCTGGAGAGAGGGAAAATGCACTTCTTGAAAGCACTATGGAAGTAGCAAAGACATGCCACTGTGCCCAAGTAAATTCCCAGCAAAATTTATACAAGTAGTTTCTTTTCTCTTTGGCCTACACAGAGGGGAGGGAGTACATCAGGAAAGAGGATCTGCAGAGCAGTCCCCACAAACTGCTGAAATCCTAAAAAGCTGTCGCTAGAGGTCGTTTTGACACAATAGACAATTTACCTGAATGCTTCTGAAACACTTAAGAGCCTAAATTTCATTGACTTTCAAACAAACAAGGTCTATATACAGTCCCCTGACAAGCACAGAACTACCACCAGTAGTATAATTAGGGGTGACTGCAGCCCTGGGATGCCAACTTAGAGATGCCAGAATGGCAGCCTCCCAGGAAGTCTATACCTGTGTTTCTCAACCCGTTGGGTCATGGCCGAAAAGTGGGTCACAAGAATATATGAAAGGGTCGTGAACGAACTTTAAAAGTAGATCAACAAACTTTAAAAATATATTCTCCTTTAAAGGAGAAAAATGTGGGGAAACTGAGTTTTCCCTTGCAGGCTGGCTTGAGGCTCTCTCTGTGCACCCCACATACCACCCTCCCTCCCCTCAGGGCATGTGTGCGGGGGAAGGGGGTTAGAACTGGCCATCTATGTTTACAAATGGATCCTGGTCCAAAAAAGGTTGAGACCACTGGTCTACACCATGGCAGTGGCAGCAGCTGAGTGAAAGGACTTCCTGCAACTGCCGTAGCACCAACAGCACCACCACTACACCGCAGCAACCAGGGAGTCTGAGCCCACATGGTATAAAAATCTGACACCCTCCCTCCCCTCCCAGTCTCCACAGCAAAGCAACCCTGTTCTGCAGGGCTCACACCCCCCACTTTCCCTAATCCTTCAGCTGTTTTGCCCAGGGTTTATACTCCAAGTGCTGCAGAGAAACAAACTCTCATCTTCTTGCTCCTGTTCTGTGCTTACCCAGGCCAGACAATGAGCATTAGAGGAGCCTAGGACAGACACCAGAGCTCCACTCTCAGGATCTCTCTAATCACCCAGGAGGCTAACAGATGTAAGGGTTTGTCATTACTTGAATCAAACAAACATTTTTCTCCCAGAAAATAAGGTTGGTTTGGGGGTTTTTAAAGGGGGGAGGGGACAGTGAGTAAACTGTTGATGGCTTACTAGATCCCTCCTAAGAACAGGATGTTTTTGACACATCAGGCTTATAGAAGCAGGCTGCAATTGTAATGTTAAACAGCCTCAAATAGTGCAATGTAATCAAGTTTCTAACTAAATTAACAGTAAAATGGACAAAACAAAAAGCATCTTGTGAGCAGCTGACAAGAGAGAGGGCTCTCCCTGAATACAGGAGTACAAGCTTAAGCAATTCTCACATCAGGCAGGGCCAGGAACAACATGTAATCACAAGCCCAGATAATAGCAGAGCTGTGGCTGCATGGAAGTTGGCATCTAATGGCTACCTGCCTGAGTATTTCCTCAGGGTGCTGGGCTGGTTTTGCAGCCTGACCTGAATCGGTGCTGCACTGGTGGCACAATTATCAGTACCTAAGTAGCTGCCTTTGGTCCATCATTTGTACATATCTTCCTTGAGGGGCAGTGCTCAAGGCTTGACACAGAACTCCAGGTGAGGCTTCATCAGTGCTAAATACAGCAAAGGATCATCCGAGTGTCCATATTTTTTCGGTCTACACATCCCCTAAACCGCATTCATGAAAGTTACTTATGCTGGGATTTACAAATGTGTGCAAAGGGAGTACGTGAGAAATAGGACTTGTTTGATAATCTTATACTGGATCAGCTATATAGGTGGGAGAAATGCAAAATTAGTATTTTGGGCTCAAAATGCATTCCAGCTTTCTTGGAAATCTTCCTTTAGCCTTGATGAGACCTTAAATCTCACTTTCAAATATGACATCAAACATCTAGGTGCTGCTGAGAATGTTACTAAAGTTGTTGTCTACCGCTGAATCTCAGTGGTGGCAGATGACAAAACAAGGAACACTGGTCTCAGATTGCAACAAGGGAAGTTTAGGTTAGATATTAGGAAGAATTTTCTCACTAGACGGGAAATGAACCACTGGAACAGGCTACATTGTGGAATCTCCATCCTTAAAGGCTTTTAAGACCCAGATGACTCAAGCCCCCCAGAGTGGTTAATCATTATAGATTGTACTCCGTAACAGTATGTTCTATTGTAAAGCAGGTACAAAATAGTCAAATAAAAGCTAAAGTTCACAAGCTCTAATAAGCAAACCTAAAAATCAGCACAGGGACCATGTAATGCACAGGGACCATGTAAATTTGTGGTTTCAGTGTAAACTAAAGCTCTTGTGAATGCCACATGGATTTATTTGTGAATCTGGTTCTCACACCCAAATTAAGGATGGTGTGCAGGCAGGAAAGGTGATGACATAAGCCCTTGCAAGGCACAAAACCCTTTATGCTATACTATAGGAGACTGCGGTTGTTCTGCAGAAAAGCATAAGAGTCCTTAGGTCTTCTCCACGCAGAAGAAATTATGTTGCAGCTCCTGCCAGCAGCTCCAGGAGCTGACAGGGGACTCATGCTCTGGGTATATACTCAAGGTCAATGTGTTTTTAGAAGTTTCATTCTTTAAGTTAAAAGCTTTAAGGCATATGCCAGGGTGTTTTGTTTTGTATTTAACAGAAAATGATCCCAAATTCACAAAACATAACCTCCAGGCTCTTTAAACACTATAAGCCAACTTCACTACAGATGTAAAGATATGAACCTAAACTACTACCAAGACACCCACAAAATATTTGGTCCCACATATTCCACAAACTTTGTTCTTTCCTAAAAGACAGTCATTTGTGAGGCTATCAGAGACTTGCTGAGAATCACCCAACGCAGATCAAGTTATAAAGAAGCATTTACATAGTCAATAGGTCACTGTCCAAACTGGAATTTGGCCAGGGACCTGAATGAACACTTCTTCACAAGAATATGGGAAAATCTTAAATTCCTACAAATGCTCAGGTACATTTTGCACCTTTTGCAAAAAAAAGTTTAAAAAAAAATAATAATAAATTAAAAATTCCAGCAGTGTGGCCCTGCCAGGGCTTTAATTGGGTAACAACTCAAAAAAAGTCACATAGTAAACAAAATACTTGTTATTGCATCAGCTAGGTTTTTCTGGATTTTTCACGTTCTGAAACATACTCCAATCTCTCTATATCAGGGGTCAGCAACCCCCGGCATGCGTGTCGAGCACAGCATACGAGGCCATTTTGCTCAGCATGCCACTACCAGCCTGGGCTCTAGGCAGCTGCTGCCAGCCACAAAGCCCGGGCTGCTCCCAGCAGGTAGCTGGGCAGCTGCAAGTCCTGCTGCAAGCACACTGGGCTCCATGGTTGGCAGCAGCTACCCAGAGCGTGGGCCAGCTGCAGCCAGGACACTACAAATATCTGCTCCAGGCTCTGGCATCAGCTCCATACCAGCAGGTACACGTGCACCTCGGAGTGGATAGTGGGGGAGGGCCCTGAGGCAGCACAACCCCGGCCTCTCTCCTGCTGCTAGCACAGAGCTGATGACTGGACTCCGGAGCCTGGCACAGCTGTTTGTAGCCAGTCTGGGCTCTGGGCAGCTGCAGCAGGCTCCACAGCCCCGGCTTCAGATCCATGCTGACAGCGACTGTGCGTACACCTCAGAGCGGACAGCAGGAGGGCTGTGCTGCCTCAGGCCCTATACCTACCATCTGCCCTGAGGCACGCATGCACCCATCAGTATGGAGCTGACACCAGAGCCCAGAGCAGCTGTTTGCAGCCTCCAAGCTGCAGCCAGCCCGGGCTCTGGTAGCTGCTGCCAACCACTGAGCCCAGGCTGCTTGCAGCTGAGCCCACCTGACTCCCACCTACTCCAAGCCCAGCTCCCCACTGGGATTAGGCTGGCACTGCCTCTTGCCAAGAGCACCGCACCTTTTGCGGGCTTAGCTGTGCGGGGTGGGTGGATGGTTGGGCAGATGGGCAGGCTCTGGGCCAGGGCCTTGGCCAGCTGTGCTGCAGCCCGGGGGCTGGCTCCCCAGGGAAGCACAGGGGCCGTGGCGGGACCAGGGCATTATTGGCTTGGACTTTGTCCAGCGGCCCAGGAGCGTGGCTCCATGAGCCCACACAGCTGGTTCTGTGCGTTTGTCAGCCTCCTCTGTCTGGTTCTGTGCATCTGTGTGCACATGTGTCTGGTTCTGGGGGTGCGCGCGCGCACACATGTCTGTTGGTTCTCTGTCTTTGTGCACATATGTGCGTCTGGTTCTCTCTCTGCTCTCCCTTTTCTTTCTCTCTCTTCTTGTCTCTTTTTTTCTCTCTCATTGCAACATGCTCAACAAAAAAGGAATACACAACAAAGGCAACATTTATGATTATTAAACATACTAATATGCAGTACGTCCTGCCATGTACCACCCCCCGCACACCACTGTTTTTCTGGCATGCCGGCACTGACACCTTCCAAGGTAGACACTGTTTTTTGCAGCACTCTAGCCAAAAAACATTGCCTACCCCTCCTTTATATGATGCTCCCCCTAATAATTACAGGTTCATCACCTGACAGAGTCAGAGGTTAAAGAGGAGATTAAGGGACAGAAAGAACTTCTACAGAAACACTCAATTGTACTAAATGAAACCAAACAGGTGTTAAAATACTTTTTACAGGGGACACATTACTCATACCCAATAAATATCCTATTTGCTAACAAATCACCTTTTTATTACATATAAAACACAAGGGGAATACTTCAAGCCAACTCAGTAGAACACTGAACAGAAATCAGACAAGATCTTGAACATATGCTACTATGACCATTGCAAGAGTCAGCTAAACCTGCTATCCAGTTACTTCTGATGCTGTAACAGAAGCCAAGTGACCTTTTATTTAAAACTCCTGCACCTGAACTGGCCAGTATTGCAATCCCATCAAAATTCACAGACTAAGAAGGATGAAGCCAGGACAATACCATATTTTCTTGAATATAAGAGAACCCAGAGTAAGATGACCTCCCTCCCCCAATAATTAAGTTCCATATATGAAAAAAATATAAATTTGTCATAATTTTCTAGGTATAGAATTGAATTACTGGAGGTCTGCCTTGCATTTGTCTCCCTCCCACTACTACAGGGGGGGGAAGTAAACCAGGAGGGTCAAAATGCACCCTTGCCCCTCCCCCAACTTTTACCCTCTGCAGACCCTCCCCTTACCATCAGATCTTTTCTCAAGTGAGAAACACATTTGAAACCACTGACCTTGGAATTAAACATATCTGTAATTAATTTTATATAGTACCCATAAACTTTGTTCATGCAGAATTGATACATGCTACATCTTGAAAATGCTGCAAGTTTTAACACAGGTATTCCATAAACATACTTCTAAGTAGCACTTCAGTACTTACTTATATGTAATACAAACTATGCATATTATTAGTCCAAAGCCAAAAGGCTCAGGTACTGCCACACAGTTCCTTGGGCTGGGCCCCACCAGTCAACAGCATTGCAAGTTATACTAACCTCACAGCTTGGCACTGCTCAGTATGAGTGTGTGCTTTCAAATACCCCCCACAATGGAGCCATGTGCTAATTAGCCCTCTCTCATGATTGGAACTGGGTATTCTTGGAACAAGCCCTGGGCTCCTTCAACACTTACATGCAGGTAAGACACAGGGCAACCTGGTCTAGTGCCACCTCATAGAGGGCAAGGCCACACTAATCTTTTGCAACAGACTGAGATATGGGGTGACAAAGAGATTCCAGGGGAACAGTTTGGGGTCCCTTTTGGTGATGTCTGCCAGGCATTTAAGGCTGGTGAAGAATCAGGAATTATTAAAAGTGGGAAAGAAAAAGGCGCAGCGCAGCTGTGGGAGTGCAGAGCAAGTTTAAATGTATTCAATGGTGTGGCTCACCATGACTTTATAAAGAGTCAGCATTAAGAGGGACTGAGCACAAGGGGCAGCACCATCAAGTATCTTATTTAGCTGGGCTGCACTAACCCATCTGTGTGGTAGGCTCCCATCTGCATGTTTGTCCAATATGGGCTATGTGTTTTATAGTCATGTCCCACATTGGAGGCATTTAATCAACTTCATAGTTGGCTTCTATTGCTGAGCACATGCTGCTTTTGGCAGTAGTTTCACAGTAGACACTGTATTTTATCAGGTTTCCTTGTAGGCCAATGTAAGATGAGTGGCTTTTCCCCCCCTTCACGCTGACTGGGGGAGGCTCATCTTGTATTCCAGTTAATATGGTAGTTGGATTTTAGCCTTTTGAGGCACTACAGGAAGTAGCACTGGTAATTCAATAGATAACACTCTTCCTTCCAAGTCTATTTCATATTAGCCTCAGCATAGGGTCTGTCCCTGGAGGTTCCGTCTTCCAGAGCCAGTCCCAAAGCAAATATTCTTCCTACCTGAGGTCACAAGAGGTCCAAAAAGCATTCAAAAAAGATGGGTTATCCACCCCAGAATCTCAGATAAATTTCAACTTAGATTGTGGCAGTCCTACCTACCAAAATCCCTCCTGCAGTTTCAAATCAACATCTCTGTGTCCTATCATATAATATGCTTGTATAGTATCAAATAGCTGCTACAGTCCACCTCAACAGCAACTGCATACAAAATTGGTACAGCACTTTTTTAAATAAGTTACTCACACTTCTCATTCTAAGGTTTTATTAGGCATACTGTCCAAGCTTATTTATACACATTATTGAATATGATCTACTGCCAAACAAATGTGATCCCACAATTATGTGCACTTTTACTTCAACTGTTTGTCAGTATTCTCCTGCAGTTAAGCTCATAATTTCACTCCCATAAAGGTCAACCCTCACTGTACAGGCTTAAAGACACGCTTCTTGATCAGCCCCAGCTATGCATTGTTAAAGAGCTGTGAAGGATTCAGTCATCTGTCAGGACAGCTGAAGATTCCCTCAACATGGGAACAAGACTCAGAGACCTTGTTGATGAAGCCAAAGTTGCTATTGGAACACAAATTACTGCCCCAAAATATTTAACAACTAAAACACAGAGTAGATTCACATCCTCTGGCACTTGATTTCTGGCCTTCTAAACTAAACTAAGTTTCAAAAGTCAGCAGACCTCTTCCCTTCCTCATCTGTTCCCAATAAGCAACTTGCATGTTTAAAAACAAAAACAAAAACCCATGAGGCCACTGTCCAAGATTATAAACAGATGTCAAATGTGTGACAAACAGCCTATCCACTTAATTGGGGAAAACACATCTCCCCTTGTCCTGCATTGGGCTGTGGCCTGATGCTGCATGATGACAGATGACATGTTCCCCACTTACAGAGACATGTCTCAGACTCCCTAGGAGGCCTATGCGAGAGACAAATGCTGGAGTTTCCCCACTTAGAGATGCCCTGGAGATTGCCCAAGGCATGTCTCTATAAAAGAGAAGAAATCTGGGCAGTTGATCCTGGGTCTTAAGTGGCCCAATTGTGTGTAGGAATTTCTGGGGCATGCAAGATCGGGCACTTCAAGCCCTGGGAGTGCCTGCCTGGGGAAGCTGGAGACCACAGACAGCTCCAGGCCGACTGTGCTCTCCCACCATAAACCTAACAAACATCTGCAGCAATAAAGCAGCACAAATTGGTACCACTTATATCCCAGCCTTATGTTACAGCCACAAATTTTTGGAATTTGTGGCATAAGGAGTATGGATATCCATTTGCTTGGCCCACACAGAAAAGAAAGCCCAGCAAAACTAAATGCATGAGATTCCTCCCTTAGCCATGGTTCACAGAGAATATGTATTCCCTTCCCTCACTGGAGCATTTTGGCACCACTAACACAGTAGCTTCGACTCCAGATGACAGCAAAACATCCAAATTTTAAAAAGGTGCCACTCTCCGTGGGGGAAAGAAGAAAAGGATGTGTAAGGAAGGGATGCATAATTCCTCTGAAAAGGGGCCTCAGCAAGATAACAGCTTGGGGTGGCAGTCTACTTCTGAGACTAGTTCTGCTGTTGCAAGGGAAATATCTCCAGGAAGATGGGCTAGACCAATTGACAATATTGCAGTAGGGTCCTTACAGAAGGGTCTCAAAGTGCCAAGTGTCAGGAAAAAGTTACAGCTGGTTCCCTTTCAGAAGGATTTCAGACAATCTCCTTGCACATCCTAATCCTACAGTTAGGCAGTTCAGAAAATTCAGTGTTTGGCATCTCAGACTGTCACATTAAGCTATTAAACTGTAGCTTTATCCAAAAGATTCTTTGTTGACATCTACGGTAGTTAAACAGTTCTCAATGTCTTCACTGCATCTTAGCCACTCATTAAATTTCTATGTTTTTAGGTCCGTCTCTCCACCCCAAAAGTCAGAAGACATGCATATGTGGCTGCTGATATTGTTTTTATTTGGAGTGCAGTAGTGCATAGCAGGCTCCAGTCACAAATTATCACTACACAGTGTAAAAATGATTGGGGGAGTGGGAGTGGAATGTGCAGAGAAAGGAAGCAGGGGGTGGGGGCAGAAGTTGCAAGGTGAGGTCACAACAAGAGACTTCAACAAGCAAGCACAGAACTTGGGGGGGGAGGGGAGGCTTTCAAAAGCCACACATAAGCCCACCCCTCCTGATGTAACCAGGGCAGCAAGATGTGCACATCTGTTGGGCCTGTTGAGAATGAGCCCCCATTTACCTTTTCCCCACTTCAAGCTGATTATGCACAGGATTATACACACATTCTCACTGAAGAGTTGTAGAAATAAGAGGTTCTGGACAGGACAGAATATTTTGGGCAAAAAAAAATATATATATACCTGTCCACAGGAGTTCTCACTGTGCAGGAGTTCCTTTCATCCTAAAGTGTGTGCAGAAGTAACATTCAAATGAGGGGGGCAGAGGGTAAAATAATAATTTTGCATGGAAAACATGACAGATCTTCCAGACATTTTAACACACCCTGTTTATAGCTACCCATAGAGCTGGGGGGGAAAAAAGACAATACCACACACAATCAAAGTCTTCTCAGCCCAAATGATGTGCTGCTCCAGTGAATGTGTATGTGTGGTTGGCAAGCTATCTTTGAATTAATTAAAATAAGGGCAATATTTATATGAAATTAATTACTGGCCTTGTTTCAAAAACAGCTGCGTTTCAAAGAGATTTCAAAAGGAGTCAATTAAAGTTCCTCTCTAAAACAACTAACTAAGTAGTTATTTTATCAGAGTATGTTAGTCAGGTCTTACTGCCATGCTAAGCCTTCTGGTTTAAATCTAGATACATTTGACTGATTTTTAACAACTAAGGCTACAGCCCATCAATACGGCAAGACATTCAGGAATGGGCACTTATTTTTGATGCCCTGCTTGGTTACTGTGAGCCTGATTTTTTAAAAGTGCCAAGACACAACTCCAGCTGAAGCTGACTGGAACTGAAAGTTCACAACAACCATGAAAAAAAAGGAAATCAAGATACTCAAGCTAGTCAACCAAAAAGCCAGTGGCCAAAGTACCTGTCTATATAACCACTGATCTATCACTTTAAATCACGCAAGGAATAATCTCCATAATTTTCAGGCAAATCAGCACCAGACCTATGATTTACTCCAGTTTGCCTAAAAACACATTTCAGTTTTATATCTGGAAGCCTCACATCATCAAGCTCACCTGCATGGTTCCAGTGACAAAGAAGCCAGGACATACCTGAACAGAACAGCAGAGAATTACATGTGCAGGGCAGCAGAAGGCAGGAAAGAAGCTATCAGCTGGCATAAAAGCTATGGAACTGGGCACTGTACCAATATTTCAGTGTATGGAATTCACTAAAGGGAGGCAATATACCATGGTTACACACAAGGGATGCAACTTTATGGGCTCATCTATACATGCACGTTACTGCACAGTAGACTAATTTACTATACAGTAAAGCATCACCGCCTACATGTGCACAGCAACTGGGCTGGTGTAGACTAATTTACAGCAATGTCAGATAGTCCCATCAGGTACAGAGACTACCCAACAATGAGGATAGGTGGCTGGACCAACCGGTTGGCCACCAACCGGTGGAATGGGTAAGGGTGGCGGAGCCCTCAGAAACTTGGGACCTCACGAGATGCCGGGGAGACTCATAATCGGACTACACGCGGAGACATCTGAACCAACTCCATTAATATCAAGTCGTGGCAGGCGAAACATATGCATGAGAGACCCCAATTATAGCTGATGACACCCTAGGCAAGTGGCAGGTCCACTGGGGACAACGATCCCTGACACACATTAATTGCATGTGTAGGTATGTTCTATATTCCATCCAGTTACTTCACCCCTTAAGGACTATGTACAGCTATTATAAGCTTAGACCTGTCCCTAAAGTACTCTAACTTGTGTTGGGAGTTGGGCATCTGTAGCTTCAAAAAAATCAAGGTGCTGTAATCAGCTGTCACCGCCCTGAGATCTGCAGCAAGTAATTCTTGGAGGTAGCCAAAACATACAAGTTTTAAAACGGGTGTCAAACCAATTACAAATGTTATCTGTTCTAATTGTGGTTAAACCTGTATTTAACATGGTTAAAATAATGCAGGAATTGTAGTCAGCTTGCAATACGTCACCCCTGAAAGAGAGGCTTGTCTGGCATATGGCTGTTTTCCTAGAATATATTCAACCCAGTTTTAAGGAGACAGGGTGCTGTGCCATATGGGCAAAGCACACTATCTTTATTAATGCAACTGATTTCCCTTCGCTGTAGTGTAACATCCCCAAAGATGCTGCCCTAAGTGTTCGGCATGCATTTCCTCCATGAATTTTATCCCTGCTGAAGCAACAGCTGCCGAGATTGTCCCAGAATGCCCCAGTATGAGCAGTGTTCAATAGATGCACATTTGTTCTTTGATTCAAGATGGCTACTGTGTAACATTTCACAGAATGAGCCAGGGTGATCACATCTCTAACAGAACACAGCATCACAGTTAAAAATGGTGCTGTAGGCAAGAGCTAAATTAGTAATTGAAAAACTGGATGAAATGTTATATTAATTTGAGGAAGAAAAACTTAGAGCCAAGGCTGTAAAAATAAGATCTGTCCCAAAGCTGGCAACAGCCTATGGAATATTATTAACTTACCCTTTTTCAGACCCCGAAGGAATCAGTAAAACTATACAGGATTCAGAATGCATCTGTTCGGTGCCATGCACTCTCTAGATAGGAAAGGAGATAATGTGCATAGGTAGATTTGCAGGCTTTATCAAACTTCTGTCTGACACAGCATGTGAGCACTGCAGTGGCTTCTTAAATCGTGACAAAATTAAGAGACAAATCTTATGTGTTGCCATGATGTGCAACTTCCTTTGCATTCCTACCACATACACTTCAAAAGCCAAGCATCTGACTTAAACTGGGATAAAAATATCAAAGTATAATATCTGGGTATTTCAACAACCACACCATAGTTGGCAACAGCCACATGGCTAAATTCTGACCCCAAGTACCTATCCAGAATAACCCAATTCATCCAAATTTATACCAATACAGAAGAGATCCAAAACTGAGATAAAGAGATTAATTCTATGCCACCATTCTTCCTAATGTCCTATTTTTGCTCCTAGAGATCAAGCTAAAAAATACAATGTTCTTACAAACTGAAAAATATTAAAAGCTACTACTTTCCTAGTTCGTGAAGGATGCACAGGGCAAAAATAAGGTTGACCTCTAGTAAAAAAGTTGCATTGTTAACAAAGTTGGCTCATGGACTAATACAACTCAAGAACAAATTATTTTTACTTACTGAAGCACACTTGGGAAGGACAGCAAGATCCTTACCTTCCAAATGCTTGAGCAGGGCCCTAGCACTGTTCCCGTGAGCAGATATGAGGATCGTTTTGCCACTTTTCAGTTCCGGCACTATCTTTTCATTCCAGTAGGGAAGGAGTCTTTGAAGCACCTCTTTCAAGCTTTCAGCCTTTGGAAGCTTGTCCTCCGGAACATCACAAGACTTATATCGGCGATCGTTATAAATCTCATTGTAGTAAGGATGAGATTCCGTTATGGGAGGTGGAGCAACATCATAGCTTCTTCTCCAGATCTTCACTTGCTCTTCCCCATGGTTCAAAGCCATCTCTGCTCTGTTGAGACCTATCAGTGCGCCATAGTGGCGTTCATTCAGCCGCCATGATTTCTGAATGGGGACCCATTCCTGCCCCATTTCTTCTAGCACCAGCCAAGCAGTCTGAATAGAACGAGTCAGGATGGATGTAAACACAAGATCAAACTCAAAACCCAGGGATTTGAGAAGTTTCCCAGCGTTCTGAGCTTCCTTTATCCCATCACTGCTCAGCTTCTGATCCACCCAGCTGCAAAAGCGGTTCTCCTTGTTCCAGGCTCCCTCCCCGTGTCTTAACAGCACAAGCTTGTACTTTATCATTTTGACCACTGCACAGCTTGCGACTGGTCTGGTACTTAATGATGACACATCTAGACAAAGATGAGACATACAATGAGCACATCAAATCAGTCCATTATGCAATGTGTTACGATGGGAAATTTGGCATTAGACAACAGATGGTTACACCAGCAGATACAATTTATTTTGGGCCCTTTGAATGTCATGTCCTCTGAAATAAGTTCTTTATGACTTTAGTACCACCTCATCCTCAGCTTTGAGCTCCTTCTACAATATTTAATAAAAATATAACCACCCTCCTATTTTTAGAGCATACTTTTTCTACACAACCTGTAACTAACCAGGTCATAGTAGCATAGTGCTTAGGGTCAGAAGGGACCTAAACAGATCATCAGGTCCAACACCCAAATGCTGTTATGTGCTTATTAAAGCTTCAAAAATACAAACCGTCCTACTCTGCTGTGCTCCTTCAAACCCCTAAACAATGCAGCCCTGGTCTACATATCTGCTCTTGTTCCCCAAGTTACCTCTTTATTGCCAGTTATGCCAATGTCTATGTCCTGTTCTCCACCAGGGCCCCTGGGGAGCCCTTCATACTCCCACTCCTATATCCTTGTCCATAGTTACTTGTACACACGATGCCACCCCCATCCCTTCCCACACTTGCCCAAACCCCTTCAGCATTTCAGTTCAGCATTAATACTAAGAGAAGCCCAAGCTATGAGTTGACAATATAAAACAATTTCTAAAAATGCCACAGGAGACCCTTGGGGTTATTCCTTCCTCTCCTTGATTTTCAACTATGTCTCACTTTCTGTGGGTCCACAGAGTGGACTGCAAGACCTTCAGAATAGGGATCATAACATCTTTGTTCCTTGTAGAGCAGAAAGCATATTTTCTGCCCTTAAACTAATCAAGACATTTTCAAGTTTTTTCTCTGTTCATCTGTTGCCTAATCTAGAGGTTCCCAACCTCCAGGCCACAGCCCAGTACCAAGCCATGAAGGACTGGCTGCCAGACCAGAACTCTGAAAGTGACCGGCATAACGTGGACCAGCAGCCAACCCTTTTTTATACTCAGCCAGTCACTTCTGGTCTGCAGTTTGCTGGTCTGCGGTTTGCCAGACCATGGTCTGAAAAGTTGGAAACCACTGGCATAATCCACAGAAGATTGTCATCTTCAGGGAAATTTGGACTAGGCTAAGAGATTACTATTTTCTAAAGCAGCCATATATTTTGGGATGTCTAATCTGACACCCCATTTTCAAAGGCATCCTACACTTCCATTAGCACCAATTAAAATGTTGGGTGCTTAGCCTCTGAGCACCTTGCACTAGGAAACCAAAATAAAGTCTTCTAGCCATTTCTGACCTTATAGAAAGTTCATTCAACCCTGCTAGGATCCAGATTTATGGCTACAAATTGCAAGGCTGGCATTTACTATGCTAAGTCATCACCTCTGAGATCTCAATGTTTTTAGAAAAGGAGTCCTACAACTCACTTTAGGCTCTAAAGTCAAAAGTACTTTGTTTTCAAAGTTTTCTGCTGACAGGTACCAGGTTCTCCCCACAGCAAAATATCATGCAAGTTTCATCATATCATCGTAAGCAGACCTAGTTTATACAGATCCTTCAGATGTACAATCCATTAAACCTGAACAATTAATTAACTGACTGATTTGCAGGGCCAAAGTCAGGCTTGATGTAAACAAGAGGGCAATGAGAGTTGCACCTACTTTTACCAGGTTTAAAATGGGCACTATGGGCCTCAACACAAGCCAACCAAAGACCCACTGAGAGCTAAACGCATCCCTGGTATAGCTATGGACCTCAGGACAATTACATTCCAGATGAACTTGGACCAATATTCCCAAAATATTTGAAAACCGAAGTGCAGTAATGCAATTCCTAGAAACCAGCTCAACTACTGCAATATTTAGCTAGAAACTTTCAGAGAAATGTGTGGAAATTATACTTACCTTAACTACTGTAAATGGACTCAACTTACACAAACCCCAGGCACAGAGACTGGAGTGGCTGTGAAGAGTGTAACAGCCTCTGTATATACAGCTACCTGCAGGAAGAGAAAAAGTGAGCATGGATTTTAGTACAAGAAGAAACCATGCTGATGGATTGATGGACAGCCCTGCCATTACCTGTTCTCAGATCTTTAAGAAAAATGACCATCCCCTGCATAGGCAGCAAAAGCCAGACTGCCTCATCCTGTAAGATGTAAAGCTATACATCCTGCATTCCAGAAGAAAACAAGCCTTGCTTCCCCAGTGATCCCAATTCTATCCCTACAGAAACTCACTTGGATACCACAGCAAAATGAACACAAGAACTTAATAAATACATATATAGATAAACGAGAGGCAAAGTCTATGCCCTGAAATTCTTGGAAGACTAGGGAGCTAAAACATACAATGCCTAAAGAAAATACTGCCAATGCAAAGATCAGTAAAGAATGGTTTTGCAGGAGGAGGAAAACATGAAAGCTACCTCTAGCACTGAAGCAGCATGGAAAAAATGGCAGCAAAAAGTACAAGCAGTAATTGAGGTAAGGAGAATGAAATCGCAATGCAAGGGGGTAGCTACACCTTACACGAGAGGTTTGCTGTCCTATTTTATTACAGACTCGCATCTATTCTAGAACAAAATAAAGATCAGACTTGAGAAGCCTGATTTTTGCTCCAAAAGGCCAAGTTTAGCTAGAAGGCCAATAAAGGAGAGCAATACAGCTGAGACAACAGAAAAAGTCCTATCTTAGGGCTGATATCATGTAGCCTAAAGGGAGAGGAAAGAAGGAGATGGACTTCAGGGCAGTGGATTACATCACTAGAGGTAGGAAAAAAACAACCAGAAAATAGACTAAGATTACAGTACTGGGTACAAAAAGTAAGAAATGGATTTTGACAGACTGTTAGGTAGTAAGAGAGTGGGAAGGAAGGGAAGACCCTTCATAGCATAAGCCTAGACATGGGAAGTGAAAGAGAAAGAAGAACCAAAACCTAAAACAGTGGTTCTCAACCTTTTTAAACTCCAGGCATCCCTCAGAAAATACCAGCTCTTAGCTTCTAGCTGTTTTTAACTACAGAAAAATAATAAAGCAATTCTTCTAAGGCAAATAACTCAGAAAGACCACAACAGGTCACTGTTTTTGAAACCATGAATTCCTGCTTGATATCTTGACGTTTGTATCTTGTGACTCACATGTAGGTGTTTGCACACCTAACATTGTTAATACAGTGCAGTGCCTTCAAAAGGATTTTGCAGCACTGTAGGGCGCTGCAGGACCCTGGTCGAAAGCCATAGACCACAGACCTAAACTTTTGAAGATCACCTCTCAGGTCTCGGAGAACTAACTTCCCTAGCTTTTTAGCACTGGCATCTTTCCATGGGGGTTCAGAAAGATTAAGTCATCATTTGTCTCTTAAAGGAGAAGCACTGACCCCGCCTCTGAGGGAAGCGGGCAACACCACAGCTGAGAAGTGGGGGAGTGACAGATGGCTCAGAGGACACCAACTGCTTCTGCACACCTGCTGCTTGTTCAGATACTGTTCCCTCCCCATTATGAGCCACAATGAGAAAAACAAACAGTTAACAGCTTGTGTCCTACAGAGTGCAATCAAAACCATCCAGTGTGCAAGCAAAACTCTACCCTCACAACATAAGGACAGGCCATTGCCTTTGCATAGCATGTGTTTCTGTGCCTCCACTGATCTCATTTGGAAGAACAGATGAACAATTTATGCAACTGTCCCACTTCCCATCTGAACACAGTTGAATCAGTGGGCCAGAAAGAGTCTTACCATGTCTGACTTGCTAGTACTTTATGTAAACTTAAGTTCAGAATCAAAGAAAAATAGGGCTGGAAGGTATCTCAAGAAGTCATCTAGTTCAGCCTCTTGCTCAAGACAAGGCTGTCCCTGACTAAACCATCCCAACCAAGTTTTGTCTAATCTCCTCTTAACAGCTTCTAAGCATGGAAATTCCACAACCTAAGTAGCTTGCCCCTCACAGATCAGAAGTTCTTCTTAATATCCAACCTAAATTTCCATTGCTGCACCTCTCCCTCAAAGCCTGAGGACAGTCTGCATCAGTGGCTCAACTTTTTTTTGGACTTGAGGCACCCTTCCATAACTTTCTGAATTGAGTGCTGAATTCCAAAAACTAATGTATTAGAGTACTTACCTCCTTATGCAAGGGCTGGGCTTGGCCAAACAGGGATAAGCCTGAGCCTGGCTTATCTTCTTAGCTTACTTATCTCCTCACTGCACCCTTCAAAGGATCTGGGGTATATCAGACTGCCCTGGCCCCTGGGTTAAGAATCACTGGTATATTACTATCCTCTTTATAATCACTTTTCAGTTATCTGAAGACTACTATCAACCCCCACATCCCAGTCTTCTCAGATCAAATTATCCTATTTTTTTTCAGCTTTTCCTCATAACTCCCGTTTCACACATCTCTAACAATTTCTGTTGCTGTCTGATATTTGTACATGTCTTTCTTGTAGGGTGGTGTTCAATACTTGACATAGTAATTTCAGGTGAGGCCTCATCAGTGCTAAATACAGCAAAGGAGCACTTCCCTTGACTTGCAAAAGACACTCCGGTTACAACCCAGTATGCTATAAACGTTTTTTTCTTTTTTTCACAAAGAGCATGCTGTTGGCTCATTCAACTTGCACTAAATCCCCCAGGTTTCCCTCTGCCTTACTGCGGTATAGCCAGTCATTCCCCGTTCTCTATATGTGCACGCAATTCTTCCGTTCTAAGTGCAGGACTTTGCACTTGCCCTTGTAGAATTTCATTTGATTAATTCCGGACCCTTTTTCCACTTTATCAAGGTCATTTCTGAATCCTATCCCTACCCTGCATAGTGTCTGCACCTCCACACAGCTTGGTCTCACCTGCAAAGCTATTAAAAATGCAGTCCATCCTTCAAAACATGAATGAAGATACTAAACCTTCATGAAAAGTGCTGTGCCCTGCCCAGTAAGATCACATAAAGAACAGTATCTGTAAGCTGAACAAAACTGCAGTTTCCATATCTGTAGAATATTATCTCCTTGATCTCGTTTTAAAAATCCACTGTATCACTTCCCTTAAAGACATGCAAACTTAACACAAGGGTGCACTGTTTTAACCCGTCTTTTGCATGCATATGCACACCCACCACCAAAACATGAAACCTTCACATTCACAGACAAATAAGTTTAGAATCATAGAAAATCATAGGAAATGAAGGTTGGGCGAGACCTCAAGAGGCCACCTAGTCCAAGCTCCTTCTCAAAGCAGAACCTTCCCCAACTATCTCATCCCAGCCAAGGCTTTGTCTAGCCAGGTTTTAAAAGCCTCTAAAGATGGAGGTTCTAGCACCTCTCTGGGTAGCCTGCTCCCGTGCTTCTTGGTAAGAAAGTTTTTCCTAATATAACCTAAATTTCCCTTGCTGCATCTTGAGACCATTGCTCCTTGTTCTGTCATCTGCCACCGTTAAGATTCAGTAATAGACAAAAACTTCAGTAACAATCTCAACAGCACCCAAGCCTGCTGACTTGGAAGAAAAACCCCAAAAAACCCAACCCCACTCCCCCCCAAATGCACTTTGTCAGAAGCAGCAGCATAATAGTTCAACCAGCTCCACAGCATCTGTATAGATCACAGGCTTCAGCAGGGCTTTTGGGTGCTTTTATCTAATAACTGACTCAATCAGCTATTAGATAAAAGCACCAAAAAAGCCTCTCAGAGACACCCGATCTATACAGACTTTGGGCAAGCTGAGTCAAACTGAAGTGATCCCTCTTCTGGGCATGCACTGGGCTCGGGGCAGGGGCACACCGAGTTTAAAGAACTGTTTTTGTTTTCTACATCTGTAAGCATCCTAAATGATTTATGTCATACTTGAAAATGAGGTTTAAGTTCTTATCAGGGCTTTACAAAGATCTCCAAGGAAGCTGGGATGTCTTTTGAGCCTAAAAGTGCATCTCACATTTCTCCCAGCTATATAACTGATCCAGTATAAGATATTAATAAACAAGTCCCATTTCTCACATATTCCCCTCACACATTTCAAATCCTGACATAAGCAGCTTTCATAAGTGGGGTTTAGGGGATGTCTAGACAGAAAAATGATGGACGCTCGTGTGATCCTTTGCTGTATTCAGCACTGATAAGGCCTCACCTGAGAAAGCCTTGAGAAAGAAAGTCCCACAGAAGGGACACGCAAGGCAGCTGGCTCACGTACTGATAATGGGGTCACCAGGGCAGCACCAATTCAGCTCAGGCTACAAAACCAGCCTAGGACCCTGAGGAAATAGTCAAGCAGGTAGCCAACGGGTGCTAATGCCTGTGCAGCCACTTCTCCACCGGTATCCACCTGTCTGTACAACCTGCAATGGAGACACTTCGGGAGTCACTTGCCTCAATGATTCTGTCTCCAGATGCTGTGTCACCACAGATTACGACCCTCTTTTGCCACGGCGGAGAGAGAATCTGTCCACGGGCATCGCCCCCTTCAAGCACTCGCAGATGACTGTAGAAGCAGAGCAGCTGCGAGGTCAGCACGGGGGACACTTCCCAGACCCCTGGACCCCCATCCCCCCTTCCCATGAGCTTCGCCCGCTCGGACCCAAGCAGAGGCAAGGCTCCCAGGACCACCGCCAGCCGCGGACATGCTGGGCTCCAGCAGGGCGCCAGAAGCAGCCCCACCACCCACGCTGGGCTGCAACCCTGCCAGAAAAAACTGGAGAGGCAGCACCCTAGGAGCCAACTACCCAGCCCAGACTACAGGGAGCACCTCTGTCCAGCTCGACCGCCTTCAACACCGGGGGGGGGGGGTCAGGACACAGCGCAGGAAGAGACGGGCTCTGACTGACCCCTGCAGCCCAAAGCCGACTCCCACTCAGCAAAGGCGCTGCCCCCGGGGCGCTCGCACCAACCACGCGCCTGCCGCACCGGAGCCGGCAGGAAGGACGAAGAGACTCAGATTGGCTCCTGCGGCAGAGTGGCGCGGCCCGCAGCCAATCATGTACCGCTCATCTTGAAGCGCTAGGAGAGAGGCGGCGGGGGAGAAGGTGTCCCGGCTGTTGGGGACGTGCCCCGCCCCCTCCCCCTCGGCGCACGTCCGCGTCTGCCAGTGCCAAGCTCGCCCCGCCCCGCCCGGGTCTAACGGCCGCTCCGCGCCACGTGACTAACCTGGATTCTCCCCGCCCCGGTGTGTCTTCGAAACTCAAAGAGTAAAGGGGTCCGGCCCTTGGTGAAAGAGTTTTAGTGGGGAGAAAGGCCCAAATACAATCAAAGTATACCAGCCTGTGGAAAAGGCTGCCAGATGCCACTAGCTTGTCCCCAGTCCCTAAATGATAAGGAATTCCATGCATCCCTCAGCCCGAAATAAATATAACTCCACCTCCAACACTCACAGCCAGAATCAATTCCCATCTTCTCCAACACAACATTTGCTCCTCCTTGCTGCCTCTGTTCCTCCTTATCCAGGTCGAAGCAGAGGCAGGGCAAGGCTAGGGTTACCATACGTCCAGGTTTTCTCAGACATGACCTCTTTTTGGGTCCGCTCATGGAGGCCTGGGTGTTTTTTTTAAATATCAACAAAATGTCCTGAGTGGAGGAAGAGCATTGAAGCCTTTCCCAGCTTGCCCTAGCAAGGAGCTGCTTTGGGATGGTGGGGGCAATTGTAAGCAGGGGCATCACATGCATCTGCCTGCAAGAAGCAGGGGGAGGTGGGTGCCTGCCCTGCCAGCGAGGAGAGCGAGCTCGGTGGTTCTTGGGAAGCTGTGTGGGCAGCAGGGCTGGGGGGCAGGAGTGAAGGGCAGCAGCAGGGCTGGGGGGGCCTGTGGGTTGGGAATGAGGGCCAGGGTACATCACTGCCCCCCCCCCGCCATCATATTACCCCTCCCCAATAGGTATCCTCTTTTTTGAAACTGGAAATACAGTAACCCTGCCAAAGCCCAATCCAGCCCACAGTCAGCCCCACATGTTTATCTGGTCTGCTCATCACCCTTTCTCTTTCCCCTCCTTTCCCAGACTGGCTGTTGCAGAGATGAAGGTCATGAGTGGGGGGAGCAGACTGACCTATTTTCAGAGAAGAGAAAGAAATGAGGCTGCTGCAGGGCTGCCTTTGAGTTGCTGGATTTTACTTTTTTTTTTTTTTTGCTCCTTCCTGCCCCTTTCTCCTAAGCAAAAAGTTCCTCCAGGCTCCGCAAATTATGAAAGAGATTCTTGTCTGCTTAGTGCTCTGTTGCAGGAGGTAGTGAGTGAGAGGCAAGCTGGTAGAGAAGATTTCCCCCAGGAGGCCTCAGATTGTCTTGAGGACTAGGACTGCTCACCAGGGGACAAACAGGAAGCATGTGATGCAGCTAGGATCATATCTGGCTATTTTTGACTTGTGAGCCTGAAGGAGCAAGCCCCCTTTTGAATCTGGATTGACTAAAGAGCAGCCTTTGGCAGAAGTCTAGATTAGGGCTTAAATTCATGCCACTGTACCAGAGTAAAAAGCTTCAACTGCTTTGCCACCACTCTACTCAAAACTTGCCACCTGAGTCAGTGAGTATAATGCTAGGAAGTTACAGATTGTACCAGGATTTCTGCGTTCAGCTCCAAGGAGTGGTATTGTTTTAAAATAATCAAAAGCACATAGAGCATCTCCTACCCTCCAGTGCAACAGGCCTGATTCAGTTTAATAACTGCAGACCACATTTCTATTCAAAATCAAAATGCACATTTTCTTCTGAAAAAGTAATTGCCCTTGAGCAACTGCTTTTCAAAGGCTCATGGATTCAGGTTGGACACATGCATGATGTATGCTTCAAATGTATGTCACAGATTTATTCTGAGCAGTAAGGACACCACAGCGAGAAAGGTTAAGCTCTTTTTTTAACTGGCTAAATAAGAATCTGCAACTGAGAAAGAGACAGTTTAGCCTCCCCATAGGCAAAGTGAGACAGAGAGACTTAGTGAGGGAGAAACTGTGATGCCCTCCTAGAAGAGGGGGTTTTCAACTGGGGGAGGGGAGGGGGTTATTTTTTACCATTCCAAAGAGTAGATCCTGCCTGGCTCTCATGTGTCTGTGCTCCGGGCAAAGGAAAAGGAGTAAAAAACCCTCTCCCTCTCCCTCTCCCTTGCATAAGGACTGGGAAGAAATGCAATCCCTGCCCGCAGCAAAGCACATCTCGCTGCATAACGAGCCTCTCAGGGGTATCCAGCATTCCAGAGAGGGCAGGGAAGTTACTGCCATGGCTCTGCTCTCCCTCTATGTGAAGGCTAGTCATGAAGGCTACATGGAGCTAGCCAGCCCTGTGCTGGTGAGCCTTCTGCATACCTGTGGCACTAAATTTTTGTGCCCTGTATGCTAGGATGTCCAGAAGGTATTCTGTCCCTGTGGGGGAAATGGTTTCCAGTATTGCTGCCTCATGGCCTTTTCTCCCTGCACTCACTATGCAGACCTGGCTGGGGGGCTGGAACAAGGATCCATTCCCCCCCTCACCTCTCCTCAGCTGACAAGGGGACTGGTGAAAGGGTAGAGCTGCACTGCAGGGGGAAATCCTCCACTTTGGGGGCTTCCCCCCCACCCACTGTGCAGACCCCAACTAAGGGGACCCAGGACTGAAGCAGGAGTCCATTCTCCCCCTGCTCACTCCCCACAGCTGACAGGCAGAGGGCAGGTGTGGGAGTGGGGCTTGGGCATTTGCAGCCCAGCAGAGCTGTGCTGTGGGGGGAAGGCCCCCATCTGTTACAGGTTTAAACCAGTTTCTTATCCCTTATACTGATTTATGTGTAATGTCTGTCCCTAGCCTAGATATTATGATGTCTAGCTTGTTATAGTTAACATTACATAATCTCAGGCCACAAGCAAGGTCTTATTCAAGAATGACTTGCAAAGCTGTTATCACTACATATCACTGGCCCCTTAGCAGATCATTTCATTAACATAAATAACAGACTGCCTTCAATCAGAGTTTAAACCTGCAGAAGAAGGAGAAAGATCTGGCTCAAATTGCCAGTCTTTTCCCTCTTTGCAGAAAGTTTCACCCAGTTGGCAGCTATGATCTCTAAGAACAGCTAGACTGTTTTTCAAGGTGTCAAAACTGCAACCTTTCCAGGACATAACAGCTTCTAAGTTCATGAGACAAGCAGTTAAGAAAAATTCTCTCAGCAACTAAGCTTTCATGTGTATAGTGGTGCAATGAGGCTGCATACAAGACTATCAAAAAAATCAGTGAAATGGAGCAGAGTAGACACAAAAGAAAATATAATTAGAAAGAAGCTGGTAGGAGAAGTAGGCTTCATATTTACCAAAATCTTCCTCATTCCCCAGTCATGCTGCTCTAGTCCTTTGACTACACATGCTATTAATGCTATAAAGGCTTACTGTACAGTAAAATACTGTGCAATAAGCCTTCCCTGGGATCATATGTACACATGCTCCCTGTTGGAAGCAAATCTGCACCCAGCCAGAACAGCCCTGCTCCTACCCTGCTCCGGCCCCCCTGCAGCAGCAGCCAAGGGGTGCTAGCCTGGGGGATGGCAGCGAGCATGGGGCTATGTACACAGAACCAGGACAGCTCTGCCAGTTGCAGCGGCAGCTGTCTCCCTGCCCTATACACATCAGGAGGGGTCCTGATGTGCACAAGGCCAGGAAACAGCTGCCGCTGCAAATCCTCCCAGCCCTGTACCCATGGGGCAAGCCCTGTACCCAGAAGAGCTTCCCCACGCAGCCTGGGACTGGCTGGGAACTGCCCCCTTTCTGGGGCAGTATCCAGCCATCTCTGGGCTAGACAGGAATTTCCCTGAGCAGCTTGGAGCTGAGTGAGAACTGTCACTTCTGAGAGAGCTCTCAGCCAGCTCTGGGCTGCATGTGGATTTTCTGGGGCAGCCCAGAGTTGGCTGGGAACAGTCCCCCTTTTGCGGCAGCTCTTAGCCAGTTCTGGGCTGTGCGAAGATTTTCCTGAGCAGCCTGCGTCTGGCCAGAAACCTTCTGAGACAACTCCCAGTCAGCTCCAGGCTGTGTGGAGACTTCCCAAACAGCCCAGGACTGGCTGGGAACTGTCCTTTCTGGAAATCCACATGCAGCCCGGAGATGGCTAGGAGCTGCCCCAAAAGGGGGACAGTTCCTGGCTAACCCTGGGGTGCTTGGGGTAATCCACATGCAGCCTAGAGCTGGCTGGGAGCTGTCCTAGAAGTGGAACAGCTCTCAGCCAGCCCTCAGCTGTTTAGGGAAGCAGGGAGCTCCTGAGTTCCAGCACTGCTCAGCTCCTGGTGCCTGCAGGGAGTAGGAAGCTGAGTAGCACCAGGACCAGGGGTGTTCTCCATCCCCTGTGGCCCCCTACGCTGCATCCCCATGAGCAGGAATGTGCGTTTCCAAGGGGATAAACAGCAGTGGCACAAAGTAGCTGCTGCTACTTGTCCCTGGGGAATGCCCATGCCATGGGCACTCCGGCATGGGGCATGTTGCCCCAGTAGAGTAGGGGAGGCTGGGGCCAGCGACTGTGCTGGCCCCAGCAGCCTCACCTGGGGTCCTTCAGCAGCCGTAGTCATGGCAATCTTGCAGCAAGTAGCCAGGCTGGCAGCTGGAGTGTGGCTCCAATTTTAGAAGGTGTACACTGCTGTCACATGCACCGCCCCACTTTTTTTTAGGGACAGGTTTTTTTGACCCTGGCATCTCCCAGGGTCAAAAAAATCCCCTCACACGGCAAGTTAGCAGCATGGGGAATACCTGCATGTGCAACAAGTGCATTGTGTAGCGCCATATATGGGTCTGTGATGAGGAATACTGCACATCTGTACTTGTCTGAATGTGCTCCTGGTGTTGGGGTGTTCAGGAACAAATTTGATCCCAGTCAGTGTCTACACATGCACTATTGCACAGAATATATTGTGCAGTTAGTTTATTATCTATATCTACAGGCAATTTCTAACTGCAAAATAGACCAATTCACTGTGCAATAAATGAAGTGCCACATGTAGTCCCTAATGCTTTACTACACAGTAAATTAATCTACTGTGCAGCAAAGCATCTCGTGTAGACACACCCACAGGGTGGTTCTGTTATAATCAGTGGCAAAAATCCCTTACATTTCAGTTAGGACAGGATTTCACTTACAGCAGGCTAAGATCTACTGTCAGTTAAGAGTGGTAGAAACATAGAGGAATTCTATTGATGATTCCAGTGGAGGACCTGCATAATGGCATGGGCATAAGAAAGAACAGAATTTGCAGTGGAAGACTACTAATATTCTTTATAGTTAACATGGCTAAACTCCAGAAGGCCCATGTTTTATATCAAATATGTTCTTGAATCCAAATCTTTAAGTCAAATTCAACTTTCAAAACCATCTCTATAAATGTAATATAAAAATTAACTCTGCTCTTTCTTTAAAGAGGGAGGGCAGATTTCAGCCTTTTATATACCCAACCATGCTTTTGTCAGTTAATATAAAGGCACATAGGCACAAGGCATTAATAAAGCTACATTATTTTGCTTACAATTCCATCAAATTTCTAAAATAATGTGTAATGAAAATGAGTAAGATACAAGCTGGGATTTTTGTGGGTGATATCTTTTACTGGGCCAACTGCATGGTTGAGATTGACTTAGACAAGCTTTAAATGAAACGCATTCTTTACCAGGTCATTTGAAAGCTTGTCCAAGTCGATCCCAACCATGCAATTGCTTCAATAAAAATATCACCCACAAAAGTCCTTGTCTCTTGCCCAATTCCTGGACCATCGTGGCTACAACACCACTCCATCACTGTTAAGATACAGATTCAAGTCTGAATATTTCCAAAAGGACATTTCAAATAAATGGGAATTTTAGCTAAATTGATAGAAAAATACTTTCTGACTTTTAAAAAAATACCTTTATATCTGCCTGTCTTGGTAGATTTCATCTCTCATATTTTCACATTTTCATAGAGAAAGTAAGATAATTTAAATGCTGTCCTGGAAATCCGGTTCTAATATAAAAATTAAAAAGAGAAGAATTCCCCAAAAAGTGTCCCGAAAACATTTCTTTGCATTAGGCATTGTGGTCAGAACATAGTCTTCAAAAAAAACACCTTACCTTGAAAAGTGTTCAGTTTCTTTACACCCTCTGTAAAAAATATGGAAGTGGAGCAGAACTTACATTCCTTTTGCACTTGAAATTAAAGAAAGCAGAAAGTAATGGTAAGCAGAATTGTGGCCACAGTGAATACATATTTTGTACTTCACACAGAACAGCAATGCATAACTGACATGATATATGAAGTAATTCTATTATAAGGAAAAGCATTTAAGCACATGCTTACTTTCAAGCACTGACCTTAACATGTGCTTAAATGCTTTCCTGAATAAGGATGTTTTCATAAGTAAAGACTCTGTCTGCTTGGAAGGACAGACTGGAGAGACCTCTTTCCAAAGTAGTGCAAGTTAATCAAGGTAAAGAAAGGGGTATTTAACATTAGGACAAAGTACATTCAGGAAAAGTAAAAACAGGAAATACAGAATTAACCATAAGACCAAAGTTTGCCTATTTCTAGAACCATTTCTGAAGATTCAGGGATATTCAATTGTTTTTTAAATTTGGCAGTAGAGGGTGTTTTTTGCCATTTCTGTATTCCCATTGCCAGTGTTATAAAAGTAAATTAATTTTTTGCTGTTTAAAAAGAAGGGAAAAGACTATCATGGATGTGTTTTTTTCCTAAGAAAAAAACAAGTGATGAAATAGAGAACCTTCAGACGTCAGTAAAAGACTGTCAGGCAGGAGATAACCAAAATGAGAGAGAAAGGGTGATACTGACTCAAGACATGATAAGTTTAGCACAAACATACTGGAGAACACTGATATTTTAGTGCATGGTAACAACAGTAGGATCTGAAAAAATAAACCAAAGGCAAAAAACAAAACTCACCAGTGAAGTTTGAGGAAGGGAAAATAGGGAACCCCTGAAGGCCAAAATTAGGACCTTCCTTCATCTTCCCTCAAAACAGACAAAACAGTCATTCACTTGGGGTGGTTGGGGCAGGGGTTGTTTAAAAATTTCTTTCACTGTTACAGCGAGAAGTGAAAACAGCTAAACTTCAAATTGCTGATGTCTGTATGTGGAAGGCCTTTCCCTGAACAGTCAAAAGCACAAAAGTTCATTTGGCCACTTTGTACATTACCAAGTCTCTATGTTATAGTGCTCTACTATACAAGAACTGTGCCCAGACACATCCCGATTGCTGTCTAGTCCTGTTCTAAAAGGGGCAGATGAAGTGTTCCTTGTTTGCAAACCCAGGTGTACCCGCTGCTACCGTATGTTAAATATGTTCAGCCTTATTCTCTTCTCACACTGATTTAACATGTCAGTGGAGTTAGTCCTGATTTAAAAGAGTCAGCAGACAGAATCAGACCTTCTATTTATTGTGCAAGATATAATCACATAAATTCGCAGATATATCGAGGCACAAATTAGAGTTAATTCATGTTTCATGTTAGCTCTTTTTACAATGTTTTTCCATGTAGCCAGGACCAGCGTGAATCCAGGGAAGATACAGTGGTACAGTCACACCCCTCTTCACCACTGGGAGCTCTGATCTTGAAGGCTGAAAACATGCACAGTGAGCTTGCATCCTGGATCCTCTACTGGCTGAGACTAATGGACAGAGCATGGACTAAGAGCCAGGAATCTTTGGGGTTTAATTCTAATCTGACACCAGTTTTATACTGGTAATTTAAAGGGAATTACACCTGACCCACATTCATTTGTGATCAGAATCAGGCCACTCCTATTTTCCTCTCACCTAGAAGCACATTGTAAAGTCTAGAGCAATGGTCCTCAACCTTTTTGGATTTGAGGCACCCCTCACTGGACTCCAAGCACCCCTTCATAAAACTTTTGTGAATTGGGTGACACCCAGTTTCAAAAACTAATTTATAGATTACAGTGCTTATTACCTCCTTGCAGAGGGGCCTGGCAGTGGGAATGGGGAATTGTCCACATAGGGACAAGCCTGAGCCTGCTCTTATTTACATAGTTTAACTGCTTATCTACCAACACCTCATTTCTCACAGCACCCGTCAAAAGATCCAGCAGCACCATAGGATACCCCTGCACCCTGGTTCAGAATCACTGGTCTAGAGCATATCACTTAACAATACTGTGCTTCGGCTTCTGCTTGTGTACAATAAAGATACTAGTGGTTAAAGTTTCTTTCCACCCAGGAATATTTTGGTATTTAGCTAATATTTAGCCTGTTAAAATGCAAAAGTGCTATCAAAGGCAAGTGGTGCTACTATTACACTTAGATGGGAGAGAATCCTGTGGATTCCCAATTACCTGTTTGCATTTCTAAAGGCACCCAGGATAAGCTGTTGAGTTCAGATCAAAATAATAGACCTTTGCAGAATCAATATCTCTGCACTGTTGCTCAACTAAAGACCCCAAAATATTTTCAGAAGTCACAGAATCTGTTTTTAATACTGATTATCCATTTTTGGAATCCATTATTTTTTCAAGCTTCAGCAACATATTCTTAATCTTATGGGGCACATCCACACAAGCACGCATGTGCTTCTTGCAGCATCTTAAAGCCCTTTGAGATGCTGCAAGAGGCAGGTGTGGGAAAGAGAAAACATTCCCCATGATGCAAATTTGCAGCACAGGGGCAAAATTAGACCCCTAGATATCCAGGACTCAAAAAAACCGTGGTGGAAGAAAGGGGCCTGGGACCATACATTGACACAACTGGAGGCACGGTCCTCCACAGAGACGCTCTGGTAGCCTGCCAGAGCATCTCTGTGGTTGGCCCTTTCCCCAGTGCTGAAGCATGCTGCCTGCAACAACCAGGACCTGGGCTCTGTGCAGGGTAAGTAGCAGGTGGGAGAAGTTGGAGGAGCAAGGGGAACTACTGTGGGTGCAGGAGACAATGGGGGTGCAGCTCGGGAGGGGTGGGTCCTCCGGCCACCCCTCTGCATGGCTCCGGCATCCTGACTCACCCTGTGGCCAGATGCAGCCCCCTGCTCGCCTCCCTGCTCAGCTACAGCTTCCCCACCCAGCTGCAGCCCCCCACGTGCCTCCTACCCAGCTACAGCCCACCCCACATACCCCCACTGGCTGCAGCCCCCCCACATGCCCTCCACCCAGCTGTAGCCCCCCCATGCACCCACCTACCCCATGGCCCTGCACCGTCTAGTCAGGCCACTTCTGTGCACACAGCACCCAGGCCCCTGTGGCTGGCAGTCCCCACAAGTAGCACGCAGCCCCAGGTGACAGCCCGAAAGCACACAGCCCCATGCCGCACCGAGCTGGGCCACAGCAGCATGCTGTGGCAGAGGCCACGTAAATGTCTGGAGGCTGGGGCCAAGCCATACTACCCCCTGCCATGCAGGGGGGCTGTGCCATGAGGCCAAGAGTGTGGCTACTGTTGCTGGTAAGCTGCAGGGGGCATTGGAGCTGGGCAGGGGGTGAGTGAGGAGGCTGCGGCCAGGTGGGGAGCATGCGTGGGGGCTGCAGCAAGGCAAGGGGCACGCAGGGGAGGGCTGCAGCCAGGCAGGGTGGCTGCATCTGGGCAGGGAGTGCATGGGGGGGGGCTGCAGCCTGATGGGGGAGTATGCAGGGGGGCTGAAGCCAGGCAGAGGCAAGCATGGGGTTGCACCCAGCCACAGGCCAAGCAGGGGGCTGGAGCCAGGTTCAGGCCAAGCAGGGAAGGAAGTTGGGGGCTGCACCTGGCCACGAGGTGAGTACAAGGGGCTGGAACCATGCGGATGGGTGGCTGGCGGACCCACCCCTCCCAAGCTGCCCCCATGGTCCCCTGCACCCTTAGTAGTCCCCCTCGCTCCTCCAGCTCCCCCCACCCCCTACTTATCTGGCACAGGTCCCAGTTGCTGTGATCCCTGTGGGGGGCATGTGGCCCCTGTGAGGGGGCAGTCCACGAGGTATGCAGGGGGCTGTGCCCTGCAGGGGACAGGGGACCCACCCCTCCTGAGCAGCCTCCCCTCATAACCCCCTCCACCCCCATGTTCCCCCCACAATCCACCTACAAACCCCACACCCCCATAAAACCCTCACCCACATTCCTGGCCCTGTGGGACAAGAGTGATGGGAATGGGGCAAGGGGTAAGTTGTGGGTTGAAAGTGAGGGGCATGGGCAGGGACAGGGCAGTGGCATATCAGTGCTGCTTAACGCTACACATCCTGGTGAGCAAAGTGGGTAAGGCAGCTCTGATTTTTCCATGACAGAGAAACCCAAAGTCAATGCCAAACTGTATAGAGAATTAGAATTTATTTGATGATGATGGTGGAGGAACTGGGAGGTTTCCAAGTTGCTTTATAATTGTAAATAAAACATTATCCAACTGATCGATCTCTCTCTCTCTCTCTCTCACGGTCTTGTTTTAATTGTAGAGTGTAACACGGTGCCTTCTCAAAGCCCATCTACCAACGGCCCTGCCCACCTGTTCTAGGCCAACCATCTGCCTTCTTGCCCACCACGCCTTGATGAGTCCTTAAAGTGGCAGGCACCAACAGTGCCCTGCCACATGGAGAAACATGGATTTTGGGTTATTTTAAGGAGTGAATTTGGGATTTTTTTTCAGAGATTTTGCAGGTTTTAAATAGGGAACACCAGAATTCCTGCTAGTGAGGCAAGTGGTAGGACTCAGGCAGAAGAGCCTGCTCTGGGCTGACACCTGGGACCCAGATGGAGGTGACTGACCTCCTAGCCACTTGGGGCCAGGAAGACATGCTATGACAGTTCAAAGCAGGCCACTTCATGGGAACATCTTCCAGGTGATAGCTGCACAGGTAGCTGGGCAGGGGCACACATGGCTGTAGTGCCACACAAAGGCAACTGTGCAGCCACAGCCCACTGGCAGCTGGCCTAAAGGGGCAGGTGCCGCTACTGGCTGTGCAGTCTCCATCTGGGTCTGGCAGGCATGCAGCCATGGGGCCACATGCTGTTGCAGGTGGCAGCAAGTCAGAGCCAGGCAGCAGCCTCCACTGCCAGACTGCTGCAGTGGGTAGAGGGTGCAGGGAACTCTCAGGGCTGCTTCAGCAGTCCAGCTGGCACAAGGGCTAGTGTCCCCAGATACCAATTGACCGGTCCTCAGAAGCTTCTGAGAGCAAGTAGCCCTGAGCTACTTGTCAGGGCAGCTTTTTATATTTCTGGGTCCAGCACAGGGCAGCTATTTATACTGCTGGGGCCAGCACAGGTGTTAGCCTTGGGTTCTAGCTCCCCTAGGCTGCAAATCCTGGAGGAGGCAGGGAGGATTATTTTGCCCCAGTGGCACAATTTGCCCCACACCAAACTGCATGTCTGGGCATGTGTGCTGTGGCAAAAAGCCCTGGCTCAAATTTGCACCACTTCTATTTGAGCTTCTACAAGCTTGCATGTGTGGACACGCCCATGGTGTTCAATGAAAGTGAAAAAAAATGATTTTCACAAATGTAAAGGGATTTTGAAGCACACTGTAATAGGGTGGCCTCCTTGTCAGGTCTCCGCCAGCCGCCCTGCTCCTGGGGTAACCACCCACTTTGCTCTCCTGCCACACCTTGATGGAAAAATATGAGAGTTGTTACTAACGCAGGAGGCTACCCATTACTTGCCCTGCTGACAAGGGCCTAATACCCGCTCTGATCTTCCTTCCATAGGTCCCATGTCTCGCAGATGTTACTCTGGTGTTACTTCTCTGGCTTATGGCCAGAGCAAACTGGGCACACAGTTGTAGATCTTCTCTACAGCCCTCAAGAGCCACTTACATGCCACCCCTCTCTCACTGGGGTCCCATTTACTCCACTGGCTCTCACCCAGCTTCTTTCATACTGCCCTCTCTCAGGGCCACACTCATCCTGCTCAGCCTCACCCGGCTTCAGGCTTAGCTCTCCTCGCCTTGGTCAGTGCAGTCTGCTGCATGTCTCCTGCTAACTTCACCTGAGCATTGACCGAGAGATTCTACAACTATAGGCCTATTTTGCTCCTGCACTGCAACAGAAAATTCCCATTATATTGATAAGTGTGCACATTATTAGGAATTTATAGGGCATGAATATACACCTGAGACAAACATACTTTTTATACAAAGTCAAGAGTTGTTTTCAGGGTTGGTCACGATATTGGCTGTGCAATTCTGTTTACCTTAAGTTATTATTAGGGGTCTACCTAATTCACGATTTCGCAGTTTTTGCAGAAACTGCAAAAAACGGCATTGTCCATGATCTCCAGGAAATACTGCACTGGCCATGATTTCCCACAAAATCAACTTAATAAAAAAACAAAACAGCATATTATTCATATAATATGCTATTTTAGAAAGTCCCAGTGCTTACCACAATTCAACGAAAACATGACAATCACTATAGCCACAGATCACATGATTGAGAGTTACTGTCTGCTAGTGAACTAGATTAAGTGAAGGCACCAGTCAGTGAAGTGAAAATGTTTCTATTAAGGTTAGCATTATTTAATATTTTTATTTTTTTGTAGAATGCTACATATAATAATAAATTATGATGATATACATTACATATTGTATATACATGTATATGTATAATACATTTACATTTAGATTTAATATTTAGATTTATAACAATATGATAAATTATACAATATAATTTACTTTTTGTGAAATTTCCTATTTAGTTATATGGTGTATGCCTCTGTGCCAATCAATAGCAAGAGTCACGAAAATGCCCATGAAGTTGGTTTTTCATGCCGCAACCAATCCATGAAAATGCCTGTGTCTCGCCATGAGTTAAATAGCCCACATGTCATTATAAATGCATTTAACCCTGGTAACCCATCCTGAAACAGATACAACTGAGAGAGAGGGTAAGGTATTTGCTGGACGAAGACAGTTCTGCAGTATTTGCCCAGTTTTCACTAACTGGCCAGGAGAAATAAAATTAAGATACTTGGAGGTACTGATTCAAATCCCTACCCTAATCTCTGGTTTATTTTCAGAATGCTTATGTTTATGTATTAATCAAAGAGCTGATGGACCCTGACTTTTTCCTTCTCCCCCAACAGCTAGTCTTTCTCTGCACAAGAAGGTTGCACTGAGTTGAGCTTTTTGTGCAGAATTTTTCGTGCAGTTTAGAAATTGATGTTTTAAATTAAATCAAAGTCCCTTACCATCCCAGGATGCTTTGCAGCCCTGGGTTGGGCTGGACTGTCTCCTCCAGTGGAGCAAAGTTAGCCCTGCCCCTCTGCTCCTTAGCTGGAGAACTACCACTGCTCAGACTGGCAGAGAAAGGAGTGAGGTGGGAAACCTAGCCCTGAAGCAGCCCCTCACAAGCTTTTCCCCCACTCACTGCTGGAGTGGAGGAAGGGTACAGCCAGACCCCTGTCCAGGCCAGCAGAATGATACAGGGGGGAGAGGCTTTAAGCTTCCTCCTTCACCTGCATGGGACCCCCACTGGAGACTGCCTGGCAGAGGCAGAGGGGAGGGAGAGCAGAGGAGCAGGCCCTGCCTGGTTTCTACCCACTCACTGCTCAAGGAGAGGGGACATGGGCATAGCCAGATGCTGGCTGGGGCTGGCAGGCCAAGGCAGAGGGGAAGAAGAGGGGTTTAAACCCCCTCTCTCACCTACAGGGGACCCCAGCCAGGGTTTGCCTGGCAGGGGGAAAGTAGCCCCTGCATGGTTTTTCCCTGCTCACTGCTCCAGAGAAGCCAGCGAGGAGCATGGCCAGGTGATGGCCCAGATCGGCATGCTCAGACAGAGGAAGAACCTCAACTTGGGTTTGCCTGAGGACAAGCCCTGCCCCACTTTTGCCCCACTTCCACCCTGCACTCTGCTAGAGCCCAGGCTGAGGGGGGAGAGGGGGATTTAACCCCCCTACCTGGCAGCATGGAATCCCAGCCTGGGTCTGCAGGGGAGAAGACCTGTCAGGCCCCTGCCTCCCCCCTCCCTCCCCCAGAGCAAAGAGCAGGGGGCATGACCACACCCCACCCTGGGGCTCACATGCTGAGGTGAGCAGAGAGGGGGTTTAAGCCCCCTCTTTGGCTCCAGAGTCAAGCTGAAGTTTGCCTTGGGAGGCAGCTCCTGCCAGGCTTTTGCTCCCCCACTTGCTCCTTGCTTGAATGGGGGAGTAGGGGTGGCCATGCCCCAGCCTGAGGCCAGCAAGCTGAGGTAGGAGGAAAGCTCCTGCCATGCTTCTGCCCCTTGCTCCCCACTCAAGTGGGGGGAGAGGAAAGCCCCAACTGAGGTTTCCTCCATCTCTTCCAGCTGGAGTGAAGAGCAGAGGGTATGGCCATGCCCTAGCCAAGGCTTGCATACTGAGGCAGGGAGGGAAGGGGTTTAAACACCTTCCCTGCTCTGCACAGAACCCCAGCTGGGTCTGCCTGGATGGGGGAGAGGGGACAACCCCTATCAGACTTCTGTCTCCCTACTCCCCACTTGAGGGGGAGGGAAGGACAGCCCCTACCAGGCTTTTGCCCATTCCCAGCTCGAGAGGAGAGCAGGGGTGTGGCCATGCCCCAGCCCCAGGCCTGCACTGGGGGAGTGGGGCAAGGGGGTGTGGTTAAACCCCCTACCATGCCTGCATGGGACCCCAGCTGGGTCTGCCTGGGTCGAGGGGAGGGCAAAATCCTTGCAAGGGCTGTTCTCCCCTCAAGTGCCAGGCAGGCCCTGGGTAGGTCCTGTGTGGGGCAGGGAAGGGGTTGAAACCCAGGCGTGGCATGGCCACATCTGCTTTCCACTCCAGCAAGGAGAGACAGAGGAAACCGTAGTTGGGGTTTCCCTCTCCCCCACTCAAGTGGGAGACAGAGGTATGGTAACCCCCCACACACCCCAGCTGAGGTCCCACATGGTCATGAAGCAGGGGCAGGGGTCTGGCAGGGGCTTCCCCAACTCAGACCCAGGCCCGGTGCTGCCAGGAAGAGGAGCTTGAACCCCCCTCCACCCTCTCAGCCTGCCCTCCCATGGTGGGACATGGCCCATGGACCCCCTTGGAGAGCGTGGGAAACAAAAGCCTGGCAGGAACTGCCACCATCCCCACCAGGTGGGAAGAAGAGCCAGTCTATGCTCCTGCTGTTGTAGCCCCACATGGTTAGCTTAGCTTGTTGCATTCTCTTAATGGCTCCCTGTGCATAGCTTAAGCAGGTTGGGGCATGGCCACCCCTCCCTTCCATTCAAGCCCCTGCTTCTGGCTGCATTTCCAAAATTGAAAGTGAATGCCTGCTCACTTGCTTCTCTGCTCAAGCTATGCAGTATCGACTAACCCACAAAGACTGAATCAATTCAGCCTCTGGCTTTTTGAATGTCTTTATTTATGCCTCATGTTCTCAGCTGTAGGAAACAGTAGGTTAACATAGGTAACACTTCCTTTCTTCCACTTGGGCCCCTGTAACAGGGAGCCATTAAGAGAACACAACAGGCTAAGCTAACCATGTGGGGCTACAACAGCAGAAGCATAGACTGGCTCTTAATGAAAAGGGGAAACTCCTATGTGTGGCTGGAGAGCTACATGACAGGAAGGGAACAGGGCATCAGGGCATATAAACCTATGGCCTGATCTGGAGCAAGCAGTCAGACCCTGCATGCTACAGGGATAGGAGCTCCGCAGGGAAGCTGGATGCAGGAAACAGGCTTATAGACACCCAAGGTACCCATGAGAGTGAGCTTGCCATAGGAAAGTATAGCCCGTGATAGGGTATTGACCTAGAGTGGGGAAGAACTTTGTGGAAGTAGTCTGCTTGTACTTCTGTTATGCTGGTTATGTTTATTTAAAACCAGAGGACCAGATTGTGGCTAGAGGGGTGGCTTGGAGACCACAGGGGTGCCTGAGAGAGGGCCAGTAGCAAGGATCAGGAACAGGGGCCAGGGGCCCAAAGTGAGAAACGGGGGTCAGGGGGCCAGAAACTGAGGTCTGGGACAGTGGACCTTGGACTAGAGAACTGAGCTAGAGAAAAGGGGCTGAAGCCCCAACAAAGATTTGTTGCTTGAGGGCCCAAGTCTGGAGTCAGGACCAAGGATCCCTTCCCTCTCCCCCAGCCCTGCAACACTAACTAACCTCTGACAGGCATAGGTGTGACTATGGGGGTGACTGGATGTCACAATTATTACCCCTAAGGCACAGCTGAGGCTGTCATAAAGGGGAAACCCACCCTGTGGCGTTTAAGGCAGTGAAGCCCCAAGGGCTCTACACAAAGGAGAGGCACCCAGAAAGAGGCTAACCTAGCCTCTGGAGGCAGCCTCTCCAGTTAAAATCCTACGATCAAATTGTGGCAGGTGAGAGACAGGAGGTAAAGGGAAGCCAAGGAGTATGAGCAGGCAAGTCTACTACAGGGGGAGGGTCAGATGCCAGGTGAAATGCCTTAAGCCTATCTCAGGGTCCCTTCTAACTATGTAAGCATGCAGCAACTACTAAAGTAAAGTTTCAGCATTAGCCACCACTGTAATACAAAAACATCAGCAATAAAGTGATGACAATGTAAACATGCTTTAACAATAAAATCTATCATCTGAGTTTACAGCACTACAACTATAATACATAAGAATGAAATCCTGATGAAGCTGCTGATTGTTTTGTTGGCCCATTTCAAGCTCGACTGGGCTCTGTATATAGTTAATTCTATTGCCTCATCTGCTTTTCTGAGCCTGGAAACTGCTCTCTACAGCACTGGAATTTCAGCAGGTGCCGTTGTGCTCCAAAGTAGAGAACTGCCCAGATTTTTATCCAAAATGAACAAAAAACAATCTAAGTTGAAAGTGGCTTGCTCCATTTTATTTAGTCTTTTTCGTTATTTCCATTTTTTTCAAACATTCAATAGAGTACTGCTGCCAGGTCACTCATTCAGTAACTTGCCTCTCTTGCCACTAGAGGTCAGTCCAGATTCACAAGACAACACTGCACCAAGCAGAAATGTTCAGTTTACTCCTCAGTGGACAAGTCTCCATATGCAATTAATGCAAAGCAATAAACTCCAGAGTTTATTTCCCTAGAGCTTATTGCTCCCTGACAAGTCGTTTAAACATGTGCTCAGGATCTCAGCACACTGAGCCAGGGCAGAGCAGCTCTGGCTGGCAAGAAGCCCTAGGGGTCAGCCTGCCAGCCCAGGGCTGTTCTCCCTGGCTCAATGTGCTGCAGACGGTCTGGATGGGACACGAGGGTGCTTCACCATGAGACTAGCCCCCACACTGAAGAACCGTCGTGCCCCAGCCAGCTGAGGCATCATCTACACATGCACTGCTGCAAAGTAAAAAACTCCACAGCAGGATAGTACTTACACGTACTACCCTGCTATGAAGTTAATTTGTTTACTCCAGACTAAAAGGACTAATTCTTTACTGCTCTGCACCATTAACTGTGAGGCTCTGTACACTGTGGGTAATTATTTCTACTTGTGAAAAAATGGCCAGATCCTGCCCCTATGCAACTGTATTGCGTCGATCCATCAAAGTTATCATACAACTGGTGTCAGTGGCAATGCGTAGGGAGTGAATGGGGGTGTATGTGCACCCCCTGAGAGCGCTGGTGCATCCCCTGATGGTCGTACTCGCTGCTTAGGCAACGGGCAGGGGGGGCAGGCAGGTACACCAGTGCCCCCCTGCAAGCACTGGCCGATAGCTGCGCTTGCTGCAGCCACTTTCAGGAGTGGCTGTGGCTGCTTCTGGGAGCAGTTGCAGCATTCGGTCAGCACTTGTTCCCAGAAGCAGCCGCAGCCACAGCCTTTTATAGGTAAGCTCAGGTAATAATGAAGGGACAACACAGTGGCAGGGTCTTCCACGTGGGTTGTACATGTTCTCCTGGGACCTAAAGTAAGCACTTGGAGACTTGGTCCATGATGTCTTTTCTGCACTGTTACCTGAGCTACCTAAAGTTGGCGCAGTTGTGCTACAATTATACCTCCAACTGCAGCATAACAACCATAGCCCAGCCCACCGTTCCCAGGATATCAGGATGTGGCCAGGAAGCTGAGCATGGCCAAAATATCGCCAGGACAACAATTCCCTGCGGTTAGAATACCATCGTGGCTTCACTGCAGCTAAGTGCAAAGGAGAGCAGCCTAGCCTTTCCCAGGTTCAGCTGCGTTGTTGTGGTAGCTTCCATGCACCTTGGGATTTGCACCACGCAAAACTGTGCTAGACATGAAGTCTGTCCCGGAGACCAGGGTGAAACAAAACACTCACCTGCGGCAGGGGATGATGTGCCAGCGAAACCCGCGCGGCTCATGAGCCGACTTTTTATACAGCTGCAGTCAGCAGGTGACGTCAGCACCAGACGCCGGCCGGTGAAGATAAACGCGGCGGTGGCTGCAGAGGAAGGGGCAGATGGCCCTGAAGAGGGAGATCTGTCGACAACGGAAGAGGAAAATGAAGCCCCGCGGCGTCTGAGGAAGGAGGAGGGGCCGGAGCAGGAGGAGTGGGAGAGAGGGAACAGGCAACAGCTCCCGGGAGCCGGCAGCAGAAGGACAGCATCCAGACGAGACGACGAGGAAGAGGAGGCATCGCAGAGGACCCACGGGAACCAGGTGCACACTGGGCACGGCAGGGTGGCAAGGATCCCAAGGGAGGAGCCTGATCGGGGCGGGGTCGCCACCGGAACTACGGATGCCCGTGTCTTTTAGGGACGAAGGTCCTAAGGACTGAGGGTCCGGAGCCAAACCTGTAACTGTAAAGGCTCGACCCTTTAGGTATAAGGGATAGGTATTGGGAAAGGCTGCAGATGGGCAAGAGGAGCCACATACCTCCTCTGTAGGACCCGCTTCTGAAGGTGGCGTGAGGCCAGGGTACAGGGGTGGTTGGAGCCCCGTGTACATCCACCAGGTTGGACCTGGGCTACGAGGGACTCGCTAGATGGCTCCCCCCATTGACGGTACAGCAAGACGTGGCAGGCAAGAACGGGGGCGGCGAGTTGGAGTAAGAACAACTGCATTACCCTCAAGGGTCACTGGCACGGGACGACATCAAAAGGGTAGTACCCTATGGAGTGAATAAAGCCCGACGGGCACAAAGTCTATGTGTCATGAGTGCTGACTGTAAGTAAAATACTGCCATACAAACGTGACAGAAATTCTTCCACACTTGGAATTCACTTTGTACCTAGGGAAATCAAGTGTACAGAGGACAGGGTGATGGAGAATCTGACCAAAATCTGATCCTAACGTCACACTAATGTTGTTTAAAGTCAAGAAATGTACAAGTCAAGATTTTCATCAAAGCTTCAGTGTTTTAAGGTCATTGCTCAACCTTACCAGCCTTCTGCTTCCTCTCAGGCAGGGACTCGCCAGCAATATATCTGTCCCCAAGGGATTATTTAACTCAAAATTATTAGTGTTATGAATTTTTCAGATTGAATTAAATAAATTAAACATTCCTCTTAAGGAATAACCATTTTTTAAAAACTTTTCTACTTTCCATTGATAAATATATTTACTGATGTTTCTCATTTGAAGAAGAAGATACTCTTCTTTCTCCTGAAGTGAGAGCATGGCATCAAGTGACTGATGAACTAGATGCTGGCTTTGCATGGAAAAAAAGTGTGTACAGTCTGAAAGTTATACTTGAAAGATATTGCAATTTATTAGAAGATGAAGGTGGTGAATATCCTGTGACCACAATGATGCAAATGAAGCAAGAACTTCAGACTTACTATAAGATAGCCATTCAGTTTCAGCACCAAAGAAATGCAGATCTTCCATTCCTTGTCTTTCAAACTGTGACAACAGGTATTGGTGCTGCTTTCTGACAGTAGTAGTAAACTCCTTCTGAGATGGCAGGGGCAGTTCTGGGCTGTCAGAAGGGAAGGCCAGGTAAATTATGAAATACAACAACCTACTACAAATTTGGTACAAGAACCAACTACAAATTTGTCATACCAACTTGCTAAAAAAATGGGTGATGCTGGAAGGATGGCTTATGAGTCCAGTCCCCAACAGCTCTGAGTTCAGCCCAGAGAGGAGAGAAAAGAAGACAAGTTGGGAGGTTGAATGTTGGGTATGAGTGAACAGCTAACAGGACCCCAGAGGGCCCAACTCATCCAGCTGATCCATGAGTTTAGGGATGTTTTCATCAAAGAACACCCCCAGGATGTATAGGCAGGGAGCCTTGGAGATGACTTCTGTGTCACTTATATGAACCAGTGCAGGCAGAATTAGAACAAATGTGTAGAAGCAGCATCATTGAAGAGTCTCAGAGTCCCTGAAGGAGTGTGTCATGGGGCACTAAGGTGTGTCTACTTCTTCAAGAGCACAGGCAGCTTAGTTAGGGAGCCCTGAGAGCTAGGCAGGGCTCCACAGCTGCAGGTTGCCTTGGCAGTAAGCTAATCACAGTATTAGCCAGCACCTGTACCTGGTCAGCTGACCGGAATGAAACAGGGCCCTGGACAGATAGAAGCCCCAGGGCTGGAGCTGGCACAAGGTTAGGTCTCTGTCAGCAGCCAGGGGGAAGCAGATCTTGCAGAAAAACTACTCAGAGATGCTTGGTTGCCTATTATGCTGCTGGTAAGACTAATGGGCTCTAGGAGCTCCTAAAGTTCATTGTTGGGAGAGAAGCTTGCCTCCTTAAAGGGGCAGAGTATGACCTCCATTGTTATTGTTATGTTATAGCCCAGGGGCTTGTATTTACATTGTTACGTGTTTGAACCAGTGGATCAGGATGAGGCTATTAGAGAGCAGGAGGCCTAACTGAGGCACACTACAGTGTGGAGAGCCCAGCACCAGGGGGCGCAGCAACAGGGGCTGCGGAAGAGTGTGATGCCTTATGAACTCAGCTGCAAAGTCTGCGGGAAGAAAAGTGCCAGTTTGGGGCAGAGGTGCAGTCCCTGAAGGCCCAGCTAGAAGCAAGCATGGCCAGAGAAGCAGCCCTGTGTGAGGAGAGAGATCAGTTACAGCCACAGGTGCTAGACCCTGTACACTGTGCAACACCCATTGAAAAAGAGGGGAAGCCACAGATACTACAGGCTACAAACATGCTGCAAGAATGGTTGGCTGCACTGAGGGCACAGTTGGCAAGTATATGCGAGTAACCTCCCAGGACCAGTGAGATGGTGGATGTTAAGGAAGGTGGTTGCAGAGAAAGTTGGAGATGTAGTACGTGCAAAGGTATATATGGGTGCCGGGGGACGACCCACCGGCAAGAGAAAGATTGAGTTCAGTGAAGAAAAATATGCCCAGCAGGCTCTAAGAATGCAGTGGGAACTTTCGGGAAAACTGATGGACTTGCAAGAAGCCAGAGGGAGACAAGTAACAACACAACTCGCCCAGAGAAGAGAACCGGGGCACGTAAGGATTAAGCATAGCCAAGCCTGAGATGGGAGGGAGAATGTACCTCAAGAGAGAGGGCAGGCCTTCTTGGATACAAGAAGGTGCTCCAACTTCACACTTGAGGGCTTAGCTTGAGGGGAAAGAGTCAACCAGAGCCCTACGGTCATCACGGCCATCCCTGGGGACACCACACCATGACAGAGCCCAATGATGCTCGTGCCTAAACTCAATGGGACTGTAAGGTTATGTACTGATTTTAGGAAAATGAAAGCTGTGGCCACTTTCTATGCCTTCCCCATGCCTCACATTGAGGAAATGTTAAAGAAAATAGGGCAAGCCCAATTTATATCAACCTTAGACCCAATGAAAGGATATTGACAGAACCCCATAGCCAGAAAAGATAAGGAGAAGACATTTTTGGAACATCATGGGACTTGCTTCAATTTCCTGGAATGCTATTGGGATTACATGGGGCTGCCACCTCTTTCTAGAGTCTTATGAATCAACTCCTAGTCCTTCACAAACCTATGTGGCCACCTATATCAATAACATTATAATCTTGGAATGGTAGGCACAGCACGTACAACATCTTAGAGCGGTATTAAGGGACCTCAGGTCAGCCAGGCAAGCGGTGCACCCAAAAAAGTGCTCAGTGGGGCAGCAGGAAATGAGGTACTTAGGCTTCTAAGTGGGGTGGGGCCAGATAAAGCCACTGGCAAACTAAGTAGAAGTGATTCAATCGCATCAACCACCAAGAGACAATTAAGAGCTTTCTTAGGCCTTGCAAATTACTACAGAAAATTTGTACTACAGTTCTCTGACCTGTCTACCCCCCTGGCCAAGCTCATGAAAGGTAGGAAAAGGGGGGCCCCCTTCACTGGATGTTGGCTGCATTACAGGCTTTTGGGTAACTTAAGAAGGCTTTATACCCCCAACTTTAGGGAACCTTTCTTTTTACAAACTGATGCCCCTGGGTAGCTTTGCTTACCCAATAGGTGAATGGGGAAGATAGACTGATTGCATACACCAGCTGAGAACTGCTAGACCTGGAGAAAATATTCCACAATAGAAAGGGAGTGCCTGGCCATAAAACTGAGTATTAGACTTTTCCAATACTATTTATTGGGATGGAAGTTTGTTTTAATTACAGATAATGCCCCACTGAGTTTCCACCTACATATGACTCCCTTATGCACCATGTACATACAGCCTATTATCCAAATCTTGTTTCACAAGTGTGCTTGAACCTAATCCACCATTGCCATTGCCTGACCATTGTGGTTGGGAAGCCAAAAACGAGTTATGTTCCTATCGTAAACACACTTGAACCATTACCAGCATAATACCTTCAGATAAGAAGTTGCAAGTGCAAGATGGGGACCAGCATGCTTGTGCAAGCAGGTTAAAGTGCCATGCTGATAGTGCCTTAAGACATCATGCTGCAATCCATATAATAACTATAGGGATTCAAAAATGGATTCAAGTAATGAAGAGATCTGAAAAACTGCAATTACTCATTGTATTAATATTATATATACCATTGTATTACCATTATATTACCATTGGATTAGACTATTATACTTTCCCATTGCCTCAATCCAAACATATGTCTGTGTGTTTCATTGCCATTGAGCTATATATTATTAATATCTGACTTATCCACATTCTGAAATTTAAAAATTGTATTATCTTATTCAATATAACTTGAACAAGTAGCCTAGCCAGAGTTATGCTTTCAGTACTGAAGGCCGGCTATGAAATTCGTAGCAACAGAATTTGTGAGGTTTTAGTATTAGAGTATTGTTTACTAGGTTTTTTAATTGCATTGAATTGATACATACATGCTAATGTGCCAGCCATCTTGGACTCCAACATAGCTGCTACGACAGAAGTGTTATGATATATGATATGAAACATCTTGGAATCCAATGTGGCTATCACAATGGAAATGTTACAGATTGTTATGTTCACACAATATTGGTTTTGTCATCAGATTTAATTTTCTAATCCTAGTGGAGGCTGAGATATTGAACAAAATATGAATTCATGGCAGCCATCTTGGATTCTAAGAGGGCAGCTGCACACACTACTTACCAGATGGGCAACATGACTTTTCTGACATGGTGTAGTGGGTTTGGGGTTACTTAGCTTGCTTGACCAGTCTTTCGGGATTTATTTACAATCTTGACACCGTCTTTATTCCTATGGGGCAGACTCCCTATCAGCAGGGCACAATGAACAATAAGCAGTTAACACTGTAAATGAACAAACGACCTGTGATCTTCTCCTCAACCATGAGTGGCTGGGTTCAGGTCTGCTGCTGCCAGCCCACACTCCTCTTATCTGTCCACTCCGTTAATATAAAAAGGGCATGTCTACACATGCATTAATCCACCATAATTACAGCACATTAAGCTTAGTACCTGTAATAAACAGGTACTAAACTTAATGATCTGTAATCAGCACTACTTGACAGTAGCAGCAGCATATGCTTTTTTGTGATGCTAATGTATAGTAGACTAATTCTACTGTGCATTAGCACATTGGCACAGATTTTCCCTGCCACACTAATGTACAGTAGGATTACTCTACTGCACGTTTGGCACAATTCTCACTGGAGTTTATTTCTCCCAAGCACAGCATTTACACTTGTGTTTGGGACTGTAACATGCTGAGGCAGGGCAGGGCAGGGCATAGCAGCCTGCCAGCCTGGGGCTGCTCCACCTCGGTTCAACGTGCTGCGGAGGAGTTGGCTGGGGCATGACAGTGCTACAGTGCACGGCTGCCTGCTAGCTAGCCCCACACTGTAACACCCTCACGCCCCAGCCAGCCCTGGTCACCATCTGCACATGTATTTCAGCAAACATAACTGCTCCACTGTAGAATAGTACTTGTCCTGGATAATACTATCCTACAGCGTAGTTAATTAATTTACTGCACCCTAACATGGGCACATGTGTAGATGGTGATGCTTTACTGCAGACCTAATTAGTAAGCCCCATAGTAAAGTGCACATTAGGTGCACCCACAGTCTCTCCATGTCTCGTGGTCATCTTCACCATCACAGGCCAACTTTCAGACTAAGCACTTCAGGCGTGGTTCTTGGGCTCCACCATGACCTAAGCCACCGGCTCTCTTCCTCTCAGTTCTCTCAGCTTCTGACTCTCTGCTCTCAGCCCTCTGGCTTCCAGGCTCTCTGCTGTCTGCCTGCCTGTCTAAGGCTCCTCTCCCTAGGAGTCTAACTCTCACGTCCCTCTTGTTCTTTCCCCTCCTGGGAAGTGTCTGTCTGTCTCTTTCTCTCCCCACAACCCCCCAAGCCACGCATCTGCCTGCCAGCAAATTATCTACAGCAGCTGGCCCTGGTGCCCAGGCAGTCTGTAATCATCCCTTACAGTCAGCAGCTGGGCTATAACCCTTGCACTCCTGCAAACTGCCCCCAGGCTCCTTGCGCATTTTTACACATGCAAACACCGCAGCTCTGGGTACTTTGAAAATACTTGTCAGTACAAAGAAAATGGCGGCAGTGCACTTTTGAACTCAAACACATCGGATGTGCTTGAGTTCAAAAGCACACTGCTGCCATTTTCTCCATGCTGATGCACATTTTGCCACTTACACAACTGCAAGTGGCAAAGCGTGGTTTGCATCAGCTCCCATGAGGAGGAGACTCAATTAATCAACAGATCTCCAGCATGTCTGAGAACTAAAAGGTATGTGTATAAATGCCCATTGAGCTCACAGCCTGCCACACTCTTACACACAGGTAGGCCACCTCTACCTGAAACACACTTGTGTGGCTTTGGCAACAAGATTCCAATGACGACAAAACCTAGAGACCTTATTGGTCAATTTATATCTTATTGTAAATATAATAATCTTTAGCAGCTTATGCAACACCTCACCTAGTTAAACACCAACATTAAAAAATGTACTCATGAAGTTTTCATAATATTTTGATAAGACATGAAGTATTCATGACACGTTCTTCAAGGTTATTAAGGCATAGGGGGATTTGTTTGATTCTAGAAGAAAAAGAATTATTGGTTGTTTGCTCAACCATGCCATGACTAATAATTCATTGCTAAATAACAAGGGCAAACGTCAACTGTAATATTAACTATGGTGTAAGTCATGAACCAGAGTGCTTGAATCGGAGCAGTTGAATTGTCTGTGTGGGAAGGGTGATTTGGTGCAACCAAAATAGGGTTTTTTCTCTTTTTTAATTTTGGGGCAGCTGGGACCATTGAGGCCCAAGCACTGAGCAGCAGCCCTGGACACTGGCATTGTATCTGTGGGACTGAGGATCAGGCTGGTAGGGAAAAAGGGGATGTTTGTGGCTTCCTGTGGCCTCTTCTTGCTGGACACAGGGTGCTCCCTCAAAGCATTTAATTTTATTATTATTATTACTACTACTATTGTTGTTGTTATTAGGTACATGCCGCTGTAGGTGTATGTGGTGCTGCTCTGGGCACAGAAGGTGGGAAGAGAAAACAGCTGGATTTCCTGTATGGCTCAAGTATTTGAATGGTCATATCCTAAATAGAAAGTTATGAGTTCAAGGCTGTATGCCCCACTGTGACTCTGTTGGAAAGTTGTGTCCTTGTTGACACAAGAAGTTTTTTCTTTCTCCTCAAAGCATGGCAAGTTCCAGCACCCAACTGACTAGTGCCAGGGCTCCGGGGCTGAAAGATGCAGGGCTTGGCACAGCCTGCTGAAACCCAAAGGGTTTGCAACATGCAACACCAAACCCCAATTTTTCTAGCCCTATGCTTGAATCACAGCAGTTGGAGTATCTGTGTGGAAAGCTGACTCGGTGCACCCAAAATAGTTTTTTTTTTCTTTTTTAATTTTGGGGTGGCTGAGACTATTGAGGCCTGAGCACTGAGGAAGCCAGAAGCCCTGGAGGCTGGTGTTGTATCTCTGGGACTGAGCATCAGGCTGGCAGGTAAAAAGGGGATGTTTGTGACTGCCCATAGCTTCTTCTTGCTGGGCACAGGGTGCTCCCTCATGGCATTTAATTTTATTATTATTATTATTATTATTATTGGGGTGCACTGATTAAGGTTTTCTTGGCTGATACTGATGGCCAATTATTAACCAGCCATATCGGCCAATACCAATCCAATAGCTGATTTACAGGAATGCAGCCAAGCAGCTTGGAGAGCAGCATCCTGCCGGTAAATCTGTCGGGGGGCACAGGTGGGGAGGGAGTGGGGGGGGGCAGGTCAAGGCCCCCACGGTGAGGGAGAGTGGGGCAGAAGCAGCCACAGAAACTACCCAGCCGGAACAGTGAATGCAACCCTGGAAGCAAGATGGAGCCATAGGCAGCTTGTCTGCGGGGTACGGAGAAGGAAGGGCAGCTCCTCACCTCCACGTGCACCCTCAGGGGAGGCATGGGGGCATGTGCCCCCTGGATTTGTGCACAGGGTGAGAGTGGGCTGATCACTGCAGGCTCAGGGTCAGGGGCTGAGCCAGCCTCTACCCAGTGGGGAGGCTGGGCCAGGGCTACGCTCAGGGTGGGCAGCAGCAGTGCAGGCAGCAGTGGCACTGGAAGGGATGGCTATGGGAAATTTTGGGGTGGCTATAGCCCACCCCCACCCCTCCCAGTGCTGTTGCTGCCTGCCCTGCTCCCACCCAAAGCCCAGCGCTGGCTCAGCCTGCCAGGAAGAGGCCAGCACAGCCTCTGGCCCTGACCCTGCACTGGGCAGCCCACCCTCTTGAGCACAAATCCGGAGGGGCACATGCCCTCCATGTCTCTCCCAGGGGTGTGCACAGAGGCAGGGAGCCACCTGCCCTCCCAACTCCCCTATACCCCCTGGACTAGCTGCCCATGGTTCCATCCCACTCCCAGGGTCACATCCACCACCCTGGCTGGGCAATGCCTGCCCCTGCCGCACTCTCTCCCTCACTGTGGGGGCCTCAATCTGCCCTCACCACACACCTTTCCCCCACAGACTTACCATCTGAACACTGCTCTCCATGCTGCCTAGCTGCATTTCTGGCCACTTGCATGATGGCCGCGCACATACACATAGCATTTATTGGTGACATAAATAAATGGATGATGCTGAGTAAAAAACTGGATTGCCAATAATGTTAATTTTTCTTTTATCGGTGCTGATGCACTATGCCACAGATGTATCAGTGCAGCTCTAATTATTTTTCTTTATTAATTTTTCATTTGGTGTATGTGGGCACATCTACATGTTCATTAATGTGCTGTATATATGGCACATTAGTTATTTCAGGTACTAAACTTAAACTTAATGCAAAGTATTTGGCGCTACTGCATATTAGCACAGATGATTTCTTTTGTGACACTACTGAGCATTATACTAAGCCCATGCTAATACACTAAGTTGTAGTAAATTAATCTTCTGCACACTGTCTCATGTAGCTATACCCTGTGTGTATGGATGTTTGTCTGGTGCTTTTCTGGGTATTAAGGGTGGGAAGAGGCAGTTGCTGAACTTCCTGTGTGTGTCTGGGGATTGGTTGTTGAAGTCTAGAAAAAGGTTGAAAATGTATGACTGGGTGTGGATCCTTACCCATGAATGGGTTCCATCTGGTAGAAAAGTGTAATCTGCACTAACATGGGATTTACTGAATGTCCATTTACACGCTCTGGGAGTCAAAGTGAGAAGCTGTAACAGTTGTTAATGAAGTTACGCACCGATGTGAAACTGGTTCTACATCTCCCATTCTGCTTCTATTGAAGTCAAGCTGACTTTATTAAAAGCAGTTTAGGCTAGTGCTGAATGCTTTAAAAAATCTAGCTTTTTATTTTAAAGCATCTTTTGCAGCAGTGTACGAAAGCCAGTAGACAGTGGCGACACGCAGCAGGTGAATGGGGGTGCAGGTGCACCCCCTGACAGGCCACGCTCACCACTTAGGCAACAGGTGGGGGAGCAGGCGGGAGCACCAGTGCCCTCCCCCCCGCAAGCACCAGCCAGGGAGTGGGAGCGCCATGGCACTTCCAGAAGTGGCTGAGATTGGTCACAAGCCTTAAAATGGCCATCAACTTTTTACCACTTTAAAAAAGATCAGATTAAAGTCAGCAAGGTAATTTCAAAGCAGTGGCTGCATTTTATCTGTCGTTACCATGGGGACAGCCCAAAGAGAAGAGGGAACTGAAAGGGACCACCTGATCAGTGCTGCTACCAGAAGTGGTCTGTAGTTTGAGACAGCTATTTTGTGATTCCTAAGTTTTTTAAAAAGTGATAATAATGATAATAATAGAATACCCCAAAATAGCTCCCTAAATTCTGTAAACGTGAGTCTCCATAACAGCGAGTAGAAGGTGAGCAAGGACATTTCCCGGCTGGTAGTAAACTTCCCTCGCTGCAGGACAGGCATGTACACTACAGCCCACTTCATTTGAGCAGTGGTTCTCAAACACCTGAGAGTCAATGCATGCCTTCTCCTGCCCTGTACTCCTATACTTCCATACTATGGATACTAAAAACCTGGTTAAGTCACTGCCATCAACCTTACAGCCTGAGATATGGCAGAGCAGCTCCTCACTCCTCTCCCAAAACACTTTTCCATCCTTTGCCTCTATTTCTAGTTTCTTTTCCTCCTTCTGCTGTCCCACAAGGGTTGTCAACTTTGCTTGAAACTATTCCGGAAGGCACTGACGATGCGTAAGGGGTGCACGCAGGTGCACAGGCAGCCCCTGAGCGTGGCAGTGCACCCCCTATGAAAAGGCACCGCTGACACTGCTGGCAGTGCTTATGGGCAGTCACTGTTCACCATCCATGCCACCAACACCCCTGGCAGTGTCTCCAAGCAGTCCATCTGCACCACTGGTCAGCACTCGCCACCACTGCCAACAGCACCACAGCTGCCTATGGCAGCTCCACACTTACCAGCGCCATGCTCCCACTGCCAACAGCACCAGCACCACCTGCCGGAGCTCACTGCACCTCCCCAGCTGCCAGGGACACGCGGTGTTCACGCCAGGAGGTCTCCTGAACGCCAACATGCCTGCAACACAAAACCAGTGTGCCCATGTGCTCCTGTATATCAGTTAGATTACGATGCATAGATTTAACATCAGGAAGGCAAATACACGACTTACCTTTTAAAAATCCACTGGGCTACTCGTTAAATCAGAGTCAACCTTTTATAGGTATTTAAATGAATGCCCTATCATTCCTCCCTCCGGGTACCTCTCAGCGGTCTCCTGGAGGTCTATGCAACTCCTGGAGAGGCCGGGGCAGTCCGGGAGGGTTGGCCGCCCCATGTCCCATTCTCCCCTCCCCCAGTGGTTCTCAGGCTTTCGGGACTCGAGACCCCTCCCGGCCCTTTGCGGCCCCGCGTTTCAGGAGCAGGTTGATCGATGGCAGCCCCCCCGCCAGTGGGAACAGGGCCGCGGCGCGGACCCTCGGACAGGGACAAAAGCTGAGCCGGTTCCTGTCGGCTCCTCTCCTCACCCGCCGGAGGAGACTGGCAGAGGGCGGCCGCCCCGCGGGCACCTGCCTCCCCGCGCCTCTCCGGCATCCGGGACTCCCGCGGCCTCAGCACCCAGCGCCCGCGGATCCGGATTGGCTGCGGGAAGGAGGGGCCCTGGGGAGCCGGATTAGCGGGGGGAGGGGGTGCTCCCCCTGGCTGCAGAGGAGCTGGCAGCGGCGGGCGGGACGCAGCGATGCCCCCAGGCCCGACCCTCGCCTGTCTCCGGCGGTTGGGGCGGGGCCAGGCCCTATGGAGCGGGCTGGGCCGGGCGAGGGCGGCTGCTCTTTCCTCCGGCGGCGGCGAGCGGCAGCAGGCGGGAGCCATGGCCACCTCCGTGCAGCTCAACACCCAGGCCAAGATGCCCATCCTGGGGCTGGGCACCTGGAAGGTAGGCGCGGCCCGGGATCCCTTCGCCCGGGCGCCCAGCTGCGGCTGTGGAACGCCGGGGCAGATGTGCCCAGCTGCGCCGTTTCGGAGCTGCCCTCGCCGAGCGGGTGACGGACGCTTCCGACAGGGCGACGGGGGGGAGCCGGGTGCTGCCCAGCGCTGGGTCCTCGTCTCCCCCCCACCCCGCTTGCAAGTAGCCGCTGTGGGAAGGAGACCGGGCCCTGGTGCTTCCTCCCTGGTGCAGTCGGTTTCACTATCGCTGGCCTGGTTTTTTGGGTGTTTTGGTGGATCCCAAAGGAAAGTTGGGAGGGCCTGCTGCTGGTGTTGCTGGTGAACCCTTCAGGATTGCCCTGGAGTCTCCAGGAATTAGGTATAAAGCTCCAGGAGATGCTGAAAGTCACCGGAGAGATAAATGATAGGGCATTCATTAAAATAAATATTACATGTTGAATCCGATTTATACAGTAGTCCAGTGAGGTTTTTTTTTAAAATGTAATAGGCATGTGCATTTGCCTTCCTGACGTAAAGTCTATGCGCTGTGACTGATATATGCAAGTTCGTGTTGTGTGTCACAGGCACGCTGGTAAATCTCCTAGAACAGATTTGAACAAAATTGGCAACCCTGTTACAAATTCAGTTACAGACCTAAGTGCAGCGGTTGTCAACTTGTATAGACTCAAGGCACCAACCATCACTTACCAAAGTGTTGCAACTATCCCACCCCCTCCCCCATTTCAAAGCCTAATTTCATTTTATTTTATTTTATTTTATTTTTTTGAAAATCAAGCGATTCTTCTGTTGCAGAGAACTAGGGTAGGCCACAGCAGGCCAGGTTTAATACTGGATTTCTGTTCAAAGTCTGCAGATTTATCTTGTGAATCGCACACAGAGGGACACCAAACGGTGCTAATGTTGTGCAACACCTTTAAAAGGAGCTCATGGTGCCTGAAGGTGCCATTGGGCCCCAGTTAAGAATCACTGATCTGAATGAGACTCTTTGCTTCCTGCAAAGATACTACTCTGGCATAGGCAACTGGTAGGGGAGGTATGGGGAGGGCACATGAACTCCCCCCTGCCCCCCCAACAGGGCCAACAACACCGCCACCAACTTCTGCAGGTGCTCACCAGCCTCATCCCAGCTGCCAACACTGACGCTGGCTTCTGCGGGTGCTTGCCAGCCCTGTCCATGATGCTCACACTGGTTTCTGTGGGTGCCCCCCCCCAGACCCAGGAGGCACCAGTTGCCCATGCACTCTGGTGCCTGATGGCTCCATTACTGTCACTTTAAAAGAAAACAGATGTGCAAGAGTAACTTCCAGAAACCTCAGGTGGGCCAGAGCCCTCTGCACGCTGTACTGCACAGCATGTCCCTATTTAATGTTTATTGATACTGTCTCCCAAAAAGGAGGGAGAACGTGGAGAGAAGTGTGATCCTGGCTGCTTCACCAAGGAGCGGAACTAGATGGATTCTGCTGACTTCAGACTCAATGGGACTTGAAAGAAAGTCTTCGTCTCAGCCTTTACTTCTAAAAACAAAGCAAACCAGAGATGATACCAATCTGAACTGCAAGAATATTAAGAATCTTAATTAAATGACCATGAAGAGCTTCTAAGTCCTCTGAAGGTTTCCATAGCAAGTGTAATAATTATTATTAGAAATCTGGCCACTTGCAGAGTATCTTGTCCTGCTAAAAAAAAAATTAACTTGTCTTGTTTAAAAAAGTGATTACTGTCTTATGCTCTCTCTTTGTTGTTTACATTATAATTTAAATTCCAGACAGTTATGTGTAAATAGAGCTTTTTGAAGGAAAGGGGGGTGGGAAATCCTCCCGCCTGTGCTATATGCAATGATCTCACTCTCCAGGCTTACAACTGTTATTTCCAACCCTGCACTAATGTGAGGTGGAGAGCTGAGATGTTAACCTACTGCAGATCCCTAATGTAAGGCTCCTACAACAAATTCCAGGTGTGCACTCCAACATAGCAGTGTGCTGAGTAAGATCATATACAAAGCTGTTCATCAGCTAATATTGTTGACTGCAAAAATACAATGAGGCAAGGGTCAGCAATCCCCAGTGGCAGGCTAGTTGTAGTCCACTGAACTTGGGGACTTTGGTGGCATTTCTATGGGAGGAGGTTCATCTTTGCAATGGTCAGACAGTGAAGAGAAGCTGCGAGAGCAATATGGGTGGTGTAGGCCAGGTTGGAAGCAGACCACATTCATAGCTAAGCTCTATTAAAGCAGCCCCCCACTACAAAACATTACCAACCCCTGCAACAGAAAATTTGCAAACCTACATATCCTAGTATCCTTTATCTGTTCATATAAGCGAACTCTTAGGTTTCTTTCCTCTGTATATCTTCCACTGTGACATAATAAGGAAGAAGATCTTACTGATTCTGTACTAAGCACCTGACTCATCCATCCAGGCTTTGAATGCTAGTTTGTAGATTTGCTGCCCGATATACTGAAATCTGTGCCTACATATTTCTTTCTCCCCTCTTGCTCACACTAAGAAATTGTTTTGAGCACATTTTTGAACTTCTGACTAATAAGAGTTTTTAAAAATCAAATAATGATTACTAATGATGCAGCTGGATTATGCGGTATCTCCAAATGTCAGTGCCATCTGTGCAGCTTGGACAAAACCTTTTCCTCCTAATTGTTTTATCTAATAGATGCTACAACATCCAAAATCAAATATAGGCTCGTAGAAGGTAGATTAAAAAGTGATCTGCATTTTGAGTAGTTTACCCTCAAGGGCTGAGCGTGGTAGCTCTCCCACTGGCTCCTCAAGTTCTTAATTTTTGCAGTTGTTCAGTCGTAACAGGGTGTAGAGCAATGCTTCTCAAGGGGGTGCCTTGAGATCCTTTCAGGGGTGATGTAGGCAACTCTACAGTGTTGCCACTCACTGTTAGGTATGCAAACATGATTCGATCGCAAGATAAACCCAGAGATTTCAACTAGGAATTCAGAGTGTTACAGACATTCTCACTTGTTGTGTTCTTTCCAAGTTCTTTGCAACAGAAGACTTGCTCTGTTGTTTTTCTGCACTTAAAAAAACCAGTAATGACTAAGAACGAGCAATTTGCAAAGGTTGCCTTCAGTCTAATAAGAGGTGCCTCATGTCGAAAGCTTGAGGATCACTAGTATAAAGAGTCCTAACCCTGATTAGTGGGGCAGTGCTTAATACTCCTCTTTCAGTCAGGAGATCAGTCCCAGATAAGTGTGCAAAATACAGGGATTCAGAGAGCAGGGCAGTGTATGCTGTGAGATAACAAAGCTAGCTGTAGGAAGGTCCTCTAGGACAGGGTGGAGCAAGAGGAAAAGTTTTCTAACTTTATGCAACAATTGATATCAGTGCTTTCTGCCTTCTGGGTGAGGTAGAGGAAAGCTAACATTTTGTGTATCCTGTCTGTTACATGAAGCATTGTTTCCCAGACTGTGGGGGGTACCCCATTGTGGGGAGGGAAGCACATCATAGCTTTGAACAATAATTGATGGCTTAAGCAGGGAGACATGAGTGGTTAACCTTACTGCAGTGTGACATAAACCCAAAATGTTTCAGTTCTGTTTCTGTCCAATTAATCTTTCAGTGGACCAGTATTATCTACATCTCTGCAGCCTCTCTCCTGTGAGAGATTTCCCATTGTCCTTATTAATAATTAGATTTTCTGTGCATTCTGTTTATGAAGCAGAATGATTTTACAGGAGAAACTGGATATTCGTTTCCTGACATCACAGATGTGAAAACTGAGGGACAGAGAGATCAAGTGATCTGGCCAACTTCTTGCAACATCAGTTTTCTAGTGGCCAGACCACAGAATTGGCTTCCTTTGAACAATTCTCCACTGCTTGGCTGTAGTGTAAAGTGGTTTTGTTTTAATGGACCCTAGGCCAAACTTTTCCTATGGGATTAAGGGTGGTGTTTGGGATGTAGCCATTAAGTCAAATGGTAACTGAAAGCAGTCTAGGCATGCTGGTCCAAGCTGAGTAATGCAGTTGTGCCACCTTCAGTATGCAAGCTTGTCATCGCAAGTGAGTTTTTTTCATGCAACACTGTATGCACCATTTTAACTTAAGGGCTGAAAGGTGCCCAGATGGGATGGTTATAACAGTCTCTGGAAGAATTCTGTATGTGCAAGTAAAATACAAGACTTGGGCAGGAAGGGCCTTGCTGAGCCATCAAGTTCAGTCCTTGACTTTCTTGAACAAAATCTTCTGCTTCCGTTTTATCTAGCAGATGCTGTAGATCTTAGAATCAAATATTGGTTCTCATATGTCAGTCAGTAGAAATGATCTGCATTTTGTCTAACTATGTGCCCTGAAGGACAGAGTAGTACCTCTTCTACTGGTATATGCACATGTATATTTATGTGTGTATAAAATATAGTAGGGTTTATTTTATATATAAAAAAAAAAAATTAAAAAAACTCAATGGTGTAAAAGTCTCTTGATGTGCGCATTTCTAGCCAAGTAAGAACTGGGTACTAATGTGTTGGCGCAGTATGATATGTGTGTTTCAGTCTCCTCCAGGGAAAGTTGCAGAGGCTGTGCGGGTTGCCATTGATGTTGGATATCGCCATTTCGACTGTGCCTACGTGTACCAGAATGAGAATGAAGTTGGAGATGGGATTCAGAAGAAAATCAAAGAGGGGGCTGTGAAACGGGAGGACCTCTTTATTGTTAGTAAGGTATGACTCCATGAGGAGGCCCAGATCCCAGAGAAGCAACCGTGCCCATGGTGTGCCTGGGGATAAGACATTTCATATCAGGGATAAAACATATAAGGCAGAATTCTGTTTTACTTCATGTACCCAAACAGCAGTTACCCAGTCACATAACTGCTATTTTTGGTACTTAGAGCTTGTAATCCTATTCCACATGCAGTGAGTGTGTGTACATCCATGTGGCTAGTGAGTATGCTCAATAGGCTGTTCTCTCCTGAGACAGGTATCTAGATCTATATGTATGTATATATGAATGTATGTATCTGAGGGTGAAAGTGGACATCCTAGTCCCTTACTGCACGCCAAGTGTCCAAAAATATTGCCACAACCAAAGATGGTCACAATATGATGGATTGAATAGGAGAATGCTTGTCTTCTTATTGGTCACTTTGAGAATTCTCATTGCAAACATGCCTTATGAATACCCCTGCATGGGATTCCTGTGGCTCACATACCTTGCTGCCGTGCCATGACTTGAGATGCATGTCTGCAGTTGGAAGAACCTGAATGAGGGTTCCCCTGATCCTGCAGGACGGTGGCCACAACAACATTGGTAAATGCCACTGAAGCAGATCAGCTGTGGTGGGACATATTCTGGCACAGCTCATTCTGCTCCAAAGACGTCATCTGTCCTGAGTAGTGGTGGTGGTTGAGGAGGATGTCAACCACCCTCCCATCTTTTAGCACACTATCAGAATGGTTAAGACATTTCCACAGGATAAAGATGACACAGGTTCTAGGGCCCTCTCACCCAGAAGAGTTGAAACCTGTATCTCTGACATCCCAGCACAGTTCTGTAACTATTGAACTGAGGATTAGGCAGTATCCAGTCCCTTCTCCAGCACTTCTTTTGAAGCTAAGCCACTGTCCTTTGCATTTAATATTAATTGGATAAAATGGAAGGAGAGCTGTACAGTAGATAGGTTTTTGCCCATTTAGTGGCAAGAGTCTAGGACATTCCCTCTTCAAATGTAGCATTCATCCTGCTGAACCATACAACTTATAGCTTGTTTGCTTCATCCTGGCCTCACATTTCTCTTGGCTGCCTACAGGCAGCTTATGCATCCCCACTACACATGGAGTAGGATAGCAAAGTTTCCATTAGCACCAAAAATGACAGATATGTGGTTGGGTAACTGCCCTTTGGGCATGTAAAGTAGAGTAGGATTCTGCCTATAATATCCTGAACTGTTTCTATATGATCGATATAGAGAGTGTCCGGAGTGGACTTTTTTTATGCTTGGACTGGTGTTTCTCTAGTGTGTGTGTGTCATCAATGGTGCTTTGCTGATCATTGGGAAAAGGGACAACTCTTTCCTGCTCACCATGCAAGGCTTATAATGTACAGTCTGGAGCTTGACCCCAAGTAAGAACTTAGTGGCTATTAGGCACCGAGTTGTCTCCCACTTTCAGGATGGATGAAATGTGATAACTTGTTGCCTGGCTCTCCTCCACATCCTATATCTGGAAGGGGAGTCCCAGTGGATTGTGGGGACTTTCTTGGTCACTCCAAATCATGCATTTCTGAAAAGTTTGTAGGTTCTTTTGCTTGTGTGGGAAGCAAGGGGGAGGAGGAGTTGTTGCTCTAAAATTTATCTATGAAATCAGTGGGCACTTGCAGCCTCTCATTTCCAGTCTGAGTTGTCTGGTAACTAGTACATCTCATGCAGAGGTTTTCACCTTTCTCAGGTTTTTAGACTGAGAGGTAAGCTTTCTTTTGCCTTGTAGTATTGTTTTATTGGAGGTGCAACTTTGAGTAAAAAAATAGTTCCTGAACTGGCAATTACTCATGAAATCAGGTTCCCAGATTCCCATTCTGGTCAAATAAGCTGCCACTAAAACTGTTAGCATCAAACAATGTTCTTCTACCTCTGCTCCACAAGGCAAGCCCTGCAAATAGAGTGATAAATAGTACATAGTTCCTGGCATTGCCTGCTGTACATGTGATGTGTCTTTAACCTGCTTGATGATGTAATCAGTTTTACATTATTTTCTTTTTTATAGCTGTGGTCCACCTTCCATGAGAAGTCTCTAGTGAAGGGAGCCTGCCAGAAGAGTCTTGATGCACTGAAATTGAATTACCTTGATCTATACCTCATTCATTGGCCCTTGGGATTTAAGGTACTAGCACATTAACTTGTTTCTTCCTGACAGTTGCAGAAGGATGTCATGTTATAGATCCACCCATTGTTGTGGACTTGTGTCCCCCAGTGGGACATATCAGTACCACTCCTTATGCTTCTTTTTTAACTTTACCAGATACATGTCTGAGCAAATTTATCCCATCTCCCCTCCCTCCTTACCTCACAACTGAAGAAAGCATAGTAATTGCACAGAATTCTCTGCCCCTGTTGATTCAGGGAGAGAGAGGCCTAGAAAAGACACATCTCTCTCTTGCAAGAGCAGGTTATGTTTAACCATTTGGTTATCAGTTCCTTCACCTCTACCAACTCCAGCTACGTGTATTTGGCCATGACTTGTCTTTCTGCTTATGGGAAGGAAAGGTGTGTTTTTGACTTCTTGATCTTGACTTAATGATCATAAGTGTTTTTCTTTCGTTTTTTTCATTATACCCCTTTTTCACTGAGTGTCTAAATGCAGCATAGATTTATAGTTAACAGTTATAGGAGCCTTGTGATTGAATTCCAAGGATCATGGGACAAAAGCAAGAACTTCAGTTGTAAAACCCATATGATGACTGTGGACATGCTTGAAACCGTTGATGTCTTACTTTTCATATTTTATCTTGGCCCTTCCTTACTGTAAGAGATTGCTAGGAATACCTTTTACACATTGTGTTCAACTCCCAAATGCTAGATGCTCTCACGTGTGTGTGTGTCGTTTTGAGTGTGGACAAAGCAGTTGAAATAAAGGGCAGTTGTGTAGGCCATCTGTAGAGGAGCTTAGGCAATAATAATAGCAAGTATATAGTCAGCAACTTGCACACACAGGCTCTTGTATTGTCTTTCCCTAAACCTGCAATTTAAAGAGTCTCCTGTAGAAGACATGACATTGTATACATTCGCTTATGCAGCAGACGTAGTCCAATATAAGCTAGAACTGAACAAACAAGGACCTGCTAAAGGGAAATACATTCAGAAAGGTACATTATGGAACACTACTTAAAAATTGAATGTGCTTGGCTGTTTCCATAGGCAACAGTCTTATAAGTTGATTGTGCTTTGCATCATGATGAAGCATTGAAGTACTTTGCTATGGGGTAGCAGGAAGGAGGAAAGAGAATGATCTTTCCAAAAACTGATAAAGTAATTACCTAAATGGGAGTTAGGATTCTTCTTTTTCACTAACAGCTCATGCTTTTATAGTTGACTTTCCTACAGGTCTAGCATTTAAGCAGAAAAACCAACAGAGAATGTTTCAAACTTTCTGCTTTGCATTGACAGGCAGGAGAGGAGCTGTTTCCTGCAGATGATAAAGGCATGCTTATACCCAGTAATACAGATATTCTGGACACATGGGAGGTAGGCTCAATCACAATTTAAGATTCTCCCCCACTCTTCCCCTCCCCGGGCTAGACAGCTCTTTTGTATATATGAAGTCTGTTAAGACTTCAATAAAATTATTGTACTTGATTCATGCAGCACTATTTGCAGCAAATGTGAAATCTTAATTTGCAGATGATTTACAGTAATTTTATATAAAATGTTTACTGTTTTAATTATAATGTCAGCTGCTATTCCCACATCTGATTGGCTAACTTGGGTGACTACCAGTAATTGGAGTGTAAATTCTTAGTTCATATGAAATCATGTTTGAAAGTTAAGCTAAAAAACAGCTTTATTTAAATATTAGGAAACATACAGTGTAGGCAGACAGAGCAAATGAACTAATATTGTAATGAATATATACTGAAAACTTGAGTTTAGCCCATCTTTACAGACTGCTTATGTTTTTACTTTACCTTGGAAGCAACCCTGTGTTGGCAGAGTAATTGGGTAGCTGGTATAATGGTTCTCTTCTCTGATTTTTGCGGTTCATTAAAAAATGCATACCCACAAAAATCAGTCTTTCTTTGCCTTTTGCAGCGAAAGGGTACCTTTCTCCTGAGGGAAGGATAAGATGGGCTGTTTTGTGTCCCTCCCTAATAGGCTCAATTGGATCTCTTAAGTGTATTATAATAACACTTGCAACAGCAGGACACTGACTGCTGTTGTTCCCCTGATTTACTTGTGGCAGGTTAGGGTGCTATGCCTTGTGGTTGTATGGTAGGATTGACTGGGTAATTTTAATAGGTTAGAGAAGGGTTTTTATGGGTAGTCTGGGTAGAGATTATCCTGCCTCCAGCAGGTGGTTGAACCAGTGATCTCCAGAGGTCCCTTCCAGCCCTATATTTAGTTATAGAATCATAGAAATGTTTTAGCATTTCTTTCCATGAAAGAAAGAAGTCATGTTGGCAGCAGAAATACCTCATTCAGGTGCTGTTGTCTGTATCTAGCCAAAGGCTCAGATTTTCCTGTCCTCTTAGGCTATGGAGGAGCTGGTGGATGCAGGTCTGGTAAAAGCCATTGGAATCTCCAATTTTAACCATGATCAGATTGAGAGAATTTTGAACAAGCCTGGACTAAAATATAAGCCTGCAAATAATCAGGTAAGCTGTTTAATACCGTCTGTTGATATGGCTGTGTTAGAGCCTTTGTGCAGCCAGGATATAGAGGAAGGGGGTTGGGGGGCACAGGGAAATAGGTACACGATGCACTTCCAATCCTAAAATTCTTCAGGAGTATTTAAGGCATTGGAGTGGTGCTCACAGGATTCACACTACTGGCTTTAAGAAATGTAACAGGGAATCTCTGGCATGGGATGAAGAATCCAGGACTCTGTTTTTACAACCAGAGCAAAGATCAAGCGAGGACCCTATGATGCCCATCTGGCATCTACTGAAAGTCTCTTGGATAACAGATATACAAGTGCATTTTGTGTCACCAAATTAAAGAAATATAAACTGAATATGTGATCTCATCTCATCAGTTTAATAATTCAGGACAAAAGAAATGCATGGAGTTGGTGGGTTGGCCACAGGGCAGAAGCATACAGATTACGAGGTAATTTCTGGGCAGGTCCAGATTGCTATCAGTGATGCAAGATTCTTTTGCAGAATCAAATGTTCATGAATTGCTCTTATCGGTCTGCTTCAGACTTGCCAAAGAACATCTTCTTTTGAAAAATGCTGTGTATGTGTGTTGTGTCTGTAGTTTCAAAGTTCATTTGTTCTTGAATTATGCCACTCCCAGAAATAAAAAAAAAGTTAATATTAAACTTATTAAAGGGGGAGGGGGGAAGAAATGATGAAGGCCTGGTATGCAGACCACAGTTCTTTCTAGTGAGAGGTTGATGGGTGTCTCATCTAAAAGTAATCAGATTTCAAAATGGTGGGGGGGCAGGAAATAAAGAAGAAAAGATCCTATCCAAATGGTAAACTCTTAAAGAAAGCTAGGAGCACAATCCTGCAAAGTGCTGAAAACCTTAAAAATTCACGAAGACTCCACTGGACCCTGTCAGTGTCAAGCCCCAAATGAGATTAAAAGTTTGTACAGGAAGGGTCTTGCCATAAGCAGCAACTACAGTGTTATACACTAGAAGTTAAGTAATAGCTGTGGTGATGGAAAATAACTTTGTGGTTCCTGACTAATTGTTTTTTAAAAATCTCCAAAGTAAAATAAGTATGTGGGGGGTTATGATCTCCCTGGTAACACACCTTAAAAGGATAGAATTACAATGATGTTTCCCTTATCAGAGGAACGAAAGGATTTAATTTTAATCGTATCTAAATGCAAGTGAGACTAAAACCTGATCCCCATTGTTGTATTTTACTATTAAAAGCAATATGATAATATTTTAATAGGATAGAGTACAAGAATTTCTCCTTTTTGTCAGACTGCAATATTCGGTGAACCAGGACATGCTGTGCAGCCTTTCAAATGAGGAAGTGATCAGGTTTTTTTGTTTTGCTCTTTAATGTGCTGACACTAGAATACTGTCCAAACTATTGCACCAGCAGGATATTTCAAAGGAAAAGCATGAAATCCACCCATCAGCCACCGTTGCCAGCAGAACCCTGAATTTTCTAGGATCTACCCTGTCCCACCCCTGATAACGTGCAATTCTTTTTTTGGTTTGTGAGAGTTGATTTAATTATGATCCAAGGTGATAAGGCTGTTACTGCTTGAGTTTTATACGTTGGTCTCATGGCTGTGAAATCCATCCTTGCCAAAATTGCTGGTACGTTTTGTGACCTCCACTTGCTCCTTTTTAAACAGAAAACCCTTCAACACAGATTGCTTGGAATTTCTTGTCTCTTTCTTTGGTAGTTTTGCCATATTGTATTACTTCAACTACATGTATTATTGCTCCAAACAATTAGGAATGTTAGTAGTTCAGGTAGTCCAGCAATAGAAATGTGTTTAGTTCTTTCCCTGTAAATAACTTCAATTTCAAGCATTATGTTGGTGGAATGTGAGAGTGAAAAAGTTGGGCATCAAGGAATATCTGTTCCATGAGATTCTGTTTGTAAATTACAGAGTTCTTATCTCACTAACAGAATGAGAAGGGGTAAATATTTTTTCAGAGGAAATTTTAAATTCTATAGTTTCTTTGGGAATAAATCAGATTCACTTTCTATAGCATAGAATATAAGATGGTAGAAGGGAAGGCAAAAGAACACTCAATCTAATTAAAGCTACAGAGAAATCTTAGGTAGTTAGAATTTAATGCAACTTTTATTCCTCATGCAGCTACCAGGAGTGGGGAAAGATTGAGGGTGGTCTCCATTTCATAATTTGCTTCTCTTTGTAAGTACAACAGCTGTTACTGAGATACTGCCAGACCTGCTAAACATCCACAGCGAGTTACTTCACAGGACAAGCTGGAAATCTGTTCAACATAAGTCATACATAGATCTGAAATGTGCCTGTCTCTCAGGATTAAATGTAGTGCACATATAGCCTAACGATCTACACAGTCTGTGTAGAAGAAAGTCATCTTTGAGTTAATAGCATATAGTTTACAAGGAGTGTTTACAGATGTGCTGCAGCTGATGACATTTGTGTGCATCTCTAAAAATCCTGGTTAGTCCAGTATTAGGAAGGCTTTTTCTGTAATCCTGATATTGACTCATGGTACCATAAAGCACCAACTAATGACTTCTTAGTATTTTTATATGATAATATAAGCCTTTCACCTTGAAGAGACTGTAGCAGACTGAACAGCACAGCTTAGAAGCCTCTGACTGTAGCCTGGTGAAGAAACAAGAATGTTTCTTGTTCATATTTCATTCTATATATAGTCTGAATTCTGCCTCCTGGGCACCCATGTAACAGGGCCACCCACTCAAACACTCCATTTTACACTGTACAAAGAAGCTGGATTCATGAGGGCTGCCAAAACTGAATAGTTATGTATAGTCAACTCAGTTGAACCCAGTCATAAACTGTATGGTGACTGATATTCCTAGCTAGTTGAGAATTCTGGGACAGTGCCATACGATAGTCTCATAAAAGAAAGCAACTGGTACCATAAATAAATAAACAGATTGGGCTGTAACCCAATCTGTATAGTTCAGTGACTTGTTCCATCTGCCAGTGATACAGTATTCCAAGGTCCTCTGTCTGATAACAGCAGCAATATAGGAGGTTTCAATGACAGTGCAGTCTCAGTTATTTGAACTTCATTGCTGAAATGAGGCCATGCTTACCCGAAGTGCGTTTGCTTGGAAATGTCTCCAGTTATCTACCACCTTGCAGTTCAAATCCATTTACTGCCACCCTGACATGTGGATAATCATGGCTGAATTGAACCCTGCTGCTGCAGTAAATTGCCACGACATTAATCAGATGCTAACTGGTCTCTACCCTTTCATCCATTCTATCCAAGTTGCAGCTGATGGCATTAAAACTGATGGGAAGCCTATGCTTGCATTTCTCTAATAATGCTATAATGAACAGTAATCTGAAGATACACAAATATGCAAAATGGTGTTTAGTATTTATTTTCTGATTAAGGATTTTAAAGTAGGGTTTCGTTGCATCACAAGGTACCATCTCCAGACGTGGCTGTAAAGGCCCTGGAGGCCAAAAAAATTTCATGTGCCCTGCTCTGAGAGCAGTCTTCCCTTCTTACCCACTGTGTCTTGATGATAATTGCTATTAAAATACAGGAGGCTGCCCTGGTCTCATCTTAATGACCACCTGGTGGTTGTGGTTCTTGCCTTGTGGGCAAAATACATGGCTCCATTCCACCCCTACACCATGCCTCAAGCCTCACAGATGTCATCCTCATCAATGTTCTCTCATTACACATACAGCCCCTCCCTGGGCCCTCAGACCTCTTGATCTCTCATCCAGCCCCTCCCTGGGCTACCAGATGCCTTTGGTCCCTCCCTGGACCCTACTGGTCCAATGCTTTCCTGGCCCTTCTTTGGGTCTCTGGACCCTTGTGTTCCCACTCTTCCTTTAGGTTACAGCTCTCCCTGCTGGGCCCACTCTGTCTCAGGGCTCCTGTTTTCTCTGCTGGGCCCACTCTCAGCTGCAGAGCTCCTGTTCTCCCTTTCTCATTTGGACCCTCCCCAACTCAGATGGCATTGTCTGAGTCAACATCATGCTGGACCACAGTCTCCTTGATCCCCTTCCTTGTAGGCTGTGGCCATGCATGGACCTTAGGGCTTTCCATTCCGAGGCCCTGGCCTCACCTTGGGCCAGTTGAGATCTCTAGGCTCCCCCAGCTCTGGTAGTCTCTGCAGTGTTCCCTCCAGGGGCTTTTGACTCCTCTTGGGCCCTGGCCTTGCACAGGCAAGTTGAGATTCCATGGGTCAATCCCTCATTAGGTCCCACTCTCTTGGCCCACCTGTACCCCACAATAGGTCCCATACACTTGACCCCTCTCTCTGGGCTCACCCAGACCCATGCCTAAGTCTCATACTCTCAGCCCTTCACTCTGGGCTCTGGACCCCTCCTTGGGTCCCCAGGAACCTCCTCCATCCCTTTAGTTCCTTCCCAAACCTCCAGACTGCTTTAGATGTGGTTCTTCATGCTGAACTTCTGGAGCTGCAGTCATCCTACTAAGGTGGTGTTCTCTCAGCAGGCTCTACGATCTTACTGCAAACTCTCCGTAGGACCTGGGCTTATCTGCCTTAAACCCAGCCCTCCTCCTGGGTCCGATGACTCCCGCCAATCAGTCCTAGCCACTACCAGCTCTGGCCCAACTGCAGGCTACTATACCGGCAAGTACCCTATGTAGCTTGCCACATATTGATGCACAGCAGTAACTGAGCTTTGAAGTTTAATTCCTGCTAACTGGTGGGAATATGCTATATCCCTAAACACTGAAATGATCGTATGTTATTCTAAAGTAATGGTCTAGGTAGGACAGGGGTTGATACCCTACAATCTAAAGACCTAATCCAGCCTACCAAGCTATTTCATTTAGCCCTTGAAGCCCAGATATCCATGTTGTTTGGTGGTGAGGGGTATTCTGAGGCAGGCTGAACATACAGTGGTTGCCAACTCCTGGTCTATAACACTATAGCTCTAGGATTAGTACTAGAGTAGTTTTTAAAAAAATGAATTTTCTTTAGTTAGAGAAGAAAGACACTGGAACTTCAGCTGGGCAGAGCGAAAGAGGTGTGCTTGCTTGAATTGCTCTCCAGAATGATTTAGTCTTATTTTTATACCACACTTTCACAGACTTCATAGTACTGTGATTGTTTACATTGTATTAATGTATAAAGTCCATCTCTGCTTTGCAAGATCCTGCTGTAATACAGCCAGTTAAACACACACGCACGCACACCTCTGGAGAGTTGTACATATGCAGGACTTACCTTGAGTCATAACAAAGAATTCGCTTTTTTTTCTTCAGTTAGAATAGAAACAGACCCCCTGAAGCACAGTAGCATTAGTCCAGTTTTCCACTGTGAACCCTTACATCCTTGTTTTTCAGATTGAGTGTCACCCATACCTCACCCAAGAAAAACTGATCAAGTATTGCCAATCCAAAGGGATTGCTGTGACCGCGTACAGTCCCCTTGGTTCTCCTGACAGGCCATGGTAAGAGTGCTTTCCAACCTCTCCTCTAATGTATGTGAGCATGATGGTTTATACAAAATAAATGAGCAGCTCTCTTGTTCTAGGTAAGCATTTGTGTTGCTACTGTAGCAGGACCCACCCCAACAGCAGCAGTGACACCCCCTGGTGGCCAAGCCACTACTGCCCTACTCTGGTTCCTCAGAGTAACCTCCCTTTTCTACATCACCTGCCACTTCTAGATGGATATTATAATATTTAGACTGCCCCAGGGACACAGATCAAACCTCATGTCACCTCAGCAGGCTAATAACTCATGCCTGGCTGCCACCCATCTTGCCCCTCAGTTCCTAGACTCATCATCCTGGCCCTATCAGTTTCTTAGGGCACAAATCACCTTGGGAGCAATAATTGTGGCCCTCTCCACCTCCATAATGATGCCCAGGTCTCACAGGCATTAGTCCAGATTTGTTTCTCTGTCTGTCTGAGCCTTTAGAGGGCCAGGGGCCTGGTGGGCTGACAACCTTTTTGCCTGGGCCTCCAACCCTGTCTGAATTCATTTCTCTGGGCCCTCTGGCCCTGTCTGTCAACCTACCAGGCTCTTGCCCTCAGCCTTAGCCTGTCCCTGGACCATTGGTCCTGTTCTGGCCTCAGCCTCTCTCAGACTTCAGCACCTCAACCCAGGTTGTAGCCCTGACAGCCTTTGCCCATCTCTGGGCCGCTATCCTAAGCTTGACTACAGCCCCTCCCATGCTCCAGCTCCACTACAGAAGTCTTAACCCTCTTGGCTTTGGCCTGTCTCCAGCCCTCAGGGTGCCTGACCCCAGGCTAGGCTTCTGTCACAAGTGCCCTCACCAGGCATCCCTCCAAGGGCTCAGTTCTCCCCTACAGCCACAACCCATTCCTCCAGTTAAACTTAAACACAACACAAATGTAAGCAAACCACTTCCCCAACTAAAATTCTCAGTGTCAATGTCACACTGCAAGTCATACTCCTCCTTACCTCTCTTAGGGGGCTTGGATGTCTGTGAGCCTACTTACTGCAGCTCCCAAGAGCTCCTCTCCCTGCAACATGCAGGGCCAGACTGCCCACCTTGCTTCAGGCACTAAGTTTATATGCCCCAAAGCACCACCCCTTCTGGTCTCATGGCTTCCCAGCCATACACAAAGGGGTTTTGCTTGCCATCCTCTGCTGCTGTTTAATCCAGCTGCTTGTAGCCTTTACTTCTGTGCTGTCTGGAGGCCTGGCCTTTGACTGATTACTGCACTGCAGCAAGATCCAAGAGAGTTACTCCCCAGGGGTAGCACCTGTCCTTGCTATCCCTGGCCTGCTTGTTTTCTAGCAGCTGACCTTTGCCCAGATGCCTACCCCACACAGCAAGCTTGGACCTACTGCATTCTCCCCTTAAACTAATAGGAGTCTCTGGCTTCCTATTACAGTACATAGAATCATCCTATAGAGACTTTCCATAGTTTGACTACCTTGTTTTTTATTTTTATAGGGCTAAACCAGAGGATCCTTCCCTCCTGGATGACCCCAAGATTAAGGAGATTGCAGCCAAACACAACAAAACACCAGCACAGGTACATATGGCTGGTAAAGTGAGTTTTCAGCATGACCCTTCCTGCTGTCTTTACTGGGTCCTCTTGGTTCATCATTCCAGCCTCGCATAGACGTTTTGTCTTTTGGAGTCTGATTCTTTAAATCTGACTGAAAGGGAAAGAAGTCACCAGACTATCTGGAAAACAGGAAGGGGAGGTATCTGCCTTTGCCCTCTGTCCCACTCAGTGCTCTTCAGCAAGCACTAATTGGTCTTCAGTACTGAAGTGATGATATTAGGCAGTGTACAAACTCTGTTCCTGATGAATTGCACCACATTGTTTTACTGTATATTGAATCTTTATTGTAATAGAAACAGTTGATCCAGGACAGAACGTTCTGACTGACTGGTTGTTCTGGTTATATAGGTTCTGATCCGGTTTCATATTCAGAGAAATGTGATTGTGATTCCCAAGTCTGTTACACCACATCGTATCGCAGAGAACTTTAAGGTAAGATGGCAAATGGCTCTGATCCTGATTATGATTAGCGGTAGTTGAATGAGGTCTCCACTTCCTTTGTGAAAGGTGCCTGTAGTTTCTCACTCTACCTAGTTAGTTCTTGTCAGATGAGGGGTCTCTTTCAGTTAAACTTACAGCAACTATGGATCAAGAGTGAAAGTGAGCAGAAGTAACTCAGAAATAGCTCAGAGCTAGCTGTAATTTTGTTTGAGGTCCTATTCAGTGTTTCTTCCATCTGCCTTTTGCCAAAAAAAGAATAAATGCAGTCTTCTGCTGCAGCAGAAAAGAAATAAATAAATCTGTGTGGGTTAGCGATTCCCAAACTCTTTGGACCAGCAAACCTCTTTCAGCCCCTCTCTTTCTCGTGGATTCCAAAGCACAAGGGTGTGCTTTCAATTAAACAATTACAATGCAAACTGTGGGTCTGTGTAAATAAAACTATTTCCTGACATTGCTGTATCAACAGCAGTCATTAACAAACTATAGCCTATAGTTCACTAGTGACCTGCAAGTCCACAGAATCAAAAGCACGGTAAAGTAGCACAGGAACGTATGAAATCTGTGGATTTCTTATGGTGATCTTGCAGACAGCCAACAGTCCACAGATGATAGTTTGCTGTATCAACAGCAGTAGTTTGTAATGTCAAAAAAATATTTTTTTTCTTTACGCAGACCCATAGCTTGCTCCGTATGGCTGTCCAGACAAGCACAGACGTTTGGTTCCCCAGGGACAATAAGGAGCAGGACACCTTGTGCCGCTGTTAGTTGTCCCCAGGGAACACCTGTGCCTCACACCCTATGATGATGCAGCAGGTTACCTCCAGTGGGGATGGGGAGGCTGGGGCCGGCAACAGGGCTGGCCCCGGCAGCCTTATGTAGGGCTCTGGGAGCTAGGGAAACCGCAGCCGTGTTGCTCCTGCAGCTTGGAGCCTGGCTTGCAGCACGCACTGGCTCCACGTGCGCCACCCCGCTTTTTTTCTGCACCGGTTTTTATGACCCCATGATCTCCAGGGTCAACTCTTCCAACCCCCCCACCCCGCTCCCACGCTGCAAGGTAGTGTGGGAAGTGCCTGAGTGTGTAGTGTGTGGCACCACAGATGGGTTTGCAGCACCACACACCACATGGCCACACTCATTTGGACGTGGCCTATTAGTTTAATTCAATGGTATGTTACTGAATATAAAAGAGTTTTATGTTATGTGTATATGTCATTTAAATAACTCAAGTAACAAAACATAATTTAATTAACTGGAGCACTGAATTTGAGATTGTACGCTGGTATGGGTACCTTTTGTGCAGAGCTAGGCATGTTTGGACAGGCACCCCAAGTTGACTATTTTTTAGTTTTGCTGCTGGCTTTAGCTAAGGTCTTGCTGTTCAGGTTTCTCGCCTGTGCTGCTGCTGAGTTAAGTCCATAGCACCACTCTGGGCTTGGAAGAGATGCAAAAGAAACAAACAGAGTTAAACAAATAAACTGCCATTTAGCTTTTCCCGAGTTTCATGCTTCCAGCTTGCTAGACTTTTCCCAGGCTTCACTTGCCCCTACTTCTTATCTTTCAGAGGCTCTGAGGGCCTGTGGGCCTTGTGCAAACAAATAAACACAAGAGAGGTCTTGCTCACAGCCGTCCCTGCGGCTGCTTTACCTCAGCTAACTCCAGGCTATCCCCAGGCTCCAGGCAGCCTGACTCTGCTAGTGCAGCTGCCCCCAGAAGCTTCTTTCAGCATCTTTTATTTTCCCCCCTGCTGACTCACGTGGCTGGGTCTCTCCCTCCTTCCCCACATCTGAGTTAGCTCCCTTGCTGGGAGGCTGCCTGCGTCCCAGGACCTGGGTCCTCAGCCTCTGGTGAGTCTTTCCTGCTCTGGGGTGGGTGTGGGAGAATGCTTTCAGGCAGTGAGGCCATTCGGGCTCCTCCACACCCATAGTAACAGGACCAAGCCCTATTACAAAGATGTTTTAAAAAGTGCATTAATAAGGTGGTACCATGAATTGTACATAAGAACAAAAGCAGCAAGGTGAACACCTAATACATTGCACTTGATTGTAACCTCTTGCAAAACATGGCTGTCATATTAAATCATGTCTTCCTCCAGCCAGTAGATCAGTGATTCTCCACCTGGGTGCCTTGAGAGCTTTTCAAGGTTGCCATAGTGTGTCACTGTTAGTCATGCAAACATGATTCACAGGATAAACCCAGAGATTTCAAATAGGAATCCATAGCATTAAAACATTCTGACCTGTTGTGTTTTTTTTTTTTTCTCAGTTCTTTGCAAATGAAAAGTTGCACGATTCTTCTAGAGTCAGAAACTGAGGAAAAACTGAAAGCTTGCATTTGCTGAGAAGTTTCTCAAGTCTGTAAAGGTTAAGAACCACTGCAATAGATTCTCAAAATCCAAAAGGAAATTATTGTACAAAACAATTGAGCACTATTAACCAGCACCAATTTGCTCGTCAAATTGAGAATTATTTTTAAGTTTTCCTCTTTAAAATTAGGATTAGGGGTCTACTTAAATCGTGGGGGGGTTACCAATTTTTTTGGATTGATCATGACCTAAAACTCTCATTCTGCAGTCATTTTGTGGTAGCCCTGCTCCTCAGTACTGCTTGGCAGAGAGGCCTCTGGGGGGGGAAGGAGGGATGAGGGGGCAGCAGCCATTTTATCTGCTGCCCTGCCAGCCAGCACGTTCCCCTCCCGGCAGCAAGGACCAGTGGGGCCCCAGCATTTAAACATTTTTTTTTTTTTTTGGTTGATTTCATGGACAATCCAAGATTTCACAGTTTCTGTGAAATCCATGAAACCATGAATTAAGTTCCTAGCTAGATCACTGGTTGCTAGCAATTTAAACTTTAAAGAATGAATTGACAACTGAGTCTCTTGTTCCCAGGTATTTGACTTCGAATTGACTAAAGAGGAGGTGGAAACCATCCTCAGCTTTAACAGAGACTGGAGGGTCTGTGCAATGAGCATGTAGGTGACGACTTAAAACACTAAAGTCTTCTGCAGAGGGTTTCATAAGGTTTATTTAAAGAAATATTCAGGAATTAGTTTAAATTCATGAGCTCCCATTTGAATGAAATTCAGCATCTCTTTTTTTTTTTTTAAAGATGTGTAAACGCAAACTTGGCTAAAATCTATTTTATGAACAGGTGTCAAAATATTTTTCAGAGAAATGTAATATTTAAGTGGAGTGAGAACTGTGTTTTAATAACTTAATTTGAATTTTTTTTTAACTCTCTTAAAGGAAAACTCTTAAGTTACTCTCTTAAGGGAGAATAATCTGAGCATCTACTTCTGTGATTTAATCCTAGTTCTGATGCAAGGCTCATTCTGTGTCTCTTAAACAATCTGTCTGAAACATACTGTCTGAAAAATAGAGATCTCTGCCTCACAGGAATGCTGAGGATTGAATATTTAATGTTAAAAAGTTAAATGCTAGCAGTCAAATGCCTGAGTCATAACCTTGGTGGTCAAACTAATTTGTCACGTATAAGTTATTTAAAATTTCTTCTATGCTTTTTCACTACCTCTACCTCTACAAGATAGGTGTCCATAGTTTAGATACTACATGTGCGCAAGCCTCAGATAGTCAGTATGCAGTATTACTTCATAATAGGTTTTTTATGGAGATCAGAGTACCTTGCATCGTTAAGAAAATACTTCTAAGGATAACTTATCATTTAAATGGTATGGTGCAAAATCCTAAATCCTTGCTGTAGAAATTCAGATCTTGCCATCTGTGAATTAGCAATATCCAAATAACACAGGGGTTAGAGGGTGCTTAACTTGGATCTCTTCCTGAAGTATGTAGAACTTTGAAGCATGTACATACTTGTGAATAAGCCCAAACCATCATTTGGCAGACACCTAATATGTATAATTCAGACTTCAGCATAATTTTTCCTTTATTTTTTCTTAGGTGCACAAATCACAAAGACTATCCTTTCAGTGCTGAGTATTAATGGTCTCAAGCCATTCGTCAGAGATTAAGGAGCGGAACTTTCTTCTCCATTCATACCCCTTGATTTCTAGCTTTCTCACTGCATTTATCCTTCTAGTGCCAATGTAGATGCAGTGTGTATGTTTGTTGTTTTGAGGAAGGAAATTCTACAACAGGTCTGAAGAATAAAGCACAGAATAGAGATGAACAGAGAATACAGTACTTCACACTCTCTCCAACCACAGTTTTGAAACGGTATGAACTACGCAAATGACATTAGTTTCTGCTCCTAGCTGGGAGTGTCAGAAAGTGTTAAATCTTTTGGAAGAATAATCTTCAAGTCTATCTTTTCTGTAAATTCCTGTTGTTTCTGGAATTTTTGCCTTCACTCCATGTTGAACTTGATATATCAGTTGGTTTCTGAGTCTAGTCAGTTGCTACTTATGTGTAGCTCTCCTAAACAATATCAAGAGTTCTGTTTTTTCACAGTATAACTTTTTTGCTTATAATAAAAGGCAGTTTCACTACTACATGTAATGCAGTGGCAGAATAATTTTCTCATTAACGCAGTAATTCTTGAGCTTCTGCATTGGGTGGAGTTGTCTCTAGACAAGATACAAGAACATATCTTTAGTCACATCTGCATAGCCTTCATGCTGTGCTCGGGCATGGTGCAGAATAGCTCAGCACCCCTGCTCTGTATCCACCATAGCCTGAAAAAATGTAACCTAACAGTCCTTGGAGCAGCACTAGGTGTGCATCAGTAAGCAAACTTGATTCTGACAGCTAAGTGATGGCACTGGGTACATGCCAAACAACAGCTAAATTTTTTTGACCATAGCTTGTGTGGAATGGGAGTGCTGTACCTCTGGGGTATTTTCTTCTGTGGTCAGAAGCACTGTAACCATGCCTTTACATACAGAACGGAGATGAACGAGACACTGACCGGGGCCTGGGGGCCAGGTACAACGCCATGGACCTAGACTAAAGGTCACATAAGCGGATGGGGTGGAGGCCTGGGGCCCTAACAAGGACCTAGAGGACTGAAGGGGCACAATACCAAACTGGGGATGAAGGCCCACTGAAATAATTAATTGGTGAGACCTGTGAGGCATGGGCATGGCTTTAGGGACAGTCAGAGACCATGAACATAGCCCTTAAGGTAATTGGCAACCAGAGCCGCAGACAATGCAAGAGAGACTAGACCCCTGGGGATTTTGGGCCGCCTCCCAATCTTCCTTTCTAAATAACATCAAAGGTATGGCAGGATAAGGAGAAGGTAGGACCCAAGACCCAGAGGAAGGAGGAGCCACGCAGCCTCCAGGGGGTGTCATAATCAACCCAGGAGCCTAATTCTGGTATACCACCTTTGTTGTACTTAAGCAGTGATGTGTTTTGGGTGAGCACCTTTTGATTGCTCCTATTAAATTAATTTGAGATTAGGTAGATTTTTTTTCTTTGTCTAAATGTTGTAACTAAAAGCATCTCTCATTTAAGAAGGGTAGTACAACTATTTCAGCAAAAACCTAGTGATCTACAATGAGCACAGGCTTCAGCCACTCTTAAATAACCAGACTAAAACAAGTATGCAAACATCTGTACAAGCCAATTACCTTTTCAGAGATATGTAAACACCTAAATTTTTACATTCATGAGCTACAGTTGTCCTTTGGCCTATGTTTTAAGAAACTTTCAGTTACTGGTTTGCCTAGTACCTCCTGGTAATGTTTGAAGTCTATTATCTGAGATATGTTTAGAACCTTTTATGACATGAGTTATGGATATTTCAGACTTCTCTGTACATGAGCCTATTATCAGGTTGTCCAAGGACTGATTAGACATGGAGACTTAAATGCTCCTCTGAAAAGGTGGCATGGTGGTAAGAGGGATGTGCGGAGATAAGAATACAAGCTCTAGAACTGGCAACATGACACCTTTTGGTATTCTTAAACTTAAGTTGGGGGCAGAGTTATTAATCAATGTGTCATATACAATGAAACCTGTTAAACATGTAATTATACAGGGCCATGAACATTTTTTACTTCCTTATAGGTTTCTATTATAGGAGGAGATTCCCAGATGAGAAGGCATGCCAGGAGTATACAGGTTTCTGCTTATACAGGTGCTATCTTAAACAGGTTTCACTGTAAACAATATACATCCCTCTGCTAAAGGGAGAACTTGCTTTGCATAAAATCCACAGATATTGGCGAGAACAAGTCTAGCTGTTTACTAACACCATTTTCTGTCCAGTAAGAGGCCATATCATCCAGTGTTTGTGATTAATGTAAGTAAAGACACTAGTTTAGTGTCTAACAGTAGGAAGGTAGGTTTGCATTGCTGTGGGAACCTTAACTATAACATTTCTCCTTGACTAGTCCAAATAAAATCTGAACTCTAACTTGGTTTATATTTAAAATCAGAGTTAGATGCACACTTTTATTCCCTAGCTACGCTTCTGACATCTCCTAAATAAAAGCTGATGCCTGAAAATGTGATGTGACAAATTTGTGGTTATATTAATCTACAGCAGCTCTAAGTGACAAACAACAGGAGAGGAAAAGATGACTGTCTCACTCTAAACAAAAGAGGCAATATCTCCCCTCCAGTACTGAGTCTCTTCAGCTAAATGGATTATCCCTATGTTAGGTGCTGGGCTTAAGGACAAATGCAAGAATCTCTGACAGTAAATGTAATTTTGCTAAAGTTATAATGCAATATAGGAACTCTGAGTTATCTAAAGAAAAAACAGCTAATTTTGTTCTTGCGTTGGTCTAAAAAAACTAGTCAATGAAACCAGTAGATGCTGGATATTTTTCTTTTGGAAGTATTTTTCTGTGACAAGAGTCCGTTCTAGCAAGTACCAGTTGTTCCAGAATGGTACATCAAGTTCTATTACATTACATGTTTTGTTTCGACTTGCCTTATAATCTCTCAGAAAGTTGCCTTTGTGGTTGAACTGTTCCGTCCTCTGAGAGTCCTGGAGACGATTTCTAGGTAGAAACTTGACAGTGGAGGAGACTCTGAATAGCACTATAGATAATATTGCAAGAAGCTTTCAGTGTATGCTACAGAATGTCTTGAAGGGAAAGAATAGTGGATAAAAGTCAATCAAGGACAAGCAATTCAGTATCTGGCTGGTATAGGGCTTGGATGCTGAAGGAACTGATGTTCAGAAGGGATCAAGCATAAACAGAAACCCAGAGGGATTCAAGGTGAGCAGTGGCAGCCTGGAAAGGAAAGCTAAGTTAGAATTTATGGATCCAAAGATAGAAACAGGCGTCACCCGATGTTGCATTTGTGCTACTATAAAAAATTTTATGGTGGTAAAAATGGTAAGTAAATAGATGTCCCTACCCTTTGTTGCAACGTGTAACCTGTTGTCCTGCATTGGGTCCCTCTCCCTGTGGGTCAAGGTATGGCAGGACGCATTCTGCCACAGTTTGATGCACTTTAGGTGGCAACATCTGTTTTTATCCAGAGGCTGAGTGAAAAGCAAAGGAAGCAGGCAATTGTTGGATAGGACCAGCAGCAAGTGCATGTTAGAATGGCAATACTGTGGGTGCTACCATGGCACTGCAGACAGTTCAATTGATCTGTGGTGGGTATAACCTACAGACTGACATATTTTTATGACTCTGCTTAGGATTAGCCTGATTATAGGTTTGCTAATACACTCTCACTATTCAAATCATCCTTGCTTACTCTTTTTAAACAATGGCATATGTGCTTTCTTTTAATCCTCTGGATCTTGGTAAAAATTCATATTAATGGTCCAGGTGGGCACACAACCTGAGGTACCCCAGACTATTAGCTGACTCTGAAAATTTGGACCTGGCTTTGAGAAAATGGATATACCATAGAATAAAAGTGTAAGTCATGGGACAGTGTCATTCTGTAATGCAAAAAGAAAGGAAGAATGCTAACTGTTCATCTATTGAATGCAGTAATGTGGCTCAATTTAATATCTTGGCAGTCTCACTGCTGACCAAAGGAGATCTGCCTGCACAGTTGGTATGATAATGGCCTTCCTACATAGCACATCAAGACTAAGACAGTGGGCATATCTACACATGTACTTTAATGTGAAGTAGACTATTTTACTGTGACATTATGGTAATGTACACTAAAATAGCCTACTGTGCATTAAGCACCTCTAAAACAGTTGTGAATTAGTGCAGGGTAATGCACATTAATTTAGTACCTCACATTAGGGGAGATACAAAATCAAATGCACTTTAGAAAAGGTGCATTAATGCACATGTAGACATGTCCAGTTTGAGGAAGGTTTAAACTCTTCTTTCAACAGGCAAACTCTGCTTACGGAGGCAGCCCCCCAGGTTGGGGAGCAGGGATTTCCCCACACATGCCTGCAATCACAGAGGGGGGACTCCCACTCCTCCCTCCATGCTTGCAGATGCATGTGGAATAGATGTCTCTATCTGTCTGAAAGCAGAGGGATGAACTCGCACATTGATTCCCCCTTCCCTGTTTGCAGGTGCGCACACACATGGGGAAATCCCTCTGCAAGGGATTTCCTGGTATGCACCTGCAAGTGTTGTGAGCATGGGGAAAAAATTCCCATAGGAGGGTGCCCCCTCTGTGTTTGCAGCCAGTGCCCTGCACTGTTGCCAGGGGGATGCTCCCATGGGCTGCATGTCTACAAGTGGGGGCTGATTCTGTTCCAGGAAATAACTTAACCCAGGAGCAAAGATGGGTGCTGTTAGAAAAAAGCAAAACTAGGAGAGTTGTTAAATCAAACTGCTA
>NW_017728931.1:33004727-33015574 GCF_001723895.1 Crocodylus porosus
GTGCTCTCCATACCCTTGTCCAGGTCGCTGATGAAGATGTTGAACAGCACCGGCCCAAGGACCAAGCCCTGGGGGACTCTACTACCCACACCCTCCCAGGTCAACATTGACCCGTCCACCACCACCCTCTGGGTGCGCCACTGGAGCCAGTTTGCCACCCATATGACCGTGCATTCGTCAGTGCCACAGTCCCTCAGCTTGCCCACCAGAATTGGGTGGGACACTGTGTGGACGGCCTTCTGGAAGTCCAAGAAGACAACATCAACTTCCTCCTTCACATCTAAGCTCTTTGTTACCTGGTCATAGAAAGAGACCAGGTTAGTTGGGCAGGATCGGCCTGGCACAAGCCAGGTTGGTTACCCCTCAACATCACTTCCCCTGCGGGGCTCTCACAAATGTGGCCCTTGATAATTTTTTCAAAGACCTTCCCCAGGATAGAAGTGAGGCTGACTGACCTGTAGTTGCCAGGCTCTTCCTTCCTCCCCTTCTTGAAAATAGGGACCACATTGGCCCTTTTCCAGTCCTCAAACAGCGGTGCTAATGGCGCCACAATGATACCAGCCAATTCCCTCAGCACCTGTGGATGAAGGTCATCTGGGCCCGCTGACTTGGATATATCTAAGCCCTCCAGGTAGTCCTTAACCCTCCCCTACAGAAGAATACATGCATCTGCCCCCAACACCAGGATCTGTGTTGGAGATACGGGCAGACATAGCAATTATACCAGTGTCAAATGATGCATGTAAAGCATTGTAATCCTATTTTATTCAGAGGGCCAGAGACAACTCTTTTATCTCTTAACCCCTGTCATTATTGTTGTAACCTGGGCAGTACTCCAAGAGGTACCCCCTCTCCAATTGAAGGGATCAAAGCAGGTGCACAAGTGCTGTGTGAGGCGTAGGGACTCTCCTCCCTTTATAGAGCAGAGCCAGACCACCAATGGGAACTTAACCATATACCTTTTCATGAGGGAACAGTACTGGGAACATAATAGGCATAAACCAGGGAGTATAGGGGACACTACAACACCCCGAGGGGGCAGGATTCAACAAAGATTAGACACAATCATAGATATATTCATCCAGTTGACAGAAGACAGGGTTAACAAAATATAAAAACACAAACAGCAGAACAAACAATACTGGTTGGCACTGTGCCAAGCTGCCAGGAGTCTTGACCTTCCCAGAGCCCTGGCCTCATGTCGAGCTGCCTGGCATCTGATTGGAGGAGCTGGAAGCAGAGCTGGGAACCTCTCAGGTCGCTGCTCAGATCCTTCCTGGAGCTGGGGAACCTCTCCTGCTGGCTGCAGCCTCTCGTAGGCAATCCTGGAGCCCAGAGGGGAGCCTCCTGCCGGCCGCGCATCGCACTGCTGAGGGTCCAACTGCTGCCTGCACGTCCCACTCCTTCAGGTGCTTCTGGGGCAACTGCTCCCACCCCACTGGTCCAGCTCTTTGAATCCCCTTCCTTGTGGTCTCTCACTGGTCTCCACTGAGTCAGCTGCGCTGCCCCTTTTATCCTCCTCCAGGTGACCCAAGGGGCCAATCAGGGAACACAGAGGGTGAGTCTCTGGGGCCTGATTGGTGAGGAAAGGGAATCCCAAGTCCTCCAATCATCTTTTACCCCTTCAAAACCCCTGGGCCAAATCATTACCAGATTGGTAAGGAAAGGGAATCCCAGGTCCTCCAATCATCTTTTGCTCTTTCAAAACCCCTGGGCTAAGTCACTGCCAGCTAGCTCATCACATCATAAAGTTTGGTCTGAAAGTTTACCTCTGTGTGTGCCTATCTATGTGCTCCTTGTCAGAAACGAGTTGTCTACTGTTCCTATCTCAAGCTTAAATCCTGGAGAAGGATATTTGCTAATGGATAGTGTGAGGTATAGTTTAACCTTACACATCATCCTTGTGTGGTCCACGTATTGCCCTGTAGCTGATCTAAGACACTAGAACAGTGCTTGAGAGCTTTTTTAAAACATCCATGCACAGAAATTATCCATCTGAACTGAAGGTGAAAGTTGCATTTTAAAACAATACACAAACTGCACAAGTGTACTTGGATCTCCAAGAGTCCATCGTGACATAGAACACGCTCCAGGGATCTTGCAGCAGTGGTTGCGAGTGCAAGGTTACTTCTCTGTTAGGTTGTTCTGCCAGAATGATGCAGGGCTCTCCAATCTGAAGGAGCAGTTATACAGATAGTTTCTCAGAAGCTTCACTCATAAAGCAGATTTTTAAAAAGCACTAAATTCCTATATGTAGCCACTACCCTCACTGGGTCAACTATGACTCATTGAACCATCCAACTGAACACTATGGTAATCTGGAAATTAGTACTACTCATTTTACAGACAAATAATGTTTTTGTAATGGTCTGTCAGTCAAATGTCTCCAGCCACACTGTAAAGCAGAGGCTAGTGGTTCACTTGCTACCTTTATACTCATTTCATAACTAGCACAGTTCAAGTGCTCCTTTGTCACTCTTCTACAGATCTCTTAAAACTGAAAGAATTCATTGTCTGTAACATAACCATTCACTCCATTCAAACAAATCTCTGCTTAGTGCATTTTGAATTACTTTCATTATGAGATTATATGGTCATTGGGATCATCTACGCTTGACTCTGGCATAAAATACCCCATAAACTTCCAGTAAATAAACAGTGTTCCATATTCAATGCCTCTGGTTGAACTACAGGAGTTTTAGGGGGAAAAATCTCACTCACTAGGATTCTTAAAAATAAAGATAGAATTTACCATAACCATTTACAAATTGACACCACTAATGTTGCAGTCTGTTTCCTTCAGAACCATTAAATAGTTGCCTTTTGTTTAAAGAAGATACAACATGTAAAAACTATTTTAGAATGCTTTCCCTTCAGCTATGTTCCTAGTAAAGATGGTATAATTTCTCTGAGTTGATGTTCTAAAGTTGACTTCCGAGAAATCAAATATTGGTAGGCAGCCTGATGCGTTGTCTAAACTCTCTCAGCCAAAAATGGCTATTATCCATACCTGCCTTGAAAATGCAATCAGTCATGAAGAATCTTTATTCCCTCAAAAGGGGGCATTTACTGCTCAGAACATTCAAAGAGACGGAGAACCTGTGTATGATATGCAAGCTTTACCAATTTGCACAAAGCATGAACTGATAACCACATGCTTTCCCCCCCTCTCATCAGCTTTGGACTGACAGAGGACTGCAGCTTAAGAAGGTTTTAATATAAATGCCAATTGGGAAACTCAGAATTCTAACTCCTTTAGATGTGGTATAACCTAGGAGTCAGTAACCTACGGCTCACAGGCTAGATCCAGCCCAGAGAGCCATTACATCTGGTCATGGATGTGTGACTTCACCAGCTTTTGGCATCAGTGACCTTCAGCTGTGGTGCCATAAGGGACCTGCACTGGCCACCTGATGCCACCTGTAACCAGTGCTGCTCCATATGGTACCATATGGAGCAGCACTGGTTGCAGGTGAGTCCTAAGTACTAGGGCTGTGCAAAGCTTCAGTTCCTGATTTGATTTGCAGACATTTGGCACGATTTGGTAGCCAAATCTCCAAATCAGAATCGAATCAGAGAACCCTGTAATGTCTCTGAATCAAATTGGAACCTCCAAATCAATTCAGAGAGATTCAGAAAGTTTTGGAGATTTGGACATAGATACAGCTTTAAACGTTTTTTCTACATACCTCTAGGTAGAAAGTGGCTCGTGAGTGCTATGATACTGGGGCACATGGGGTGTCCCACTGAGGCACCGGGGGCTCCCCAGCATGCTTGGCAGCAGACCAGGAAGTGGACCAGAAGCACTTCTGGTCCACTTCCAGATCCGCTGGGGAGTGTGCAGCAGGGGCCGCGAAGCACATAGAGCCCCCCTGCCTCGCACTCCTGTGGGATGCTTCATGCACCCCAGCATCACAGTGATCATAAGCCGCGCCTGCTACCTCAAGGTATGTAGAAAAGCTTTTAAAGCTGTGTCTATATCCGAATCGCTGATTCTCTGAATCAGCATCAAATCTTCAGATTTGGCCAAACTGAATCAGGGACAGTGATCTGAATCAACAAATCAAATCACTGTCCCTCATTCGGGCCAAATCTGAATCCAAATCAAATAGGGTCTGCTTTGCACACCCCTACTCACCCTCTCACCTGCCTCTAAACCAAGGTGGGTCATTCCAGCCCACAGCCAGAAAAGCTTGCCTACTGCTACTGTTACCTGAGTGAACAGTACCTGTTGCTTTAACTCTAAGAAGTCCCATATTCTGTAGCTAATAGCTAAAAAGTGTAGGCTTTATGCAACATTTTGTATAGCTATGTCATTGTCACAGGTGTCACAATGCTACTAGGTTCAAATACAATTAAGTTTCAAGCAGTCATATTTTCTATTGGTATACTATTATTTTAGCAACATCTAAAGGCCCTAATTGAAATATGAGGCCTCGTTTACATAGCTAGTGCACGCTTGTATAGTGATACAGTCTGTGACACAAACTGAATCAATCGATATGGACACTGATGGATGAAACAGTTATACCACCTTAAAATGAAGAGGACTTAGTGTAGCTCAATCCAATGCAAGTATTTCATGTGTCTGCTTCTAACCTGTAAAAACTGAAGCTAACCCATATTAAATGGCCTCCAGTTCATTCAAGGTTAAGGTCAGACAGACAACAGTTACAAACTTTCAAAAGTTATAATTCCTCCTTACTTTCTTAAAATAGTGTAATTGTCTATGCTCCATTGTAACTGGCCTTGTGCTCCAGGGGTGGCTAGAACACCCCCTAGAGACCCTGTAACCCTTAACCTATGCCACCCCTAGGGTGTCCTCCCCTTCCCATTTGCCCACCAATGTCTTTGATGTAATTGGTTGGAAGAGAGGCTGCCTAATAGGTCCCAGGGTCAACTCCAGTTCCTCTAGATGCCAGCTAGTTCTTCCAGGTCATCAGTTATGCCTTCAGAGCTAATTACATGGTTCTGCCCACCCCTTATACCATGCCTATGCCTTGCAGATATCACTGTACCATCACTGAGGTGGGATACTTGTCTCCCAAAGCCACCAGGTCACCTCCCTTGTTGCGGCTTCAGCCTTCCCAACTTCTTCCGCTCTATGCTAGTTGATCTGTGGACCTGGCTTCTGGGCTCCAGCCCTCATCTTGGTTATTTTAATCCTGGGCCCCCCAGGCCATGCCTCCACCCTGCTCTAGGCACTAAGCCTACTTTGGCTCTCTCTGCCCTCTGCAGCAGTGCTGTGGTCTCTCTAGCCCTATTTCTGGCTCTGGGCCCTCTGGCCCCAGGCTCTGCCCCTTCTTGGGCAATGTGGGGCTCCTGGGACATCTTAGTGCCTTGAGTCTGACCCCTGGCAGGGCTCAAGAAAATCATGTACTTCTTGGGCACTAATAGGACCTCCAAACCACCCCTCAGCCCCTTCCACAAACCACTGGTTAAAACACAAACCAAAACATGAGTTCTCTAGCACTGAACCCTCAGCCTGCTGGCCCTTTAAAGCAATTGCTGTAGTGTCTACCCTGACTTTGTTCCCCCGTCAGCCCTGGAAAAACCTGCAGCTTCCCAGCATAGCGGGTTCACAGTCCAGCATCAGTAGACAGCTCCCTGCAGAGCTCCTTTCCTCTCAGCTTCCAGGGCCAGACTACCTTTTCTGGGTTCAGCCCTCAGCTTTTGAGTCTCTCCCTGAGTTACCTGGCCCTTTACTTCCAAATCAGGCCTGTCAATCACAGCCTGCACCTGAAGCAGGAGGCCATCTTATTTAGATCCTTTCCCCCAACAAGTCTGTTCACAGGGCTGGGCTGGCCCACAGGCACTGAACTCCCTTCCCCTTCTCAGTAATGGGGCAGCAGCCCCATTACACCGATATTTCTGTGCAAATTGTTACAGGCTAATATGATAGCTACAGGCTGCTGTTTACAAGTCCTGTTGAACAAAGATTGCTACAACTTATTTTGATAACCCATTCCTAAGAACTTAATTGAATATTGCAGGTGAGGATATGCATTTATAACTTAAAAACAAAGTACAAGAAATAGACAAAAGGTTGCAGTATTAATAATTGCAGGTTTTAAGAAAATCACCTAACTGAAGTGGGCTCAATATTTATTTTTTGTATTTCCTGTAGCTACTAGCTTCCCTTCTTCTACCAGTCAGTATAGATAGCATTTATGCTGCGGGTGTGTTTTACATGCAAACAAGGCCAAAGGATTCCAAAATACAATCCTTCTAAGCCAGGGGTGGGCAAGTATCTTAGCTGGAGGGCTGCTTAATGAGTTTTAATGAGCTGTAGAGGGCCGCATGGATAGCCCTGTGCCTTAACAGGTTCCCTGCCTCCTGGTCGCTATCTTGGGACCAGATGTCCCACCCCTAACCCCTTACTTTTGCCATCAAAAGTCCCTCCCTTGCCCCTAAAAGTACTCCATGGGAGAAGAGGGGGAAGGTGGAGGGGGGTTTCCTATCTTGGAACCAGAAAAAAAAATCATATGCCAAAAATCAAACATCTACTTTAACATATTTTAATTTTATTTAAAAAAATATTTTTCTTATGATTTATGTGCCCTTGCATGTCATATATAGAGGTGATTGCATAATAGCTCAGAAATAAAGTCTTATTCTTGTATATTGTGTGTGGGGTGTGGTTGGGGGCTGGGAGTTTGTTTGGTGGGGTATGTGTGTGGGTGGGTGTGGGTTTGTGGGGGAGTGTGTGGGGTTTGTGGAGAGGTATGGCTGTGTGTTTGGGGAAGGGTGTGGGGAGGGTGTGATGTTTGTGGAGGGGTGTAGCTATGTGTGGGCAGGGTGTGGAAAAGGGGGTGATTGTGCATGTAGGGTGGGGGGGTGCCCCCCCATGGTACACAGCCCCCACCACCAACAGTGGTGGCAGCAACAGCAGCAAGCAGCAGGCCCTCAGGGTCCTCATGGTGAACACAGGCAGAACCCCCCAGCGGCGCACAGCTCCAGCCACCCCCAGGAGTTGCAGGAGGCAGCAGGGAGTGGGGCCAGGCCACCCACCTTCATGACACACAGCTCCCTGTGGATCACATGCAACTCCTGAGACCCAGCCAGAGTCATGCACTGCGTGGTGGGGGAGCCCCACATGATGGAGCCCACGGCCTGGCCCCATTTCCTGCCACCTCCCAGGACTTTGCTGGAAAGCAGGGAGAAGACCTGGCCTAGCTCCATCATGCTTGGCTCCCCACCACTTTAAGCAGAGTTCCAGGAGCTGCATGTAGCAGCAGGGAGTGGTGAAGGCCACCAGCTCTATTGCACGGGGCTTCTCCCGCACTCCCGTGGTATGCAAGTCCTGGGAGCTGCATGTGAGCCACAGGGACCCTGTACAATGGAATTGGGCTGACCCAAGATCCATGCTCCCACCCAGATGCAGCTTCTCTCTACCCACCAGCACTTCCCTACTGCTGCCCAGAGCATTATAGCAGAGACACAAGGAGGAGCCAGGGGAGCCGAGCAATTCCCCCAGAAGCAGCAGCAGCAGCCTATTTGGAAGCTGTGTGCTGGCCAGGGCTGGGGCCAAGGATCTCCCCACACGAGGGTGGGAGCAAAGCACACTGCCCCAGCAAGAATGGCCAGGGCTCGCACCCCATGCAAGGGTAGCAGGGGCAGCCATGGGCCAGCAGGATACAATTAACTGATGGGTGCATTCCTGAGGGCCGAATGAAATTGCCTGGTGGACCTGATCTGGCCCATGTGCCATATTTTGCCCCGTGCTGTTCTCAGCCATGGAACATGTCATGTCAAGGCCAGGATTGCTCTTCCGAGAAAGGGTAGTCCTTGTGATTTTTGCTCCTAGAGAGAAAAAGGTTTTATTGTAAAATCCTCACAACAATGCATTAGAAATATCAGCATAAATGCAAGCCCCTGGCTAAAATAACATTCCTGATAGATGTTGTTCACAGTTCAAACCCTTCACTAAAGTGATCATACCTACAGTCTTCCTCACTACTTAATTTATACATGACCAAAGTTAATTCTCAACTTCTTTGATAAGGGGGATTTGCATTTTTTGCAATTTATATCACTTGACCTCCTGCCATTCAAATATAGTTTTTCCTGTAGCTTTGTATTTGCTTCAAATTTTGCCTAAAACTTTACTATTAAAAGGTGAAATATTTTTCACATATTTATGATTCCTCATACAAAAATACAAACTTCTGAAGTATAGTAGGTTTGTAGCATTCTCTTTTATAATGTTTAAACTGTGAAAACAGAATAAGTAACAAAGCTGGAAGTAAAAGCCAATAGGTAGGCATAGGTTCCACCATTCTACAATGGGGCATTGCATCAGTCTCAGCACAGGTAACATTAATAATCACAGGACAGGTAATATACCAGCCTAGCTCTTCTAGACTTTCTACTTAGAACTCATTTCTAAAATGAAACTCATTTACCTTGAATATATTTGTCAGATAAGTAATAGATAAAAATCTGAAGCTATTTGTTTCGGAGTTTCACATTAATTTTGACTTGTTAATCTATGCTTAACATAGGCCTCATAATATGACATTAACACATTATAATCCATTTTACCATGTTGAACACACAAAATTACAAATGACTAGTATTCTAGTGAATGCTAGCACTGGACTTCAGTGGCTACAGAGGTGAGGAGTTTACTGAAGGCCAATGTTTCCAAGTTTCCTACTCACTAATTAAAATTGAGAACTGCTGAATGAACTAAAGGAGAACAGACACTCACATGGTTAAAGAATAGATTCTGTATCTTCTCTTAAACCTGAGAAGAGTTTCCATCTCCTCTTCACTTAACTCAAAATCAAACACCTGCAAAGTAAGGGGAGAGAAAGAGATACACACACTACGATGTTTCAGTTAGTTCTACAAGATACAAGTGTAAGTACATCCATGAAAAAAATATTGGAGATATAAATAGGAAAGCATTATATGTAGGTGTCTACCCAAATCAAGGAGGCAGATGGCTGATTTTTGTGGGCTGATCAGCCCAAGGCCCAAGTGTGGCTACAGAATCATGGCATTTGGTTTGTGGGGCTCCCCACAGGTTGGGAAATTTGATGGCAGGGGAACAGTGAAAAATAATACTGCCACCCCTCTCCTGCTGCCAAATTCCCAAGCCCCACACAGCCAGATCAAGGCCAGCCCCACCTCTTCTCCCCCTCATGCAGTCAGATCGAGGGTAAGCCAATCTCCTTTCCCCTCCGTATGGCTGGATCAGGGCTGGCCCCATTTCCCCTTCCCCTGCAAGGTTCAACTAGGGCTAGGCCACTCCCTAATCCTCCCCCATCCTACACAGGACCCAGCTCACTACTCCACATGCTGGATCAGGCCCACCAGCTGGATTGGGCCCGCAGATGCACTGAGCACTACCCATCCAGCCCAAGGTGGAAAAAGGTTCGGCACCACTGATTCAGATGAAAGAATGTTATAATGAAGATCCAGATTTACGAATGGTGTGATAAAACTCTTGAGCCAAAATTTCAAATTTAAGGTATTTAAATGTAGAGGCCTAAACCTAGTCATCTAGGTTAAGTAGCTTGACTTTCACTTTCACAGGGGAGGGGACAGTGTGGAGGGCAGGGAGACAGGCTCCAGGCTCTGGCCCCAGCAGCTGTTGCTTCCTGCAGGTGGCAGCCAGGGCTCAGGCGTTGCTGGGGTTGGGAGGCAGAGGGCTGCGGGCCCTGGGCCTGGGGTACTTGGGAAGAGTTGGGTGCTGCAGATTGGGAGGGAGGGGCATAGGCAGGGCCAGGGGACAGTGGGTCAGGAGTGAGGGGCAGCTGAGGAGGTGGAGAGCTGTGGGGAGTGAGAGATCATGCTGAGTAAATGGGGTTATGATGAGGAAAATTTGGGGAAGTACTGGGTTGGAGTTATTTTAGGCTTGGCAATTACTAGAACTTTCAAATATATTTATTGTTTGCAGTGGCTTGCAGTCCTTAAAAGCTTCATGTGTGTTGGCTTTGCCTCTAAAGAAGTGCTAATGCATATATATATAAAATAATCCTGTTTGAGAGGCTGATTTTGATAGTTTTCAAGGTCTTAGCTGCAGCATAATTATTTAAAACCCAGAAGATTCATCTGTCTGTGTAGAAATGATGTATATTCATCAACAAGCTCCAGGTGTTTTAGAATGAGCTGGCATTAAACTGACTTATGGTGACGGAGGGGATCATATTTTAAAAGAAAAATAGCATTTATCTGGCATTGTTCTAATGAGAGAAGTTCTAGTTAACATTTCAAAATAACTCTTAACTTTGACCAAAAGGTATCACATCTGATATCTAACAGTTATTTTTTTCCAGTGTTAAAGATAGGGAAAACTGTGGCTTCTAAAATAATGTCATATGTAAACAACTCTTTTATTGTCTTACCTTAAAATTTTCCTCTATACGACATAGTGTCACAGATTTGGGAATTACACTTACATTTCTTTGGACATGGAACTGAATCAAAACCTTCAGGAATAGATGAGAAGTATCAATGACAAGTAGTCATTGAAAAGCAACGTTGTATCTATTTATCCATTCTATCATGAATGACTCTATCAGATTAGAGATAAAATATACATTAAAATAATAACGAGACCTGTATGGACAACCCAAAGTTTTGCACAGAATAATTTAATCATTACTGGACGTGAACTTAAATTTGCAACTTATAAGCACCACAGGCTAAAGCTTTTCTTCTCCCTTTTGGACTGTAATCAGATTCAAAATTACTAAGGCTGTCAAATGATTAAAAAATTAATCACAATTAATTGTGTGATTAAAAAATTAGTTGCAATTCATTCTGATTTTAATTGCACAGCTAAAAACTCAAACTTATGTGCAGAAAAACTCAGTTGTGCAAAATTATGCAGGTAC
>NW_017728931.1:33015685-33018777 GCF_001723895.1 Crocodylus porosus
CCTGGGACCAGGGCAGGTCATGGGACGGAGCTGTGGGTGGCTTGTCCAGCAATGCAGGGGGGGCACTCCCATTGCTGTGAGCACCCCTGGGGGAGGCATGGGGAACATTCTGAGGCCCCACTCACCTCAGCCCCTGCCCCTGCCACTCCTTCCCACATCATGGGGGCTTGATCTGTCCCCCCCATGCCCTTTCCCTCCCCCACATCCTTTCCCCTACACAGACTTGCCTGCTGGGCACTGCTCCACATGCTTCTGAGCTGTGTTTCAGGCTGTGGCTGCATGTCTGAGTCTTTGTGCACCCCTCCCCCCCACTACAACCACCTGGAGCCTGTGCCCAGGCTGCCCTGCACTACCACGACTGCCCCACAAGCTGGCCCAGAGGTGGCAGTGACTGGTAGAGCAGAGCCCAGGTGATGGCTCCAAAACCACATGCGCGTTTAACATGTTAAAAAAATAACGTGAACAACGATTAACATGTTAATTGAACATATTAATTGCAATTAATTTACAGCCCTAAAAATTACACATTTTTAAAGGATCAAGCTGAAAAAAAGATATTGTAATTGCTGCCCAATTGGCCCAAGATGTTTTCAGCCCAAGAGGAAGGTACTTCATAAAGGAAAAAAGATAGACAAGTAGCCTGTACCTGAGCTGTGGTTTTGTTGTGCTTGTCTGCAATTTCCTTAATGTGCAGGTCATCGAGGAGAGAACAGTTCTCAGATGTGGACCTATAAAAATCAAAAACAGATACTGTAGTGGTAGAAAAACATAATTATCTCATCCATCAAACAATAAAAGCCTGAAAAAATAATTGTTAGTTTAGAAGGGGGAAAAAGCATGTATCATTTTCTCACACTGTTCCTTTCCCTCCTAGTGTTTGTGCTTAATAGTCTTGTATTACAAGTGAACTGAGTTTTGTATCAAGGTCAAAGTATAGCTCATGCCAATATCCTCCCACAGGGCATTCTGCTATTAAGCACTTAGCACCAAAAATGCCTATCTCCCAGATCCAAGAGTCTCATCTTGACTACTGAGTTTCCTTCTTCATGAGCACAATTTTTCCAGTAGTTTGTGATTAAGAGGAGGTTTTGAAGCTTTCTATAAACAACCAGAGCAAATCCCTCAAACTCATCCATTTCAAGATCACTCTCTATTTGTTATAATGGCTACATTAATTTGATGTTTTTATGTCAGTGTGTTGGTGTTCACTATAGTGTTGTAATCTTCTGTGAAATTGTTAAAACAATTAATTGTGGCCAATTTAACTAAGATTTGTCGTTTACCAGTTTCACAAGCTGTTAACTTTCCCTGCCTCCCTGCCTGTTAACTTTCCCTGCCTTTCCCTGCCCCGCCTCCCCACCTCCAACCGCATAGTAAATACCTCAATACAGTAACACTCTAATCCAGCAGTTCCCAAATTCTGACAGATTGTGCACCACCAGTTTAAAATGCTACAACCTTAAGCACCAACAGAAAATTTTTCAGATCAACCTTAAGTACCACCAGCAAATTATTGTCATATAAAATAATTATAATAAGTCTGTTAACACATACCACTGGCAGGTTGTCTGCATACCACTGGTGGTACCCATACCACAGATTGATTAGTCTAATGTGTACGGTAAGTCCAATAACTCTTAGTAAGAGACTGATGATTTCTAAGTACTTAGATTGACAAAAAAAATCTTTTATGAAACTTTTAATCTATAAACTATATATTTTTCTTATTAATGTCAACTGTGCACTGTATATATATGAATCACTGGTATTTTAGTGAACTCACACCTAGGAAAAAATGACTCTTACCATGGCCAGTTAGGAGCTCCAAGAGGACAGTAGGCAGTGACAGAAATCCCTTTGAACTGGCAATAGTTAATTAGTTCTTCCTGAGGAAGGTATGGGTGGCTCTCAATCTACAAGAACAAGCATTAAGTTTACTCAGAGACAGGCAGTACTACTGCATTTCAGGGCATATAGAGGCTAAACTGAGTTCCTGTACAAGATGCAACAGCATGAGCACATCCATCTCATAAATCCCCCAAATCTCTAGAAGACATTAAGAAAGAGCCAGTTAATATACTCAAAATTGTCTCTTAAAAGGCACTGCCCAAGCAGAGATCAAGAAACCAAATTAGTTGGGCTTTTCAGCTTCCCTTGATCTGGAATTTTTCGTTGTACCCAACCTTCACCTTGTTACCAGTTACAACACAACATCACACTAGGCCTTGCTTCCCTTCAATAATATACAATATTACAATGAGTTATTGTCTTCGTAAGAATACCTTCACTGAGCTCTTCCATGCAGTAAGCTTAATGATAGCTGTTTCATTTTCAAGGAGAGGATTCTGCCTTCAAAAATGTATACAATTTTATTTTATTTCTAATTGTTTATTATAAAGCTTGATATACAGAGAATATATGCACATAGCTCCCATTAGACTCGGGTAGAATTAAATGTGTAATCCAATAGACTAGTAGTGAGAGTGGAACACACCCTTGCTGAAAGTTCTTGGACTCTCATGTCCCTGTCAGATAGGACTTAATGTTAGAACTTAATTAATTAATTTACCTTAATTATGCTATTTATTTTGTCCTATGGTATTTTATTTTGACCATTTTGTTATTTGACCAACTGTAACATGACCTTTCATTAAAAATCCCATAATCATTTAAAATGCTGTTTACCATGTAGTTACAGTGATTTCAAATGAGTTGCCTCTGCATATGCATTTTGACTCAATATGGCTACTTTTTGCCTAAAAATGAAGCAAACTTATGCATAACTTAGTGGAATTTAAACCAGCATGGAAATGCAGGAGATATAGTTCAGAATTTAGGCAAACTAGTGAACTGGTATCCAAGAATAATGTTTGTTGACTGTGGAGATGCAAGTTATACTGTATTTTCTCAAATCTAAGATGGGGATGGGGGTGTCTATGGTCTTAGATTCTTATACAGAAAAGCAAGGGACGGGTGTAGGTGGCTGCTGCAGTTCTGACTGTGGCCCTGAGCTGGGGCTGGGGCCAGAGCAGACCTGCAGCCACCTCCTGCCCCTACCTCTGCTTGCTCTCTGTAGCATCTCCCTTCCCTCC
>NW_017728931.1:33019192-33029709 GCF_001723895.1 Crocodylus porosus
CCCCCCCCGGGCCACACTCCAGCCACTTGCTACCCCACAGGCCCCACAGAGGCTGATATGCCCCAGGCCCCACACACCCCTAGGGACGGCTCTGCCTCCACACTTCCCCAAATATGTACACATATCATCATCCTTCAGACATAATTTCTCCCATGGGACAGACAGATTACCTGGTTATTGACAGGTCTGTATTTTAAATCAGGTTTACTCAAGAGCTGCTCAATCTGATTAGAATTAAAGTTGGAGATTCCAATGGTTTTCACCAGCCCAGCATCCACCAGCTCTTCCATAGCCTGAGGAGACAACAGATTCATATACTATATATAACTAAGCTCTCGTTTACACAGAGAAATGGCCTGGTATAGTTACTTATATTGTAAACTCTTTGGGGAAGACACCTTCTTTTGTTCTGGTGTCTGTACAATGGCTAGCACAGTAGCACTCTAATATATATGAGGAGGACTCCTAGGTGTTATAGTATTATAAATAAATATTAACGACAACCTTTTTGTATGCATACTCCATTACAGTTATACCAGCACATTATACCTATAACATCCTACAAAGTCTTCTTTATTCTTCCAAGTCATCAATAATGCTTCCTCTGCTTTGTTCCTTAGCTGACAGAATGGAAAGGATAACAGATACCCAAGTGCCACCTCTCAGTATGGTGACTGTCTCATTTTCCCCTCACTAGGTTGTATCTAATACATTTGAATATACTGGGCACATCCCCATGAGCATGCACATGCGGTTTGTGGTGCTTCAAAGCAGCTCAGAATGCTGCAAACTGCACATAGCACACATGCAAGTGTTTACCATGCTGCCACATATTTTGGCTGCCAGCCAGGCTGCAAGCAGCTGGCTCGGCACCACTGCTGCCCCAGGAGGTCCCCAGAACCCCAGGAGGTCCCCAGAACCACAGGTGCTGATCCCAGCCTCCCCTACCCCACTCAAGTCACTTTGCTGTGCACCAGTGCGCATGTGCAGGGGCATTCCTGGGGACAAATAGCAGTGGCATAAATATGTGCTGCAGCTATTTGTCCCACAGGAAACCCATGCCCCTGCATGTGCACATTAATGGGGATGCTCCCACAAAGTCTCTGTTGATACTCCCTCAAAAAAGTGCTAAAAAAGTAGACATGAAAACATTTAAATTGACTGGAATAACACAGAAAGAAGCCTAGCAAGTAGAACAATCAACTGTCCTGTATTCCTGATGTCGGAAAGTCCCTAAAAAATGTTGCCACCATGAAAAGACATGCAACTTGTTTCCCAGGATTTCAAACTAGCAAATAAACATAGAAACATAAGAAATCTTTCACTACCAGTGAACCTACCTCCCATGTGTCCAGAAAATTGGTGTTACTAGGAATTATCATGCCATTTTCATCCAGAGGAAATGGTTCCTCTCCCTCCTATCATTGCGAGACAAAGATAATTTAAAGATATGCTGAACGTTCTATTGTAAAACAAAAAAAATCTACAAGCAAGTGATGCTGGACATCCTGTTTTCAACTTGTGTGAGTTAAAAAGAGCCAAATATAATAATCTCTATATACAAAAAATTTACAATCAAATCAATCCTTTGAGATACTAAGTATTATGCTCAGGCAATGAGAGGGCAAAAGTCTAAAAGTATATGAAGGGTGTAAAAACAAACCATCAGTAGAGAAATGAGATAATCAGGAATTCAGTACCAAACACTGTCAGAAAGAAATGTTCCAGAAGAAGCTGACAGACAAGCACTGAACTTTGATGAGGCAACGGACTTGGATTTGATTTGGACCAACAGCATCCTATTCCAGAAGGGCCTCTGGGAATGCTGAAAAAACAAGAAAATGGCCAGGAACTTGCAAGAGAGCTGCTGCCTTACCAATCAAAGATTACATTTCCTTCCAGAGCATATTAGAAGTGGCATCAATATTGTTGGATAGACAGCCAGACTTTCTGGTCTGGGAAGCCCATAGCTATTGTCTGACAGATCAGAAAGGGGAAAGCATTACTCTAGGACTCCCACAGAAAGATGTAAAGTTCAAACCACAGTACCTTGAATCCCATGGGCCAGTGCATGAGGTAAAGGTCCAAGTAGTCCAGTTTCAGGGCAGTGAGGGTTTCCTGGCATGCTTCTTTCACCAGGGATTTTTCATGGAACGTGCACCACAGCTACCGATAGAAAACAGCTGCCCTCAGATACATTACCAAGACTCCTGAGTGGAACAGAGGTCTGTCACCCCAATCTGAAGCCTATCTGGAAGCACTGCCTCCCTCCCCACTTTTCCAGGGGAGTGAAAGATGGTGGAAATTTCTGGGAATTGATGGGTTAATTGAAGAACACTTGGCTACAATGGTTTTTAATTAGATTAACATAAATTGTGACATAAAGGTAGCAGTTAAATAAAATTAAGCAAAAATGTAAATTTGAGAAAACCCACAGAACAGTTTTTTTCAGTAGGTAGAAAAGTAGCTAGAAGGCAATCTTTTTTTTTTTCTTTTTTTTTCTTTTTTGCCTTTTTTGCTAATGTTAGTTAAGGAGCAGCACAAGCAGGAAGAAACAGGCACCTAGTAGCTATGGTACTTCAGAGTACCATTGGTGGCAACAGATCTCTATTATGAAAACTCCAGCCTAATGGAAAATTGATATTAAAAATCATCTATGCACTTTTGTTAAGCAGTGGAACAAGAACATAAAAATTACTACTATATACAAAACAATTATTTTCCTAACTTGCATTACCCTGTGGAAGTTGTACTTTGTTATGGATTCTTTACTGCTCATCCTGCAAATTATCAACCTGCTCGCATTGATCAGACTTAAGTAACCAAGACTGTACCTTACTGACAATAAAGAGGTCTTCCCGTGTCACAGCCCCTTCTTTAATTTTCTCTTGGATTGCAGCCCCTATTTCACCCTGATTCTGGTATATATAGGCACAATCAAAGTGTCGATATCCAACATCAATGGCAAATTTCACTGCATCTGTCACTTTCCCAGCAGGAGACTAAAATAAAAAGAAAAGGGCATAACTTTGAATTTCTTAAAAATTATTAAAATGGCTGATTCATGATCAGCCCCCCATAACGACAACCTCAGCAAAAGCCCCTGAGCCTGTGAGCGATGGGTGCCCCTACTCTAGCGGGCCAAGGAGAGCACCACAACACTTTAGGGACAAAAGGGGAGGGTGAGACAAAAGAGACAAGGTGGGAGAAGAAGAGTCAATGACAGGTGATGGGTTTTTAGTTGTTAGTGCTGTGTTGTTGCTTCTGTAGGAAATCAGGGAGTGGGCATTGTGTTTCTGCATTATTTGGGTTCTGCTTCAGTTACTGACAATAAAATAAATGCTTCAGTGAAATTAAAGTGAATTTTCATCCATGTCTGTCTGCTGTCATGAGAAAGTTTGCTGAGGTGTGGGTTGTGGGGGGAAGGTAAGCCAAACAAAAAAAAAACCAGACGTGTTTCAGACATTGCACTAATGAAAGAGGACATGCCCACCTCTGTACTAAGGGGTTTGGGGGGGAAGAGGGGGGCATTGCCCAGAATCTGGGTACTGTGGGATATGGTGGTGAGCAGTAATCAGGGGTGCTGCATAGCATCCATAGTATTTCCCCTGAGTGCATGCAGCTTACCAGCCACACCACCCAAGGTGGGAGCTTTCAATAGCAGGGCTTTTATTATTGTGACCAGAGAAAGACACAGCAGCCAAACCAAAGCCAGGTGATGGTGGTGAGCTGACCCTGAATTTTGTTAATGTGTGGAGCACTAACTGGGTGTGTACTGCACTGTGCAAAAATAAGGAACAAAACAACTTCAAAACCAGTCAGGCAGGTTTGAGTAAATGCCACTACAAACCAGCAAATAAAATACCTTTTCCCCACCTTGCACAAGACAGCAAACACCCTGCCCCCAGCCTTACATAATTCTCTTCTTAAACATAGGGAACATGAAGTAAAGAATCAAACAAAGTGAATAGAAACTTTATTTACAAATGGAATATTAACCATAATTATACAAACCACAGAATAGCTTTTATAATGATTTATAATTACTGCAACAGAGGAATTTCTTTTTACTAATGTAACAATTCATGAGTCATGAAAAAAATCAATCTAAGCAGTAATCATCTCTGAATAAAACACCTTGGTCTAAGGTGGATTTTCAGAGCTTGACTGCAAACTTGTGGGTGGCAGAGGGCAGATAGATCCGTACCAGCCTGTCCCGCTCATGGGCGGGAGCAGGAGTGGGGCTGGTAGGATCAATGACCAGCAGGTATAGAATCATTGCTAGGAGTCTGGTCAGTATTTTTCAGTCCTCCCAGGTCTGCAAATACCTCCTGGACTCAGCACAATTCCTCTCATGCTGGCCGGCCATGAATCTGCCGATAGCCAGATGGATCTGTCTGATCACCTTGTGCAACCAGTGTTCACAGGCCCTGTGGGCGTTCACGAGCCCATTGTTCATACATCAGTGGCAGTCTGCCTTGATAGCCTGAATGTCCTTGACAGCAGCATTGCAAGTGGAACTGAAAATCAAGAAATGCCGGAAATAGAGTGAAATAAGGATTCTTGGTGCTCTAAAAAGATGCACTCAGGGAATCCAGTGACTGGATAAGATGCGGCAAGCCCAAATTGACCAAGAATGGGTGCCTGGCTGTAGGTGGTAGCAGGCCCTGAATGCCCGCAAAAAAGTGTCCACTCACTTTGGCTGCTGATGTGCCTCCCTGATGTGGTTTGTCCTGCACCTCCCTGCACTGCTCACTTACTCCCAGGGTCTTTAAATCACGATCCTACATTGTCCCCCTCCCCCTCCCTCTCTTCAGCACCAACCCAGCCTAATTGCAGCTATCAGGTCAGGTGACAGGTAACTTAGAGGGTCCCCAGGGCTTCACATACAAGGTGTGGAGGTCAAGTTCAGTGGTCTATCCTCCTTGGAGGAAGCTGCAGATGACATGACTGGGACCCTGCTGCTATTTTCTCCACTGGAGCTCCCACAATTCACAGCAGTAGATGGCATGAGCCTCTGTCCCTGTCCATTCATATCAATCCAGTACCTCCGTTAGTGGTTGGAGGTATCTGTAATGGGCCATGTCACACAGCGAGGTGCTCTGCCGCTGTGCTCTGGCAACTTCCATGAAGAAAGCAGCCTACAGCAACTTTGCTTTGAGACAGCACTGGACCACTGTCCTGTTGTGCCCCTACTCACCCATTTTCCTAGCAACTGTGACAGGGGCAAGCTTTCATGCCTGGTGCAAGCACCAGCTTCCCCTCTGTCTATGGGTCAGCCACACACCTCTCTCACCTGCCACACCTTGATGTAATAATATTGATGTAATAATTAGGCAGGAGGCTGCCCATTATATACCCTGATATTGGGGGAGCTATCCGTGGCTCCATTCCACCCCTACACTGCAGCCCAAGCCTCACAGATGGCGTCTCAGGCAGCCAAATCAACCGTCCCCTTCACCCAAAAGTTGTGGCCCATTCCTTGGGACCTTTGGCTTTCCTTTAAGCCCTGGCCCCATCTCAGGCCAGTCAGGACCCTGAGCTTCTCTGCTGTATATGGGTGTACTTCACTGTGGGCCCATGGCTTTTTTGACCCCTGTCTGGGTCTTGTCCCCAGCATAGACCAGTTGGGTCCCTCTGGTTAGGACTTAGACTTCTGCCTTCACTCAGGGATCGGGGGCCCCCATTCCTGGCTCAAGTGCTTCACAAAGCATGCCTGGCCCTATGGGGTCACTCACCCCAGGAGGCTCAGGCACTTCAAGAAGCTTACCTGGCCTTCCCTGGATTAGATGGAACATATAGCCCACCCAAAGGTGAGGGCTGGAGTTAAGGCACCCCTACCCACCTTTCATCAAGGTGGTAACTGGCCTGGAATTTCCTGGGGGCTCCTGCACCACTGGGAGCCCCACCAGGCCACCTGCTCCCGGCAGGATGCAATTTTAGGTCATGTCCAGGACCAGAGCCTCCTGCTCCTACCTGCAAGGTGTTCCCATGCAGCAGCTCAGCCAGGTGATATTTCTTGCCTGCTCCCAGCAGTAAACTGCTCTTGGTTATACAGGCAACCAGAGTTCTAAAATGGCCACTGTAATTAAACACCTGCTAAGTGTTTGATCTAGCCCTTAAAGTGGCGGGCACCACTGGTGCCCTGCCACAGCAACATCAAGGTAGATGTGTCAGTTGAACTGGTGTATGACCTCAGGGTCCCCCAGCACCCACACTGAGATCTTTGTTTCAGTAAAGGTCCAGTTGGACCTAGACCTATGTGCCCTAGTCTGCTCTGTTCTCCCTTGAATGTCAGACATCTCAGATCAATAGTTACCTCCAGCCTTGGGGCTGTGAGCTCAGTTTATACATCTTGAGGTGACAGGGCCAAGGGAAGTGCACCCCCTCTCATCTTATTGTGTCCAGGCAAATGTTGGACAGCAGACATGCTCTGCAGTTGTTGCAACTTTTGGCACCAGTCAGTGGCACTTACCTGGGACATGATGGCCCCAGGCAGAGTCAAGGCAGGGAAAGGGGCTCCATCTGCACTAGCGGTAGCTTTTGGCATCTTATAGGCATGCTTATTCTGGATGTGTTTTAGCCCTGCTAGGTCCTTTAGCCCCATGTATGCCATGGCACAGTAGCAGGCTACCCAGTTACCCATATGTGTCAAGACACCGCTCCCAGCAGGATGTGGTCTGATCTGCTAAGCAGTTCAGACATAGCTTGTGAGGAAATAATTTGCTGATAGAACTCACCTGCTATTCATAAGGTGGAAACACTTGAGGATTATGATAGGGTTCACAGAACTCTGCTTGTTGGGTTTACATAAAACTGGAGAGCGAATTAATGGCATTATGAGGACAATTATCCTGCAGCCAGTTGAAAAGGGATGTTTTAGAGGTGCAGGGATTCAGGGGTTCATCAGGGCTTTTTCTGGGGAAAGTCAGGGGATTTTTGCCAGGCATGCAAAAGCTAGGAGGTGTGATTGTTGCATGTTTGGTGCCAGCGGTTTTCACCAGTGACTGTTGCTCATTTTGATGCCATTCAGCAGCATTCACCAGGGCTTCCCCCTCCCATCCTGCTGTGTCTGGGCAAAGTTTGGACATTGGACATGCTGCCACTAGGCAGGGACAAGCCCCATTTACCGGGGCTCCCCCTGGTGTCCTAAAACATTCATTACACACAAGTACCTACAAATTGTAGTGACACTTGATGGACAAGGGAAATCACTACACAGAAATTGTAGCGAAACCCAAAGGACAAAGGTGCTCACCACACATCATTCAATGAATTACCATGCACATGTGACAGATTAATGGCTTCACCATTCCAAGTTGCATCATTGCAAACTAAAAAACATCAGGATGGGAATTAGTTTGTGATAATGCAAACTCACTTAAATCACCAAAAAGTTGCATATGTGTAACGTGTGACACCATTAAGCCACACAAAGGGAAATTGTCATGAATCATCATCATCTGGGCATCACTTATACAAGTTCCCAGAGTCTGCTAGTCAAAGATTGCTCAGTTTTCCTGAGTTTAAATAAAAAAGCACCCAACTTCTTGCAGAAGGTAATGAATAAAACATGCACTTGAATTCAGGTTTTGCAATTGTCTGCTCTACTTCCATTCAAACTGAATTTATGCAATTTGTTATTTAAGATTCTGTAGGTCCTGTGAGCATCCTGGGATAGTGAACTGGCTATGAAATATGTAAAATTTGAGGCACTATAAAATACACTGAACAAGTACATACATGCTGCTATGATAATTGTTATATAAAAATTCTGTGTAAAAGAGAAAGCTCTCTGAAAAAGCAACACTTCATCCTCTATGACCTAGAATTTTGAAAAGGGAGGTGCAGATGGTGAGAGGTACATCATCAAATGTAAAACAACACATTTTTCTACAGTCAAAAATAAACTAGAAACTTTACTAATATGCCAGGACTTAGGGCAGTTAAAAGCTGAAGCAAAAACATATAATTTAATTGGAATGAATTAAAAACAATTTGTAGGGCTGTGAAATAGGAGCTCCATTACCAGGAGCAGCTAACAGACAGTAGAATTGCAGAAGAAAAGATAGCCTGATTGATGGAATATCAAAACTATTAAAAAGAAGAGAGTTATTTAACACCTGTGAAATTGTTTAGAAGGGATCAGATAGTTTATAATGAGCCATAAGTCAACTGAAACCCTAGCACTTCCTGACTAAAAATGCTGCTCTCACTGCAAGGCAGTTGGTTTTAAACTTTGGGTGGGGCAGGAATCAAAGTGGGGTGCAAGTATACCATTCACCCTCCCTCTCCCAGATTGGCACCTGGATCCTCTTCATTGCTGTTGAATAGAGAAAGAGTTGGAAGAGAGAGAATGATAGAAATGTATCCCATGATTACACAATACTGTGCAGCGTAAGAATATTCAGAAAATAATCCTTTTGCTTTATATTACATTGTATGCACTGAAAAGCATTTCAAAGTGCTGAGTACAGAGTGATCCTGTAAAGAATGATTCTCTTGTAAAGCAGGAACCCAAGGAAGTACATTTCAGGTTGCGGGGGGAGCCTTACTACCAAGTAATCTTGAATAAATAATCTTGATTTACTGCGGAATTAAATATCAAAATACCAGTATTTTTAATCTTATAGCAAGCAGTATAATCTAGGCAAGACAGACACCAAGCACCCACAATGGCATCTGGAGCTTTGCACTTTTGAAGATCAGACCCACAAAAAAACCCAACCAAAAATATAAATATGAAAACAGTTCTATTTATATACACCCAAACCCTGAGAATTAGCAATAATCAGAAGGGAAATACAAAAAGAATTATGACATCTAACACAGCTGTAATAAAAGAGCTTATCATAATGTTGCCAACTTGTAGGTGAACAGACGTGGTCTTTTAAAGTTTCAGATCTTTGGGAGAATTCAGTAAGTTTTTTAAAAACACCTCTCAAGTCAAGTGATATAAGGCCCTCTGGTTAGGAACTGTGGTATATATTTGTCTGCAGAGTGTCATGCATGCATAAATAAATCAACATCGCCACCTGAGCAATCTGTCAGGCAATATAAAGTCCCATTTCCAAAGCCACTCTTTTTTATCCAGGCATAACAGATAAGCATCATTTGATAAGAATCATTCTATGGTATAAATATTCACTGTAAAAAAATAATAAAATCATGCTGAAAGTGTTTTACAGTGTAACTTTCAACACTGAGAAGTAGACTTCCCCATTAACATTACACATTCGCTTAAGCTATGCCAAATTTTTCAGGTGCCTGATGGAGGAATTGCGGTTTTGTTGCACAGACAAAAGAGAGACAACTATAACAGGATTGAGAACCCTCAGTAGCTTTGTAGTGGCATGGACAGGTGATAACTATCTTTACAATAAGCACATGTATCATACTACAGCACTCAGGCACTATTAGCTGCCAGTTACCTGCCAGGTGCCCAGTCCTAGGATGGGCATCTTTGCCTTCGTGTTCAGTTCCACATAGGTTGCCATGGCTCGGTGCCCTAATTCTCTCTGGAATGCAACTGGGTGAAAGAATGGGAACACCTGTGGCAAAACCTTTAAAGAGCATCTTGCCCCACCACACTGCCTGGTGATTGGCTGAGACAGGGATAAGAGGCAGAGCAACCATCAGAAGGAGGAGGTTTGCCTTTGCCTGGCTGCCCTCACTACCAGTGTCACTTCTTTGAAAAGGGCCAGATCTTGGAGAAATACAAAACCTGTAGTGGATTTTCTGAGTGCATGTTTGCTCTTGTCACATTCATTGTATATACTGCACAGACCAGGTTTTCAGTGCCTCATCTGCCTCTATCCCATCTTTTTTGCATTTTTCTTTCTGTTCGTGGGAGAAGGAGAAAGCCCTTAGAATAGATTTAATAAGGCTCATAGGATTCCCCAACATTTCTCTGGAAAGTTCCATTAAAAGCAACCACGGATAGTAGGAATACTTATATGAACAGCATTGTACTTCTGGACTACCTATGACCCAGTGGGCATATTTACACATGAATTAAGACACCTTTGCTGCTGTGCATTAAGTTTAGTACCTCTAATATGAGGTATTACGTAATGACGCATTAGCCCACGCTAATGCCTAGTAGCAAAGGCAAGTGTGGGGGTTGTGACACTTAATGTACAATAGACTAATTCTACAGCACATTTGCACTTCGGCATGGTTTTTGCCGTGACACGCTAATGTGCAATAGAATAGGCTACTGCTCGTTATGGTGCCTTGTGTAGATGCACCCAGTGACACTAAATACAAATTCATTTGGTTCATAGATCCTAAATAGACAGTAGTGGTGTCTACCATGACCAACCTATGAACTAAGGCTTGCATAGCCCCCTTCCTTTCCTTCAAGTACTGCAAGAGAAACCAATTTAATAGCACTGCATTTTGTGTTTCAGCCACAGTAATGTCTGTGGGCTTATACCTATGTTGGAAATACATTAATAGGTGCTCAGCACTTCTGAATCTCTCCTGTGAGGGCCCAGACTTTTCAACCATTGCTT
>NW_017728931.1:33029734-33033775 GCF_001723895.1 Crocodylus porosus
CCTCGGGGGCAGCAGAGTGTTTGATCTTTTGTCTCTCTCTCTGACCCTATTTGCAAATATATACCTTTTGTGTTGCTAATAGAGTGTGTCTGTAGCTAGAGTTTTTTTTTCCTCCTCCCGAGAAACGAACCACGATTTTTATATCAGCTTTATCTGCTCATGAGCAGCACTCACCACTTTCCTTTTCCTGTTGCTTCAGTTATTCGAGGCTATCTAACAACTTGTTCTGAAAATCCCCTGAACAGGCAAATACATTATAAGCCCTGGTTGCACAATGAACTAGGCAACTCTCACCCGCTATTTTTTTAAAAGTGTGTGTGTTCATTTGTATTCTGCAAAATATTACCTCAGAAAACCCATGTTAAAAGCAATTTGAGTATGCTGGCTGAATTTGTTGTTAAAAGTTGTAAGTTCTGCTTGGGACCCATGTGAACTTGATCCCTTGTAATGCTTGCCATGCGTGCATTGACCTCAGAGCATTCTTTCTAACCCCTCTTTAATGCTCTTGAGTGAACAGAGCACTAGAAATTCCTGTTTTATACTGGGCCCTCTAAGGAGCTTCTGCATTTCAACCCCCATTCTGAAAAAAAAATGCTTCAGGCGCTCTCCCTGAAGCCTGTTTGCAATTGCTACTTGAATTTGGAGGGAATGGTGCACAAAGCAAGGCAGGCCTGTCCTTCCAGCAAGGGGGCTGAACCCTCAGTGCTTAGATTCAGAGGAAGCTTTGAGGAGCCGGTCAGATGGTTTTTTTAAGGCTGGAATTTGGAGGGAACTGCCTTCCCAAGCAATTTCTTTATCCTTGAAAGTAAAAAAAGAAGACTTCACAAAACTGGGAAGTGAACAGATTAATTTAGGGCAGAATAAGGAAACTCTCACCTTGAAGAAAGAAGAAAGGTCTAGAAATAGGCTGAAAAACTACAGGGAAGCTCAGGGGAATCCAGTTAGGGGCTGGAAAGACAGCCACTGGTTACAGCACACAAGGCCCAGGAATGAAGTTCACTTGAGAGACTACGGCAGAGATACGTTTTAATTCTGGCTGGGGAGATGAAATATTTGTGAAGCTCACCTCAGATGATCAGGACAGTGGCTAGCGCTGAGAGAACCCACTCAGTAAAAAATCATTCTAAAAATAAGCCTATGAATCCACCCCTGTTTGGGAGGAATTTGTTTGTTTTAAGGATACTGGAGTCCATGGAGGCAGATGACAGAGGAAGCAGTTATACCAGTTACTCACATGCTCTCGAACGGAATGGTAAGTAAGCTGAACCATGACAAGTTTTTAAGACTACAAATGGTTGCATTGTTACGTTTGCCCACAGCCAAAAGGATTTCTTAGGGTGATATCTTTTCTCGGACCAGGTATGTAGCTGGGATAAAATTAGATAGGCTTTGAATACAAGAGGGGAACGGCTGAGAGAAAGTGTCATTTCTCATTTTTCTTAGCCCTTCCTGCCCGCTGGTTTTTCACTATGCTGTGCTTGGCTTCCTGTGATCAGAGAACTGCCGAAGCATGTTTTGCATTTGAAAGCCTGTCTAACTTTATCCCAGCTACACAGTTATCGCCCAAAGAAATCTTTGCTTCTTACATAATTTCCAGACCATCACAACTACATCCTTCCTCTTACACAGCCAGAAGTAAAGATAAAGCAGTAAAAAGATCAGCCACAAAGGATAAGAGCATATATGAATATGCAGGAATTAAAAGCAGGAATGACAGCCATCAAGGGATCTGAGAACACTTTAGGAACTGCCAAACAATTTGCTGGAGATTTTAGTCACAGGAGGAAAGGCCAAACAAAAGATAAACAAGAGAAAACTTTCCACTATGTTAATTTAAACATGACTTCTGTAACAAACACCCACCAAAAATAGTATTCAATTTTGATAATTTAGGTGAAATGGTAGTGCTATGAAGTAATTACTGTGGCTGAAATTTAGCCACTGAAAGACTAAAGAACAAGAAATCAGCAGGTAATGACCAAATCACAGCAGAGCTGCTTCAAGTGAGTGGAAAAAACATAATGTTTATATTATTGCCCTTCAAGTTTGGTAGCAGGGGAAGAATGAGTCTTAGAAGAATGAAAAACAGGGTGCACAAACAAAGTTCTTAAAGGGATTATTGGGATCACAACTGGTGCAGATGATGATGATGATCGTTATTATCATTCCTGTTACTGTCATTGATGTTGTTCAGATTTAGATCATGCCCTACCTAGAAAGGCTCAGAGCAGCTTATGACAATGCCACAGATAGAGCTGGAGAACAACAGACTGGTTTGTACCCCAATCAGTCTTGTGTAGACCAGATCTTCATCCTGCATAACAGAGTGAAATAATGGATGGTAGTTGTCAAGAGTCCTAACTGGGTAGTTTATTTTAAAGCTGCTTCATAATGTATATAGAAAGACAAGTTCTTTGGATGAATCTGATATCTTTTATTAGACCAACTGGAAAAAAAAATTTAGCAAGCTTTCGGGTCTAAAAACCCTTCATCAGACTGAGGAAGTCTCTGCAGCTGGTATGGGTTCTTCCTGGATGGAATGAATAGTCTATAGTCACAGATGCCTCCATAGTGTATATAGAGGCATCTGTGGCAAATGTTACAAATTTAAGGAGCTTCCAAAAAAAAAATTCAGAGGATCAAAACACACAATGTGAAGTAAGGATAAGCTGAGAGTGAACAGAATTGGCATCAGGCAATGTTGTACCTTGTTTCCATCTTGTTTACAATTGCTGTTGGTTTTGTTGTGTAACAAACTGGTAGTGTAGAAGTCGACATTCAACAGATAGATGACAAGCTCACTGATGTAAAGTTTTCCAAAAATATCGGTCTCATCACTAAGTAATTTGAAAACATTCAGCCAAAAATAGATGGCCATGCAAGTATCTCTTTGCATAGCAGAAGCTGTATTAACAAATTAAAAGATAGAAGTTAAAAACATTACATTTACTTACTGTTAATTTTATCTATTTGGAGGGCTGACCATAGAAAATTAAAATTTACATGCTATAATTCACAGCACTGGTAATTATGTGTTTCACATACAATTCAAGGTAGGTGGATACAAGTGCTGCATTTCAAAGACTCAATGTAGTAGGCATTGTAGTGGGCATAAGAAAATTATGATCTTTAGAAGCAACAGGTTAAATTGATTCCTACAGGGAGTAGAGTCCTGGAAATAACAAGTTTACCCAATACAAACTGAACATCTCTCAATGCAAATGTCTGAAAAAAAATATTATAAAAAATGGACTGATAGACTAAATAATGGAAAAGCCCTTGAATGAGCTCAATTATCTTATGGCATGGACACACATACTTATGATACTTATCAATTATCTTATGGTATAGATACACATATTTGGATCTGTTTCGAAAGGGCAACAGCTTTCACGTTGTAACATGGAGACAAAGTGGGAACAATACAAATGCAGCAAAACTTTTCTAACTTTAATCCTGGATGAAGCAGTACCTTCTCTGAACAATACACTTGAATTTCTGAATATGATTGCACACCTTTAGTCCTGCTTCATGGCTCTTGCCTCTGACTCCTAACCTTGTACTCCTGTTTCCATTTTTAGCTCCTGAATCTCAGATTTAGTTCTGACTGTTAGCCTGAGGTACCTGGCACCTGTACAGTTGCATGCCCCTTTGATTCCTGGTCCATCCAAAATTTAAAACCAACTGCAGCAGCATTCCTAGTCAGGCAGTGCTGCAGTATTGCCAACCCCACCATGTCAAAAATCAAGAGACAAATTCTTAAAAGTTAAGACATTTGGTATGTAAATCGTGAAATGCTATTTTTGAAGTATATAAATCCCATTAGTCACTTATTTAACTTCTAACAGGTCAGAGACCTTTACAAAAACTAAATTACTACAACTGATAATGCTTTAGAAAAAGAAATTTAATTCCTACCAGTTCATAGAATCATAGAAGTAGGGTTGGAAGGGACCTTGTAGATCTTCAAGTCTGACCCCCCGCCTGGGCAGGAGAAAAGACTGGACTCAAATGAGTCCAGCCAGGTAGTCATCAAGCCTC
>NW_017728931.1:33034375-33038237 GCF_001723895.1 Crocodylus porosus
CAAAGTGTCTGCTGCAAGCTAGGGCTCTGCACCCTGCTGCCTTTGCCCCAGGAGATGCACAATGCCTTGTTGTGCCTCCTGTTGCTGGGCAGGCAGAGGACACATGATGAGGTCATCATATGGCTCCCAGGGCAAAGGCAGCAGGGCTCAGAGCCCCAGCCTGCAGCAGGCAGCCCACCTCCACCCTGCACACAAATCCAGGGAGCACATGCCCTTATGTCTCTCCTGGGGCTGTGCACAGTGGTGAGGAGTCACACACCCCCGCACCTCTAAATGAGCTGCCCATGGCTCTGTCACATAATCTGCCCCGGCCCTGCTGCCCCACTCACCCCTGCCCCATTCCCTACCTCACTATGGGGGCCTCAATCTGCCCTCCTGCCCCTTCCCCTCCACAGATTTACTTGCTGGGTGCTGCTCTACACACACCAAAAAAAACCCCCCAAGATTTGAGAGGTCTATCGTGAGATCATGAATTAGACTTAATTTTACTTAGAAATCGTGACTCTCTCATTAATTTGGTGAGAGTTGGCATTACTGGTGCTGAGGGAGTCAATTGACTTCATGGTTAATAATTACCTGCCTGATTCTTTCTAAACACTTTATTCTATGGGTGTTAACAACCCTCTCTCTTTTTTAATGGCCTTGATATTCCACTAATCAAGCTATCCTTTCTTCTGCAATTGTCCTGTTCATTAGCTGTTCCTAGTAATGTTGCTCCTATATAACAGCTTTGCAGATGGTTTTTAACTCTAGCTAAAAATATTAACTCAGGTGAACATTAACTCAGGTGTGAAAATAACTTTCAGGAAAGCTCTGGATGCACTGCCAAGATGCTCAAGAAGGCTTGACTTCTGTTATGAACCTCAAAACGAGATGTGCGTTTAACTCTAATGAAAACACGACTGATAAAACAGCTTCTTTAATTATTTTTTGCCTAGTTTTTTGTATGTTTATACCTGTTAGTGAATTAATACATATTCTAATAGTTCTATTCATTTTTGCTTCAATTTTAAAATCAATAATATAGCCCTAGGTCCCTGGGATATCACTAAAGTATATAATTTCTTTTTAATGGGAAAAAATATGCATTGTGTGATATGGGATGATGCACCATACCATCTGTACCCCACTTTTCAAAATTCTAGCTCAGCCCATTCCTGCTGGTATTTTTCCTCCCATCTCTGGCTGTGGTTCTCTGATTGGGATGCTGATAACAAAACTTCGGCTACCAATCTTATCCTGATGTCCTGGTTCCTGTCTTTGATTCCTAAATTGTGGACTTTGTCCTGCTCTCTGACTTCTGACCCCAGGATAATACCTTCAGTTCCTGTGCTTGCTAACTGAAGTTTTTGGACTTGACTACATATAACTGTCTTGAAAATATCATGCTAAACTTGACTGCAGTTGTCCATGAAGAACTGTTCTCTCAGAAGGGCTATTTAATGTTCAAAACACACTGGTCTATGCTGAATGTGTGTGGGAGGTACATGTCCTTTAACCATTAGTCCAAAGTGTGAAATTACAACGGTTACCCAGAATGAAACTGTCTTGCACACAAACTTTTAGTTAGACTAAGGTGAATCTTGATCTTGAGTACTGCTCTTTCTGAATCTTAAACATTTATTGCTTTTTATATTGTCAAGTCTCTGTGCTTGACTCTGTCCACTGATACACACACATAGCCCTCTCATGGAAGCAAAGTTCAAAAGTAGCTCAAACAGGTCTTAAATAGACAACAGATTATGGTACAAACACTAGGGACAGAAAGTATTCAGTGGGGTAGAAGGGAGGGTGGGGCAGAGGGGAGCTTGTTTATTTCCATTATGCCTTTGATGGCATATCGTAAAGGTTTCTTTTTTCACATTGGCATATCCAAAAAGGGAATACACATGACAACAAGCACTGATAGATGCTAGCACAACATTATCTTTTCAGAATAAACAGGGCTTTGCTGTTCCAGCTGTTCTTCTTTGTTTTGAATAGCTGGATTCGGGAAATTTACTAAAGCTGCTTTGTATTTCGAGAATACTTCCTATTCAAGCATTTTGCAGAGATCTAAAACTATAAATTGAGCTTCATACTATGCCTCAGAAGGAGGTAACTATCATTCCTATTTTATGGATAAGAAGAATTAAATGTAAAAAGGACCACTCAGCAAAGATCTTATGTGAAGTACGGAAGAGCCAAGAAGCCTTGACTGTCTCCTAGCCCTTTAACTGCTTAATCACCCTTCTTTTCTGCTGACAATATTGGTCAGCTTCATATTCTTGTTCTACTGAAAGTACTCAAAGCAATTCTATAATTGCTTCAGAGTTCACCTGTTGCAACTAGGTTTTGGAGGAAATACAACTCGAACCTCACCAGGCTTGGAAAGGGGCGATGAAACGGCTACCAAACAATGTTGGCATTCCCTTCAATGCTTCTGGTTACAATACAGGACAGATTTTTTAGTATATTGGCCTGAATGATGATACCAAGGATTAGTGAAGGTCAAATAATGATAATTTATTATAATAAGCAGGGATAGCAATACAATAAACAGTGAGACAAAAGCATGAAACAGGGCAGGGACAAACAGGGATAATAAGGGATACTATAAGCAACACTTTCCCAACACTATGTTGCCCCCTGAGAGTCCAGTGAGATGAAACAACTTTAGATGATCAAACAGACAGACAGGCAGGTTGAGTTAACATGAAATGAATTGCATCAGGCACTCACTTCCTCTCTTATCTTGGAGTCACTTTACACTACTAAACTCCACACAAGACTCTGATAGAGTCACTCAATTAGGGGAGGTTCTTCTGAGGGGTGCTCCTTCCCAAGGAACCCTTCTCCAAGCCAAGGCACACTGTGATTCACTTCTCAGATCCCAATCCTCAGCACTCCAATCCTTGTATCCCTCTCTTGGACTCTGCTTCCTGGGGACCCTAAGGATCCTTTTTCACCCCCTTTTACTATCATTTAGTTTTCCATCACAGCACTATTGCTGGTCCAATGATCTTAAAACATTATCTGTCAACCATACATTCTTCCAATCATCTCTTACTCATCCAGTTAAATCGGGGCAGGCAATTGTTTCAGGCCGAGGGCCACTTACTGCATTATGGCAAACCATCAAGGGCCATATGGCAAGCAGCTGGGGCAGATTTTCTAAATTTTTTAGGGACCCTGCAGGCCAGATAGAATGGCCTGGTGGGCCACATCCAGGCCATTCTAAGGGCTACATTTTGCCCACCCCTGAGTTTCATGTTATCATTCAGGTCTGCCACTCCAAGGTGTTGTTCACCTTCTCAAAACTTTGCCACTCTTTTAAAGCACTTTACTGAGCGTGCTCACCCAAACTAAGGGTTCAAAAGGTAAACCTTTCTAGAGCATTCTTGAACTTAGTGAGCCCGTCTACATGAGACACTACAGTGCAGTAGCAACGAGCTACTACTGCGCAGTAGCTCATTGCTACTGCCCCATAGCATTGGTGGACATTAACCATGACAGCGATGGTACTGCACAGTAGTAGCGAGCTACTGCGCAGTAGCCACAGTAGCTCATTACTACTGCACAGTAGCATTAAAAAATGTGCAGGGGCTGTACTCTGCAGTAATGCCACTTACTGCCCAGTCATTTAGTTCTTGGTTAAGCAAATACTAAATGACTGTGCAGTAACAACCACACAGTCCACTGCTCATGTAGACACAGCCAGTGGTTATTGTACCTGTACCTAATACCAAACTGAAGTTCTACCTCTAACAGCAGCAAGGAATCTTAACAGCTGTTATATCTGAACCTCAGCAGTGGTCATGGGCATAGTTTCATAGTTTCTAGGGTCGGAAGGGACCTGAGCAGATCATCTAGTCCGACCCCC
>NW_017728931.1:33038248-33058266 GCF_001723895.1 Crocodylus porosus
ACGTTTCCATAATCCCCACTATGTCTGGGCTGGTGTCAGCCAGCAGGAGGGTGAGTTCCTCCTGCTTGTTACCCATACTATGAGCGTTTGTGTAGAGGCATTTGAGGCCTCCTGTGGATGTGTGTACTGACCCCCAAGTCCCAGCGTTACTCTGGCCCCTATCTCTTACCTGTTTATTCGCTTCTCTCATTGGGCTGGGCTGGGCTGTACTTGTGGGTGCTGTTTGGTCTGGCAGATTTAGGAATTCTAAAAGTGGGGTGCATGAGTGCCAGGAACAGTGGCAGCTGGTGAGTTCCCTCTTCCAGGTGCTCCTTTTCCTTCCCCAGTCCCCTTGGGTGTCCAGCACTGACAAGCAGGTGCTGGAAGTGGGGACCAGCAGCCACTGCTGCCAGCCTCAGCCAAGCTCAACACCCTGAGTAGCCACTCCCCATATTTGGAGCCCATAGGAGGAAGGAGAAAATGTGGTTAAAGAGAAAAGAGCAGGGACTCATCAACTGTCACTCCTGCTGAGTAGTGCACAATCCTGCACAACTACTCCCTCCAGCCCCTGGCTGGAGCAGGGGAGGAGTAGTTCTGGGTCTTCCCCTGTCCCTACATCAGTTCAAGACAGTAGCAACAGTTGCTGGTCCCTTCTTCCTCATCGGTTCCCAGTTCCCTTTTTGCTTCCCCTGGGCAACCATGTCAGCCTGGGGCTCCAGCCATGCTTCAGAGTTCATAGGGGATCCAAGCATTTAGGGCCAATTATATGTCTACCTAATCTATCCAGACCATATTTCTAGGATTGTGGGACTCTGTCAAAAAGAGTTCTGGTAGGCTGAATCAACCTCATTCCCCTTGTCCATCAAAGCAGATAATTTGTCAAAGATTGTTTATCATGTTGTTGTGGCATGTTTTTTTCCCTGAAAAAATCCATGTTGGCCATTCTCTTATCTCATGAAATCTTCTTGTAACTGGAGGGCACATCTAGAATTCAGAGATAAAATATAACAACTTTAAAACCTAGACCTATAGATGTCTGCCTCTCGTTCAGTTTAGAGTCTTAAAAATAATCTAGGCCTTAGGTGCATTGTGTTTTTTAATTTAAAAAAAGGATTTCCTGCTGCAAACATGTGTCTTGTATCAATGAAACTACACTAAATACTTCTATTTAGTAAGAAAGTAGAACTGACAATCTGTCTGTTCACATTTGGACAAAATTTTTTTACATTGAGTTTACTAGCTAGAGCAGGGGTGGGCAGTTTTTTGGGTTCAGGGCCACTTAAGGAGTTTTTGGTGAGCTGTTGCAGGCAGAGGGTGTGCGTGCTGACCTAGGCCAGTGCAATGGGGAAGTGGGAGGGCAACTGATCCTATCCAGCCCCAGGACCATCCATCCTCCATCCACCACCAGGGATGGATGGAGCAGGTGGGTGGGCAGGCAGGGTCTCCATGAAAACCAGCCCAAGACCCCCACAGGCAGGGTGGGCTCAGCTAAAAAGATGAGATGGGGTCACAGGTGTGTAGGGCATGGTGTCCAGGAGTGGGCTGGGGCTCAAGGCAGAGCTGTGAACCACTTTCCACATGTTCCTGCAATGGATGCTGGTTCACAGGCATGGATGTGCAGGGAGTGGATTGCAGCTACATCCTGGGCCTGGGCCCCAGCCACACACTGTCACCACCCCATGATCGCAGCCCTGACCCCCACCTCCCTGTCCAGCTCCTGGACATCGCTCTCTGCTCACCATCCCATTCACCCAGCCAAGCACACCCTGCCCATACAGATCCTGAGCTGGTCTCCCTGGAGACCCCACCTATCCACTTCATCTGGTACCCCTGGCTGTGGGTGCGGGGAGGACAGGCCAGGGTGCCAGGAAGCAGGGCAGGGTCTGGTGATGGCATTAGAGATACTGGTAGCAACAGCCAGGTAGAGTGAGCTACTGCTGTGAGGGCTGCCAGGAAGCTGAGTTCAGGTGCTGTGTCACCCCTGCCCCACCACATGCCCGGGGGCAGTGGGACTGGCCCCATGTGCCACAGCCCAAGATGCCCCCAGCACCTGAGCTAGGCAGGGCCTAGGGACCCATCACAGGCCAGACAGTATCCCTTGGTGGGTTGGATCTGGCCCACACCATCTTTGGTCCACCCCTGAGTTAAAAAATTCTGCAGGTCAAAAATTGCTATAATTTTTTTGATGACTCCTTAAGAAGAGTTTGATGGAATATATTACAGGCAAGAACATGCATTTATATCCTAAAAACAAATAACAAATATAACTAAAGGATTACAAGAATAGTAACTGGTAGCTGTAAGAAAAGCAGCAAAATAGAGCAGGCTTATTATTTCTTCATCTGATTTCCTATAGGTTCCCTTCTTCCACCAGCCAATATAAACTATATTTATGCTGCAGGTAAGTAGCGCAAGTGAAAATGCCTAATACATCAGCTGAACAGAACCAAAGAATCCCAAAATACAATCCTTCCAAGCCATAGGACATGTCATGACAAGGCTAGTCTTATTCTTCTGGAAAGGGATAGTCCTTGTGATTTTTGCACCTGGAGAGAAAGGGAGGTTTAACTGTAAAATCTTCACAACAAAATACTATAAGGATATGCATAGATGCAAGCCCAAAATTAAAAAGAACTTCCTGATGGATGCTGTGCACAGTTCAACCCCTTCACTACCAATGATACTTCACCAGTCTCTCTCACTGCTTAATTCATACAGGACTGTTGAAGTTAATTCTCTGCTTTTTGTTATGGGGGATTTGGATATTTTGCTACTTAAATGGTCGGGCTTAGCCTCCTAATGCTCAGCTAGTATTCTTTTTTTCTAGCTTAGCAATTACTTCAAATTTTGTCTAAAAATCTACTCTCAGGAAATAATATACATTTTAATTATTTTGTACAGTTTCATATAAAACTAACAAATGTCTACACTTGAAGTAGAGTACAAATGTATAAACTGTGAAAACTAAGTAGCAGAGCTGAAAATAGAACCCAGTAGGCATGGGTCCAACCATTCTACCATGTGGCCCTTATTTACAGGAGACCCTTGCCAGGAGGGATCGCAGAAGCAGTGGTAGGAGCTCAGCAGCGGCAGTGGGAGCCCGGCGGAGGCACGCACGTAGCTCCCAAGGAGCTACTGTAAGTGTATTTAGGATTCAAGTTCAGCATTCACAAGTATTTGAAACTGCCGAACCTGCAAATAGCGAGGATTTCCTGTATCTCAGTGGAGGGATTATTAATTTTTTTAAAATTCACAGAATAGGCAATATGGGCAGGTCTACATGTACACTGTCATGCACAGTACATACACGTACTCTGGGCATGGAGGGGGCAGCATTTTAATTGGAGTGGATTTGAGAGCCACTCTAATTAAAGTGCCACTGCATTTCTTGTATCAGCATCCCTGCACTTAAAACTGGAGGTAGAGGCACTTGAACTAAAGCTCATTCAATGAGCTTTTATTCAAGCACCCCCACTGCCATTTTTAAGTTCAGGGACACTGATACGTGAGACTCTGGAGGCTGCTGGAGCACAGCAACTGCCATACTCCAGCAGACTTGATTAATCGATTAATTGAGTCTGCTCTGATGCACTGAAATTCCAGTGCGTCAGAGCAACCTTAAAACTCGTGTAGGCACCCAGAGGTACTAGACTTAATGGACATTAACTAAAGCACATTAACATACATGTAGACACACCTTATGGGCATTTATCCACATGCTCTGGGAGTGGCAGTGGGGGGGGTGCTTTAACTAGAGCAGTTCCAAGAGCCACTCTAATTGAAGTACCCAGAGCATCTCATGTATCAGCATCCCTGCACTTCAAAAAGGCAGTGGGGGCACTTTATCTAAAGCTCATTGAATGAGATGCTGGAGGCTGCTGGACCATGGTAATTATCATGGTCCAGACTCAATTAATCAAGTCTGCTCCAGCATACTGTAATTACAGCATTTTGAAGCAGCCTCCCTGCTTATGTATAGGTACCCTATATGTCTATCTCCTAGGGCTGTGAAGAGATGTAACATCTGAAGTATCTCAAATGCCTTTAAAACACCTAAAAGGGCCAGCCATGGCAGATGCATAGGCCCTCTGAAGTACTCCAAAAGTGGTCAGAGGGTTCCAAAATTGTGCCTCAAAATGAGGTACTATTGGGAAGCATTTCACTTCCTCTTGCATCTGCACAGGGACAGGAAACCCAGAGGTCCTCCAGAATCCCACAGTGATCTGATCTACACCTCCCCCACCACCACCGAGATACAGGAAGACAGGAGAGACAAACTGATTGAGTGGTTCTCCAGGCCCCATCCTCATACCGCCCTAGTTCCTGGCGGGGAACAGGGTCTTTGGTTTCTCAGTTCCAGGGAAAATGGAACAGCAAGAAAGCATTCGCTAACCTTGGCTCTGCTCTCCTGTCATGGACAGGGATGGGAGGACAGGTCACAACAGCCTAACACCCTTTGGCTGGACAGCAGGTTGCTGCATGAAGCCACAGAGATTTTGAAGTGCTTCAGGTGCAGAATGCTACAGGGGTCGGACATATATCTGATGATAACTGAAACACTACCTTTTTGAAACGTTTCCAAGACCATTACATATTCATTTTAAAAGTTACGTCTGTCTGCAGCCTAAGTTTGCTCATTTAGATCTTTCTACAATGACATTTATTCACATTAAGCAAAAAAAATCTGAAGTCTATCTATTTTGGAGTTGTAAACAAACATTGCTTTTGCTAACATATGACTTTGGAGTAATTAAATTGGAGGGAAAAAAAAGCAAACTCTACCAAGGCCATGTCTACATGAGACACTTACTGCACAGTAGCTCGTTGCAAGGCACGAACCATGACACAGTGCTACTGTGCAGTAGTAAGGAGCTACTCGCATTGTCAGCATCACCATGAAGACATGCAGAGACACTACTGCACAGTTACACCGGTAACATCTGCACAGTCAGAGTCTTGTGTAGACATAGCCAAAGGGTACCAAATGACTAGTGCTCTAGTGCAGTGGTTCTCAACCTTTTTTGTACCAGGACCCATTAGTAAACATCAATGGCCAGTCCCTACCCAGTGCCCCTCACTCCCAACTCTGCCAGCCTGCAAGGGAAAAGCAACAGTTTCCCACATTTTTCTCCTTTAAAGAAGAATCAGTTTTAAATTTTGTTCACAACGCATTCACATATTCTTGTGACACACTTTTGGGTCACAACCCACAGGTTGAGACGTGCTGCTCTAGTGAATGCTATCAGTGAATTTCAGTGGCTACGGATGGAACTTTTTGTGTAAGCCAATGGCTCAGATTTCCTATTCACTCTTTTGCTACATGGCTGTAGATGTTATTAAATAAATAGACTCTTGGCATGCATTTGGCTACATGATTAGAGACACTCACAAGGTTATGGAACTGATTCTATGTCTTTTCTTAAAGCTGAGAATGGTTTTCATCTCTTTTTCAGTTAATTCGAAGTCAAACACCTGCAAATTTGAGAACAAAACAGAACGCCCACACAGAAAAATATTTCAGTTCTATAAGAAAGAGGTTGAAATACATTCATGTAAAGAAACTAAAGATGTATATGGAAATGAAACACATTTATTTAAGTGACAGGAGAAATCCATCTTTGTGAAAAATGCTATAATGAATGCTCAAAAGTTATGAAGAGTTATCTAAACTTTGGGGCCAGGTGTTCCAAATTTAGTGGCCTATCTTTCTCTGTTACATACATTATAGGTCCCATTGACTAAATTAGGAGTTTCCAGTGCTTTTCACTTGAGAACAATGTCAGTTTGGATCTATCCATGGGAAAAAATATGTTCAAATTGTTGGCATTTTAATCAATAGCAGAATCCTTTTGTTTAAACTGCTTTCTTATACTGGGGGAAAATAGTTCTCAAACTTTCAGAAGATTTCAATGAAGAACTCAACGGCATAGAGTTCAATGGTAAATTTGGTGTAATTAGGGCAGTGATGTGCTGTAAAATACTGGCAGTGCAGTATTTTTAAGCATTTCAGAATTATTTTTCAGTAGGGCTGACCCAAGTTTTGTTGTGTAAGTTATTTTAGGCTTCACATAGTAATATTTTCAAATCTTGTTTTCAGGAAATAACATATTCCTTAACAAGCTTCTGACACCTGAGGTTTCTCTCAGAAGTATAGCTCTATACATGATAATCCCACATGAAAGACTGATTTAATAGTTCTTAGCTGCTGCATGGTTAATTAAAGTCCAGAAGAATCAAAAGTCTGTGAGGAAATAACGTACATTAAATGAAGGGCTTCCAATATTTGGGTATAGCATAGCATTAACTTGATTTATGATAATAAAAGAAAATATGCTAGAATTTTAAAATGGAAACTGATAGGTTTCCTCGTCAGTCAGTGGAGTTAAGTTCAGTCTTCTTTTTCTGCTTCATCATTCTAATGAAGGAGATGGCCATTTTAAAACAGCCTTTGGCATTCACTGCAATGATAGGGGCAGGTTCCAGCCAAGAGGGCCAAGGCCCAAGCCCTCACAGCGGAATAAGGACTTACCCAAGCTGAAAGGGCCAAAAGCTGAAATAGGATGAGATGGACCAAGAGGGCCAAGCACCCCAAACAGGAGGAGGCAGACCAGGAGCCCCAAACAAAGGGAGACAAGCTGAAGGCCAGACCAGGCTGAGACTCAGAAACTGGGCTAAAGGAAATGGGCCTAGGCTGGCAATCTATAGCAAGAGTAACTAGCAGACTAAAGCTGAAGTCCATACAAGCTGGTATGTGGCTCTACGGTAACATCTGCAAGGCACGGGCATGGCTATAGGGGAGCACAGATGCAACAAATAACTCATAAGGTGACTGATACCCTGGGGCACTAATAGGGCCAGGAGGGCCCCAACTGAGTGTCTCAGTGTGGAGCTGGGCTGGTCTCACTCTGGGACCCTGGTGGCAGCCTCCTTTTCACACTAAGACTAATTACATCAAGGCATGATAGGTGTGGAAGAAGGGAGGGTACCCTGAGGAGCCGGAATTGGGAGCAAGAGTCAAGGGGCCACCAGGTGGTGTCATGGCCACCCTCAGAGGCCAGAACATGCCACACTTACCTTCAAATTTTCCTCTATGTGATGGGGAGTGACAGATTTGGGAATTACACTCACATTTCTTTGGACCTGGAACCGAATCACCACCTACAAAAAGAGAGGTTGTGTGTCATCTGTGAAATACAACCCCATATCCACTCTCATATGCCATGGTGAATAATTCCACTAGATCAAAGATAAAAAAAGCAACTTAGCAGAGCCACCATGATATATGCACAGGCTCATTTAATCGCTAGTGTTAATAATGACACAAAAGCCATGTGTAAACACAATTGGCAAAAAATTTGAAACTAACAAAGGATGCTGTATGTAGAAGTTGTAACTACACATTTCCATAGGAGGCCCTCCATTTTACCCAGTTACAGTTGCGGTCAGTTTTAATCTTCTCCTCTCCTTTTGTACTACAATTGGATTCAAAATGACACATTTAAAAGCATCATACTGCAAAAGACATTTGAAACTGCAAGTGGCCCACATCCCAAACCTTTCCTCACCATTCTTTGTAAAAGTGGAAATTGGCCCAAGAGGAAAGTACTTTACAAAGAGGAAAAAAAATACAGAAAAGACAAACAGCCTGTACCTGAGCTGAGGTTTTCTTGTGTTTGGCTGCAATTTCTTTAATTTGCGGGTCATCCAGGAGGGAAAAGTCCTCAGGCTTGGGCCTTTAAGAAGAAAAAGTAGACCCTATCATGGCAGGGGAAAACATAACCTCCCCTGTCAGATATAATAGTGATAAGTTTTTGGTCAGTTTAGAAGTGGAGGAGGATAAACCATGGATTGTATGTTTAAGCTTACCTCCCACAGCACTCCTTTCCCATTGGCTTTCATACTTAATATTCTTTTATAAAAAATGAGCTGAGTTATGCATCTAGGTCAAAGTACAGCTCATTGCAATATCCTCCCACAGAGTATTCTTCCACCTAGAACTCATCACCAAAAATACTTGTCTCCTGGATTCCAAGAGTTTCATCCTGGCTAGCTGCAGTTTCCATGTCCTTCCTGAGCACAGAGTTTCCCCACTAGATTGGTTAGAAGACTTTGAAGCCTTCTATGCTCAACCAAATCAAATCCTCAAAGCTCATCCCTTTCAAGCTCAGTTGAGTAAAAGACTGTAATCACTGTCATATACATGTTGTACTTATGCATCTAATAATTCAATAAAAGATCCATGGTTTCTAGGGATTTAGGTAGACTGGCAAAAAAAATTAAGGGTTTTTATAAATCTATAATACTTTTTCAATTTTTCTATTAGTGTTATCTCTGTGTCAAATACTTGAATTACGTCACTGAATGCACACCTTACCACACAGAAGGTAAGAAGGCACCGAGTAGTCTTACCACGGCCATTGGGGGCTTCCAAGGGGACAATAGGCAGTGACAGAGATCCCTTTGGATTGGCAATATTTAATCAATTCTTCTTGAGGAAGGTATGGGTGACTCTCAATCTACAAAAATAAGCACTAAGTTTACTCAGAGACAGACAGTACTATTGCACTTCAAGTAGTATAGATATTACACTGACTTCCTGTAAGAGATACAACAGAATGAGCTCATCTAGCTCATAAATCTCCCAAGCCCACAGAAGGCAACAGAGAAAAGCCAGTCACTGCACTTGAAATTGTCTCTTTAAAAAGGGCTGCACTCTGAGGGTTGAGTGCAAGGAACTGAATCAATTGGACTTTCAATTTCCCTTGATCTGGAATATCTCACTGTACACAACCTCCATCTTGTTACCAGTTACAACACAACATCACTGTAGGCTTGCTTCCCTTCAATAATATACAACATTACAATAAGCTATTGTCTTCTTAATAATACCTTGCCAGGTTCTTCCACTGAGTGGAATTCTGACTACAAAAACTGTGTACAATGTTATCTTATTTTTCACTATTAATTATGAAGTTTAATATGCAGAAATTATATGTATGTAGTTTCCATTAACCTCAAGTAGAATTAAATGTGCAATCCAGTAGACTAGTGAAAGTGGAACAGACTCTGACTGAAAGACTTTATACGTTTCTTCCCAAACACACATTCTACTTTTGATCAGTAATGCTATACAGCTAACTGGGTTCTATACAGAAGTCAATAACATCTAGATAGCATCTTACATAATTCAAACTTCCTGGGCTGCTTCTGTTAGAAGTTCTTGGACTTTCTTATCTCTGTCACAATGCTTGTGATGGGCTGCCAATATTTCTGCTTTTGTTTATGCTTACATTATTTATAATGGCTACTTGACAATTATACAACTGTTACATGACCCTTCAACCAAAATTCCAGAATAACCTGGAATGTTGTTCACTGTGTAGCTACAGCTGCTTCCACCTAAGCTGCTTCTTCTTATGCATTTTCCATTGACATGGCTATTTTTCCTGAATTGTAGTGGCTACTGGAACAATATTCATAGACTGTTATTGGAGATGCAAAGTATAAAATTCCAGTCGCCTCACCCAGCTTCCCCACGTCCTTTACTCCAGACACTGTCCCAGTCCACGTCTCTCCTCCACAGACACTCCTCTCAGCTCATCTCCTTGCCCAGACAGTCCTAGTCTACCTGCAGCAGTTTATCCTTTACTGAGTGCATCTACAGGAGATGTTTTACTCAAGATAAGGATTTTATTTTAAAGATCTCCCAGCCGGGGCCCTGTGTCCACAGGGCTTGGGCTGAGAAAGAAGGATCTCCCATCCCCCAGCTCTGTGATTGTAGGGTGGGCCTGGGAGCTCCTTGCCACCAGGGCAGGGGGACATTGTCCCTGCCCAGGCTCCAGTGTTGGAGCCACCCCAGCAGCAGGAAGGGTCAGGGAGCAATATCCCAGCCCCTGCCAGGAGACAGCTGTCTCCTGACTCTGTGCTTCCCGCCAGCCTCTGGGCTAGCGCCTAGGTGGAGCCTAGAGCTCCCCCTGGTTGCTTCAGGGGCCTGGTGCAGAGCCACAGGGAGTAGGAGCAGTCTGCTGCTAGGAGCAACAAATCTGCTCCCACATACCTGCACATGTAGACATGTGCCCAGGAGAATTTATTCAAAAGTACTTTACTCTAGAGTAAACTGCTCCTGGATTATTTGCAAATGTAGATGTGCCCAGTCTGTCTCCATTCCTCCCTCCTGACTTGTCCTTCCACTCATATTCTCCATCTCCAGTGACAGTCCCATACACCAAACTCCTCTCCCAATCCCTGTGGGCTCCAGCTTTCATTTGGTTCCCAGCAACTTATCCCAGTCTGTCTTTCTCCCAACTAGTCATAGCACTCCACTTGTATCCTAGCTCCTTGTCAGATCTTACTACCATTCCCCAAGTGCTGCTTCCCTGTCTCCTTGTTCCATCTGGCCTTTAAACTAAGCCCGCTGAGGGATGGGGGGACTACTACCACTGCTGACCCACTGGGCAACCCTTGCAAAACCAGCAGGCCAAGGCACCCCTGCCCCAGCCCTGGTACAATCTGTGGGCAAGGCAAGAGCCCCTAAGGGGACACTTGCCTGCCTGTACACAAATGACAGGAGCAGGAGGAACTTGTCCTCCTGCTTAACGCAAATAATTACGACGTCATAGGGATAATGGAGACCTGGTGGGACTCCACCCATGACTGGACCATGGGTATAGATGGCTATACCTTGTACAGGAGAGATCGAGTAGATACAAGGGTCAGGGGTGTAGCTCTCTATGTTAAGGAAAGCTACATGTCCCTGCAAGCTGATGTTGGCAACCAGGGTGAACAACTGGGGACCCTCTGGATTAAAATCCATGGAGAACACAGCACAGGGGACACAATGGTGGGAATCTACTACAGACCTCCCACCCAAAGTCCTGAGCTTGACCATGAGTTCGTCCAGGAATTGGCTGAGGCCGCATGCTCCAGGACCGTGGTTGTCATGGGTGACTTCAATTACCTGGGCATCTCGTGGGAGGATCATTCAGCAAAAACCGAGCTGTTGCAAAGCTTCCTCTCATGCATGGATGACATCTACCTGACTCAAGAAGACTATGGGCCAACGAGAGGCAAAGCACTGCTTGACCTGGTACTGGCTATGTGGGGAGATGGAGGAAAAGCAAGGGCAACATTGGACCCCTGCTGAACCAGATGGGACAACTGACAACTGACGCTCAGGAAAAAGCCAACCTATTAAATGGGTACTTTTCATCCATCCTTCATCAGTCCCATGGGACGCCCATGCCTGCAACAGGACAGGGAGGTCCGGGTGAGGGAGATCCCCTGCCCTCCATCAATGCTGACCTCATGAAGGAACACCTTGAGAGGCTGGATACCTTCAAGTCAGCCGGCCCTGATAATCTACACCCCAGGGTACTCAAGGAGCTGGCGAGCATCATAGCCCAGCCTCTGGCACAGATCTTTGAAAATTTCTGTCGCTCTGGTGTAGTGCTCAAAGACTGGAAGAAGGCCAATGTGGTTCCTATCTTCAAGAAAGGGAGGAAAGTGGATCCAGCAAACTATAGGCCCATCAGCCTGACTTCTATCCTGGGGAAGATCTTAGAAAAGTTTATTAAAGAGGCCACCCTTAATGAACTGGCCAACACCAACATCCTGAGGGATAGCTAGCATGGGTTTGTTGCAGGTAGGTATTGCTTGACCAATCTCATTTCCTTTTACAACCAGGTGACCTATCACCTGGACAAAGGAGAAGAGATTGATGTCATATATCTTGACTTCAAAAAAACCTTTGATCTGGTGTCCCATGATCACCTCTTGGCGAAACTGGCCAATTGTGGCCTTGGGTCCACCACATTCCGCTGGCTGGGGAATTGGCTCCATGGTTGGACCCAGAGGGTGGTAATTGACGGAAGTCAATCATCATGGTAACCTGTGACCAGTGGGGTCCCCCAAGGCTCTGTCCTTGGACCCATTAATGTCCTTGGATCTTCATTAATGATGTGGACATTGGAGTCAGAAGCAGACTGGCCAAGTTTGCTGATGACACCAAACTTTGGGGCAAAGCATCTACACCAGAAGACAAGCGGGTGATCCAGGCTGACCTGGACAGGCTCAGCAAATGGGTGGATGAGAACCTGATGGTGTTTAATACTGAAAAACGCAAGTTTCTCCACCTTGGGAAGAAAAACCTGCAGCATCCTTATAGGCTCGGCAGTGCTACACTGGCTAGCACTACAAAAGAAAGAGACTTGGGGGGTCATCATTGACCACAAGATGAACATGAGCCTGCAATGCGATGCTGCGGCTAGTAAAGCGACCAGGCTCAGGGGTGATCTGATAGCCACCTATAAGTTTATCGGGGGTGACCATCAGTATCTGGGGGAACATTTGTTCACCAGAGCGCCCCAAGGGATGACAAGGTCGAACGGTCATAACTTACTACAAGACCATTTCAGACTGGACATAAGGAAGAATTTCTTTACTGTCCAAGCCCCCAAGGTCTGGAATAGCTTGCCATCAGAGGTGGTTCAAGCACCTATACTGAACACCTTCAAGAGTAAATTGGATGCTTATCTTGCTGGAATCCTATGACCCCAGCTGACTTTCTGCCCTTTGGGCAGGGGGCTGGACTTGATGATCTTCCGATGTCCCTTCCAGCCCTAATGTCTATGAAATCTATGAAATCCATTCCTTCTCTGCCCATCTTTCAGTTCCTTCAGAAATCTCACTCTCTCAGTCTGTCCCAAAATGTTCCCATCCCAAGAAATTCAAGAATCTCTCCACTCTTTCAAATCCCAATCTCTCCCACAGCAGTCAGCCTCTTGTTCCTTTCCCTGTCCTCTGTTCTTTACTGTTGACTCTTTGAAACTATCTACACTCCTACAATACCATTCCCAGTTTGGTGCTTGTCTTATCTGTATTCACAGAATGTCATAGAAAGTTTTCTTCTCAGTGCTGCCTGCAAGTAGATGTCAAGAGCAGAGGAGAGAAAAAAACATGTCCTCACAGTGAATTTACTATGCCTGAAAGAATCATCCTCAAATGCATCATCCAGTGGAAGCAGCATAGCCACAGATGCCCAGCACTGTGTGTGAGCTACTTAGCATGGAGGTAGGCTCATTGGAGTCACTTAACAGTGCTATTTAGCTTATCCAAAGCATCGCAGAGACACAGCCAAATAGTTTCTGGTACAGGAGGTAACCCATGTAGAATCTTAATTGAGCATGGCTTTGCCAAGCATGGTAAATTTGCCATGGAAGCATTCCTAACATTTCCCAGGTCTTAGTTATCATGCCCAGCCAGCAGCTGCCAAGGGCTGCAAGGTACAGCCCATGTATGTAGTATGTAAATAGATTCTCTGAAACATTATATCTGCATAGCTCTATTAGGTCTCTAATGAGCATGGAACAACTGTTCATTGGCTTGCGGTTAGATTGAATTTGGGCATATTTTCATGGGAATATCAGAAGGCCAAATGTTGTGTTCCTCTTCTAAAGCAGAAAAGTGTCCCGTCCCCTCCCCCCCCCCCAAAAAAAAGGTTGTAGCATTACTCTCATGTAAGCAGAATAGATTTTCTCACCAGCCTTGCTTTCAGATGTAGTTGGAAAATTTCAGCCGAAATAGTTTAAATAAATTCAACCTAAGGCAGGGGTTGGTAACCTAGAGCCAGCAGCAGGCCAGATCCAGCCCACAGACATGGGGCTTCAGAGGTATTTGGCAGCAAGGGGCTTCAGCCGTGGTTGCTTTTCCCATGCCACCACAGAGAGAAATGGTGGCTGCAGGACTTCTCTCCCTGCTGCCATGGAGAGAAGAAGCATTGGTGGTAGCCAGGTCCTAGCACCCACCTGATCACCTGTCACTGCCTTAATTTGGGTCATTCCAGCTTGCAACCTGAAAAGGTTGCTGACCACTGGCCTAAGGCATGGATATCTAGCACAGATAGTTGTAGTTTAGATGCATTTTAAGAAGCTTTTTAAGAAGGGCCTTATAATGGGAAAGACTGGCAAGAACTTGCTAGTAAGTGGTGCCTTTAGTTCTAACTAGTAGCAAATAAAAATAGCCTCATGTTCTCAGGATGTTGACCATCTACAGCTCCCATTAAAGACTACAGACGTTGCAGCTTCTCAGCACTATGGAAAATTGGGCCATTTATCTAGATGCCATTAGGTATCTAATTTCCAGCTTCCCAAGATGGCTGTTTTGGAAAGAAGGGAATTCTTTCTTTTGCATGTACAGTATTCTATGTAATGCTCCTACCCCTTCCAAAATACAGATGTAAAACTATGTCACCTATTTACAATACTCTTCATCCAGGCCTTCTCCCAATACCCAGAATTCTGTGAAAAATTTACCTGGTTATTGGCTGGTTTGTATTTTAAATCAGGTTTGCTCAAGAGCTGCTCAATCTGATTTTTGTTAAAGTTGGCAATTCCAATAGCTTTCACCAATCCAATTTCCACCAAGTCTTCCATAGCCTGAAGAGACAGCAGACTCAGACACTATGTATAACTACAGGCTTATCTACACAGAGAAAAGACCTAGTATAGTTACTTGGGTTGTAAGGTCTTTGGTATAGATGCTGTCTTTTGGTTTGGCATTTATACAACACCTAGGCACACTGGGTTCATGGTCATGACTGAGGTGCTGGAGTACTACAGTGAAGTACAGGAACACAATAAAAGGGATAAGATTCTGGAGAAACAATGGTATAATGAAGAATAAGTTTCATATTTCAGAATAGAACTCTATTCACAAACTGAAGTAATTCCTTCAGAATAAAAATACCTCCCCCATGTGGAGTTACCCTGGGATAGCTATAGTAGAACAGTTACTCCAGAAAAGCACTGCTGGTCAATTTTCTCATATGTAAGTATATAAAGATGATAAAAACACTTAGATGGGTTTGCTGAGTATGGCATGTTTTGCTGGTCCTAAAGTTCATCTGAGAAGGAACTGCACAAATATAGTTTTGCATTAGTAAGATCCTGAAATTTCCACTTTCTTCTCCAAATCATCAATAAAGCTTGCTTGGTTTATAGAGGCCCAGTTGTCCCTTCTAATTCTGATGACTGTTTCATTCTCCTCTTACTCAAAGGATTAACCTAGTACAGTTGAGCACACAGAGACCCTGACAAGAAAGTGCTACTGTCAGTAGTAGGTGTAAAAACATTTCACTTCACAAAGAATAATGTAAAAGGTGTCAGAAATATAGAGCAAATCAGCTATCCTGGATTCCTGATGTCAGAAAGTTCCTCAAAAACGTTCCCACTAGGAAAAGAATGCAACTTGCTGCTGAAGAGTACAGAATAGCAAACAAACACAGAAACAAGGTTGAAGCTTACCTCCCACGTTTCCAGAAAATGTGTGTTACTGGGAATCATCATGCCATTTTCTCCTATGGGAAAAAGTTCCTCCCCTGCCTATTGTGAGACAAAGATAGTGTAAAGATATGTTGCATACTCAGTTGTAAGACAAAGGGGAAAAAATGAGCCTTGGAGAACCTAATGAAATATCCTTGACTTGAGCATCTGGCTTGGAGAAAGGAGACAAAAATAACAACTTTTACTAAGATAATTAACTTATAAGCACATGGTTGTTTTCTGACCCCAGGACAAGGGAGCACAGAAGTCTGAAAGTACACAGAGGAAGAAAAAACCGACCATTAGTAGAAAGCTGAGGTAGAGAGGAATTCAGTACTGACCACTCTCAGACATAAATGTTGCAGAAGCAGCTGACAAACCAGCACTGAACTTTGATGAGGCAGAAGACCTAGATTTGATCTGGACCAACAGCACCATATTCCAGAAGGGTCTTGGGATGCTGAAGAAGCAAGAAAATGGTCAAGACCATGGGAGAAATCTGCTGCCTTAAAGATCAAAGACTACATTTCCTTCCAGAGCATTATAGGAGTGGCACCAATATGCTCAGATAGACAGACAATCTTCCTGGTCTGGAATGGTCCTTTCTTCTACCTGACAGATCAGAAAGGGAAAAGTATCTTGGATTCTCACAGAAAGGCTTAAAATTCAAACCACAGTACCTTGAATCCCATGGGCCAATGAATGAGGTAAAGGTCCAAGTAGTCCAGTTTCAGGGCAGTGAGAGTGTTCTGGCACGCTTCTTTCACCAGAGATTTCTCATGGAATGTGCACCACAGCTACCAGGAGAAAATATAGATGGATAGTTGCCTTTAGATACTTTACCAAGACTCCTGAGTGGAACAGATGTCTGTCACCCCAAACTGAAGCAGATCTGGGAGCACTGCGTCCTCCCCCACTTTTCCAGGAGAGTGAAACATGGTGGAAATTTCTGGGAATGTATAGGTTAAGTGAAGAACATTTGACTACAATGGGCGCTTTTACACGTGCTCCGGAGGAGGGGAAGGGGGCACATTAATTAGAGTGGTTCCAAGAGCGACTCTAATTAAGGCGCCACAGAGTCTTATGTATCAGCATCCCCGCCCCTCACAATGGTGGAGAGAGTGCTTGAACTAAAGCTTGTTCAATAAGCTTTAGCTAAAGCACCCCCACTTCCATTTTGAAGTGTAAGGATGCTGATACACAAGATGCAAGAGACAGCTGGAGCATGGTAATTACCACGCTCCAGCAGACTCAACAAATCAAGTCTGCTCTGACATGCTGTAATTACAGTGCATCAGAGCAGCCTGCCAGCATGTCTACAGGCACCCTGTAGATTTTTAAATTAAATTTACATAAATTGTGACAAAGGTAAAAGTCAAAGGAAATGAAGCAAAAATGCAGGATTTGACCCACACAATAGTTTTCCAGTAGATGGAAAGCAATTTATTTTTTTCTAATATTGCCACTCTGGGAAAATAAAAAATAGAAAGCATAAAATACAAGAATGTATAGGCAACTCAGCAGGGCTCAGCAAGCATGTAATAGCAATTCTTCCTTCCTCATAGTTTCTGAAAGCTCACACCAACTCCTGCCTCCATAGATGGCAACCAATTCATACTAAGAGAACTCTAATCTAATGGGCATTGGATAAGAAATATCATATTTTCATTCCTTATATCCACTTTACTTACAAGGTGGAACAAAGAAAACAAAAGACAGCCCTGTATACCGGTGACATTTCCAGTGCTACATTTGTAGTATTCCATGCAATGAGTGTCAAGGCTTGCACAGATGAAAAAGTGCATTAAAATGGCTGAAGCCTTTAAAAAGTGACCCACAAAAAAGGAATATCTTTGAAATGCTTCCTGAAACATCTGTACACTCTATGGAACACTACATGGGATTCTGTGGTCCTCTGGCATTCCACAGTACTGTGCTCTTCCAGAAGCAGAGCAAACAGCTAGTGAGCACACTGCAGAGTGTTCAGCTGTCCTCAGGAGCCACTGGAGACTGAGAGGCATGAAAGGAATCCTTTTTTCCCAGCTCTCAGGCTGAAGAGCAAGAATCCCTACTTGCTTAAGCCTCTGGTCTCCCAAGGCTCTGGTCTCTTTGGGAGATGGCAGGGGACTGAGCAACTCCCTGTTGTGTTCCCCAACTGAAGAACACCACAGATGTATGCTGTCATCATAATTTTGAAGCGTTCTGGCAACAGAATATATTTGGGAGGCCTCATAAAGCAAAATTCGAAGAAGTTCAAAAGTAGGTCTGTCCATGACCAGAATTATGCCATGGATACAAACAAGCTATTTTCTAGTTAACTTTATACTGTGGAGATTGCATGTTGTGTTATGTGTCCTTTGCCTTTCTTTCTGCCAGATACTTACCTGACCCCTTGCTTAGGCTCAAGTAGAAAAGGTTTATACCTTACTGATGATGAAGAGGTCTTCCCGTGTTACAGCTCCCTCCTTAATTTTCTCTTGAATTGCATCCCCTACCTCACTCTCATTCTGGTACATATAGGCGCAGTCAAAGAGACGGTATCCAGCATCAATAGCAAACTTTACTGAATCCTTTGCTTTTTCTAGGTGAGACTGAAATGAGACAAGAAAGACAAAAATTGAATTGTTCTAAAATGAAATAAGCAGTGGCAACTTGGAGTCTTAATCCACCTGCAATTATTGTTCAGTTACTTTGACAGCCAGGGCTCTAGAGGAATCATACATAGATCAAGTTAGACAGATACAAAGGTACATGGCATTACACAGTCTTATCTAGGTGAAAATCTGGCCAAAGGACTGATCAGGAAGATCAAAAGGGTAAGAAAAGGGCAAAAGTCAAAGAACAGGACCCAGAGGACTTATTTTCAGTCACTTCAGAAAATGTTTGCTTTGAAAACCGTGCCAAAAGCTAAAGTTTGTTCATGAAAGACTTGTAAGAATCCTTCAGACTGTTCTTCATAGCCAAAATATATGGAGATACAATGTTGTAGGTGTGGAGGAAGGAAGGAGTGTCTAATAGTGATTCTGAAGTATATGATGCAAAACTTCATCAGGTTTAAAACACCCTGGTTTCAAACTAATTTCAATAATTAGATTTAAATTCTGTTTCTTCAGTCTCTGTCAGAAGATTGTCCTCCAGGGAATTCTCCACATGATCAGAAAGCCTCATTCACCTGTTTAATATTCTGTTTGCAGCCACACACACTCTAGGCACAAACAGAAATTATGTTTGTCATGCAATTGGTCCCTTGAAAGCACTCTATAGCCATGCCTTTACACAAAGGCATGGCTGCAGAGCATTTTAAAAGGGCCCAATCCCATGACAATCTCAATCCTCATTCCATGAGAGTCCAGATGAAGACGCTCCAAAGTAGAGTGCCTTTATTAACTTGAGCCTGCACATGCTCGGGGCAGGGCTGGGCTGATGCAACTCAGCCCTGTTCCCGGTACTGTCTTCAGAATGGAAAGGGGGAAGGGAGCAGATGGAGTTCCATCTAGGGTTTTTTCAGCTGGCACTGGATGGTGGGGTGAGTGAACTGGGGCTCCCCTGAGGTGGGAGGGCTCCAATCCTCCAACCCTCTAATTCAATCCAATCCAGGCCTCCAATTCAATCCTCCAACCCTCCACTGCCAGCTGAAAAAACCCACTCAGCTCCCTCTGCTCCCTTCCCCTCCTCCCATTCTGAAATGAGCACTGGGGCTGAGTAGGGAGATGGGTGGTGCTGGGTAGGGGAGAGTGGCTGAAGACTCACAAATTGCAGCTGGATCCCCCAGCCCCTGGGATCCAACAGCAAATATCTGTTGGGTCTGAGGAACTGCTGTAACTCATTGCGCTTCCTGCGAAGTACCACAAGTCACAGTGGGGAGCTGCATGTCTGCCTGCATCCTCTGAGAATGACAAGCTGAAAGGATGTCTTCTGGATCACAGAACTTCTGACAAGAGACAAGATCCACTTCCACCCTCTACAGGTACTGAGCACAAGTGTCCAAAAAGCAATGAATTTGGACATAACTTTTAATTAGCCACAAGAGTTTCATAGGTTGTAGGGATGGAAGGGATCTGAGCAGATCATCAAGTCCAACCGTCTGCCTTGGCAGGAAAAAGTACTGGGGCCAAATGACCCCAGCAAGGTGTTCGTCTAGCCTTGTCTTAAAGACCCCCAGGGTAGGAGGCAGCACCACTTCGCTTGGAAGTTGGTTCCAGATCCTAGCCGCCCTGACAGTGAAGTAGTGCCTCCAGCTGTCTAGTCTGAATCTACCCTCTGCCAGCTTGTGACCGTTTTTTCTAGCCACTCCTGGTAGTTCTCGGGGAAACAGGGATTTCCCCCAATGCCTAGTCCCCTCTGACTAGTTTGTAACAGACCACTAGATCCCCCCTCAGCCTTCTCTTGTGCAGGCTGAACAGGTTCAGGTCCCTTAGCTTCTCCTCGTAGGGCCTGCCCTGCTGCCCCCTGATCATGCGAGTGGCCCTCTTCTGGACCTTCTCCATGTTTTCCACATCCCTCCTGAAGTGCAGCGCCCAGAACTGGATTCAGTACTCCAGCTGCAGCCTGACCAATGTCACATAGAGGGGGAGGATCACCTCCTTGGACCTGCCTGAGATGCATCTGTGGATGCATGACAAGGTGCGGTTTGCCTTCCTGACAGCATCCCCACACTGTCGGCCTATGTTCATCTTGGCATCAATGATGACTCCAAGATCCTTTTCTGCCTCTGCACTGACG
>NW_017728931.1:33058366-33070615 GCF_001723895.1 Crocodylus porosus
GATGTTGAACAGTGCAGGCCTGAGGACCGAGCCCTGGGGGACCCCACTGCCCACATCCCTCCAGGTTGAAAATGACCCATCCACCACCACTCTCTGGGTGTGGCCCTCCAGTCAGTTAGCGACCCATTTGACTGTGTAGGTGTTGACACCACAGCCCCCCAGTTTCTTAATGAGAACGGGGTAAGACACAGTGTCAAAGGCCTTCCGAAAGTCCAGGAAGACTATGTCCACTGCTACCCCTGCATCTAAGGATTTTGTGACCTGGTCATAGAAGGCCACCAGGTTGGTCTGACAAGACCTGCCTCATATGAACCTGTGTTGGTTGACCCTAAGCATAACTTCCCCTGCTGGCTCCTCATGGACATGTGCCAGAATAATTCTCTCAAAAACTTACCCAGGATCAAGGTAAGACTAACTGGCCTATAGTTTCCTGAGTCCTCCTTCCTCCCTTTTTTGAAATGGGAACCACGTTGGCCCTCTTCCAGTCCTCTGGCACCACACCAGAACACCACGAGTGCTCATAAAGCCATGCCAGGGGTCCTGCAATGACCTCAGATAATTCCCTCAGCACTCTGGGGTGGAGATCATCCAGATCAGCTGATTTAAATATGTCCAGTCCCTCCAGAAGTTCCATGACTAGATCCTCATTGACCCTTGACCTAGGTGCGCCTCCCCTGGGGCCTGAGGGGGTTCTGGTGGGGGGGGCTGATTCAGTCCCTGCTTAGGAAAATGGAGGCAAAGAAGTTGTTAAATAGATTAGCTTTGCCATCTGGTGTGATCACCAGATTTCCTAGCATGTCTTACAGGGGCTCCACATTACCCGGGACCTTCTTTTTGCCCTCTATGTATTTAAAAAAGGACTTCTTGTTGTCCTTGATCCGGGAAGCTAGTCCCAGTTCCATCTCCGCCTTGGCCTTCCTGACTGCCCCCCTGCATCCCCGAGCAACCACAGTATAGTCCTCCCTAGTGATGGTCCCTCCCTTCCATTGGGTGTGCGCCTCCCTTTTAGTTAGGAGACATTCCTGGATGCTTTTGGTGAGCTATGGGGGCGTTTGCCCCTTTTGATCTGTGTTGGGATTACCTCCCTTTGGGCTTGGAGGATCGTCTCCTTAAGGAGCGACCACTCTTCTTGGATACCCGACTCCCATCTCCTCCAGGACCTCAGTGCCTCCCCCATTATTCTCCTTAGCTCATTGAAGTCCGCCCTCCTGAAATCTAGGGCTTCTGCCTTGCTGCAGGCCTTTGCCACCTTGTGCTGGATGGTGAATTCCAGCAGGCAATGATCACTATCACCCAGGTGGTCAAACACCCGCAGCCCCCTCACCAGGTCGTCACCTGTGGCCAGCACCAGGTCTAACAGGGCATCTCCCCTGGTGGGGCTGTGCACCTCCTGGGTTAGACGGAGGGCCTGCATTGTGGCTAGGAACCTACGTGAGTGGTCAGACCTGGCTGACTGCTCTTCCCAGCAGATGTTTAGAAAGTTCAGGTCACCCATGATGACCACATCTTCTGACCTAACTGCCTCCATGACCTGACTTAAGAATTCCTGCTCTTCCCCTTGGTTGGGAGGTCTGTAGTAGACCCACACCATTAAGTCCCTTTCCCCTCAACTGCCTTGTATTCTAATGAATCTTTATGCTGAATAGATTTTTTGATATGCTGTGCCTCACAAGCCCTGAAAAAATTTTGCCTTGATGCAATGAATTATGTGTTTAATTCCACAAAATTCCTAAGATTTTCAGTATTCCTAAGATTTTCAGTATTCCTAAAATCTTCAGTATTCCTAAGATTTTCAGTATTAAAATTCCCACAGAATCCTGAAGTTGTCTCTATTTCTCTGTTAGCCAGGGATCTTTTTTTTTATATAGTCACACTATACTCAACAATTTGCTACTCAATGGCTGCATCTACATAAGAGGCTGACTAAGCAGTCATTACTGTGCAGTCATTTAGCACTTGTATAAACAAGTATTAATGACTGTGCAGTAACCCGAGTTACTGAACAGTAGCACCGATGAATGCTTTTTGTGTGATGCTACTGTGCACTAGCCTAATACTATTGTGCAGTAGCATCACATCATGATTTTTGCTACATGACTCTATTGCAGAGTAGTATTGGGTTACTACATAGTCAGCGTCTCATGTAGATGCACCCACTGAATAAAAGAAACAGAAGAGCAGTTTTAAAGGTGGGTTGCTAGGGAAAATGAGGGAAGGAATAATCATTGGCAAGTCCATGGCCTATTGGGCTCAAACAAGCCCTATATTGAGGAGGTGACCACAGAGACACACAGAAGTACAACGCAAAACTATCAACAATGCTCAGTTCTGGATAAGCACAGCTTTGGATTTAAATAGCAGTTTGAATCTGAATGATATTTTTGGCAAAAAAGACTGATAAATAGTCTGAATTTATCCAAAATCATGTATGGATAAGAGGCAGTTCGACGAAAATTTACTTCAAACTCTGAGCTACACATTCCTACTTTTACTTCAATATGAACTAAACCATATCATCATTGAGCACTATTTTTAAGAACACAGTTCTGAATCCATACTTGATTTGCCTCACTTAGAAAATGAAAAATCCCCACTTCTTGAATGAGATCATTAACAAACAGGGACCTGATTTCAGGTTTTGAGAGTATCTCTTCCAGGTATTACTCTTGCAGCCTGAATTAATCTCTTGTTATATAAGCTTCTACAGCTTCTTCAGGTAATACAGGAAAGCTGGTTAGCTGTGACATTAGTGAAGTGCCAGTCATGGTAGACTATCCTGAACAATCCAGTGAGCAAAACATATATTCTGTGTAGTAGCTACACGTTGCACGAAAGCTTTCTGTAGGAAAGAGATCTCTGGGGAGAATGTAACATAGGTGCAACTTTCTTCATCCTACAGCAATGGTGACTGAGTTAAAAGGAAGACAAGAATGATAATTTGCTCTAAAATGCTGTGTAAGATGAGACAATATTCAAAAGAATAATGCTTTTACAATTTATTTAAATTTTATTCAGCAGCAGCATCTACATGAGACACAAACTACTACTACAATACTACTCTGCAATAGTGTCATGTAGCAAAAATCATGATGTGATGCTACTGCACAATAGTATTAAGCTAGTGCACGGTAGCATCACACAAAAAGCATTCATCGGTGCTACTGTTCAGTAACTCGGGTTACTGCACAGTCATTAATACTTGTTTATACAAGTGCTAAATGACCGCACAGTAACAAATGCTTAGTCAGCATCTCATGTAGCTGCAGCCACTGAGTAGCAAATTGTTGAGTACAGTGTGACTATAAGAAAAAGATCCCTGGCTAACAGAGAAATACAGAGACAACTTCAGGATTCTGTGGGAATTTTAATACTGAAAATCTGAGGAACCTTTTGTGGAATTAAACATATAATTCATTGCATCAATGCAAATTTTTTTCAGGGCTTGTGAGGCACAGGATATCGAAAAATCTTCTATTCAGCATAAAGGTTCATTCAGAGATTTCAGAAAGGAAATTGTATAAGAAACACTGAAATAACATAATGAAATAGAAATGACAAAGTAATGAGTACCCACAACTGGAGTCAAGAGGAATCAAAGAAACTTTGCACCTTTCCTGCTCCCATTCACAAAAAAGAGCAAATGAAAAAAATTAAGATATATAAATACCTCTTTTATGTACACAACAATTTCAAGAATTAAGAATGTTTGGTAAGTAAATATAGAAAGAATGTGACATTTAGCATAGCTTTAATAAAAAAATTGATTGTATCATAATTGTGCCATCTTCTGGCTGAATCTATTTAGTCTTTTTTGTTCTGGATCTTTGAGAGAATTCAGTAAGTCTTTAAAAACCTCCTTCCTTAGCCTATATTAATGGCAGGTGGGAAATGTAGTATATTATTGCAGTGACAAAACATTTTACACTGAGGGGCAAGAATCAGACATACATTTTCACTTAAAGCCTTAAGTGACAACAGTATGTAGAAGGGACCTCCGATACCTTGAAAATTTCAAGACAGCAAGTGCCAGGCAAAGCTACAATACTTGCACAGACAGAGGCAAGACATTTAACAAACCTCAACAGCTTTGTCATGTCACAGACAAGTGGCAAACTCTTTACAATAAGCACATGAATCATATTATAGCACTCAGGTGCTATCAGCTCCTACAGTTACCTGCCAGGTGCCCAGTCCTAGGATGGGCATCTTTGCCTTTGTGTTCAGTTCTACGTAGGTTGTCATGGCCCATCTATTATAATTCTCTCTGGAATGCAACCATGTGAAAGAATAAGAAAACCCCTGGCAAAACCTTTAAAGAGCATCTTGCCCCACCCCACTGTTTGGTGATTGGCTGCAGACAAGGAGAACAAAAAAAAGAAGCATCAGGATGATGAGGTATCCCTTTCCCTTTGTCACTTGGTTCCCACTGTCAGTAGGTGTGAAACATATCTTTGTAGAATTATCATATTTTTCTCACATATAACACATACCTTTTCCCCCCAAATCAGACCACCAGAGTGCATTTACATGACATGCTTACTACACAGTAACCTAGTAACACTGCTCAGTAGCATACCAGGCTAATCCACTACTGCTCAGTGTTATTAAGCTACTGTGCAGTAAGCATCACTAGAAACCAATGCACTGGCACTACTGCACAGAAGTGCGAGTTACTGTGCATTCATTTAGGACTTGGTTATCCAAGTACTAAACTTAATGCACAGTAACTACAGTGCATTAATGAATGTGTAGATGTGCCCTCAGTGCAGTAGGGAGAGGCACATGTGCCATACAGTGTTAAGGTAGGGGCTTGGGTCCACAGTGCAGCAATGGGGGAAGTCCCTGTAGGATGCAGCCCAGGAGGCCCAGGGCTCACCCTGGAGTGGCTCATTGGCATACAACACACACTGGAGCAGCCCGCAAGACATTCAGCTGCCAGCTGCTTAGAAGTTGGGCAGCCCTAATTTATGAGAACAAACGAATGTAAGCAGGTACAAGTCCATGTTATCTGTCAGAGCAATCAGGGCTGGGCTGATGCAGCTCAGCCCCAACCCTTTGTGCTGTCTGCAGGAAGGGAAGGGGTAAGAGGAGGAGGAGCTGCAGGCTGGGGTTTGCCCCGCCAGAGCTGGAGGGGGAGCAGGTGGATTGGACCCCCCACCTTTGTGCCCCTCTCCTTCCACCCTTGCTTCAGTTCAGGCCAGGCAAACCCCAGCCCGCAGCTCTCCCTCCCCCTCCTTCCTCCCTTCCTGCAGACAGCACTGGAATTGGGGCCAGGGGCAGGGCTGCATCAGCCCAGCCCCAATCATGGGACAGGAAGGCAGACTTGATTTCCACCCACCCCCAACCCAACAGGCAAACGTCTGTTGGGTCAGGAAGGATCACTCTAACTCATGGTGCTTTATGCAAAACACCATGAGTTAGAGTGGGGACCTGCACGACTGTCAGCACCCTTAAAGGAAAAATCAAGCCCAATGTACCTAGATATCAATTTGGTTTTTACATAGAACCAGATAATATCTCCATCAGTTATAGGCTAGCTATTGAAGTATCACGCCACTGACTACAGAATGAGGGGCAAATAACAAACAGAGTAGTAAGACTCCCCAAAAGGGAACAATATAAAAGTTGGAGTGAAGGCAGGGGAGCTACTACAGAAGTTAGTGTTGGAACTCCCATTATTTTAAGTTCTCATTATGGCCTTTATACTGGAAGTGAGGTAATCAACACAGACAGCACAAGGATATTGAGCTCCAACATGAAGCGGGGTAGAGGTTACTCTCAATTACAAGCAGAAGAAAGCATAAAGTGCAGCCACCTTCACAGAACTGAAGTTGCTTTCATACTTCTTTTGCACCTTACTCTTAAGGAAACTATTTAAAAAAAAGGTTTTATCCATGAAAACATGGTCAGCAGGTTTCTTGTCAATTAAGAACCAAGATCTCTATTCCACCTATGACTTTTTTCTAAATATAGTAATTAAATGTACAATACATAACTGTATTCCAGCACAAGCTAGAAAGCCACCTTTGCTGTGCCTCACTCTTGTACATCTCTCAGCTATACCAGGACAGACATTCTAGCCAACACTATTTCCATACAATTCTCACGGGTCCTGACACCTGGTCTTGGCACCCCCTTTTTCACCTAAACAGCACATGTGATCCTGCAAGAGTTGAGCACTGTTCAGCTAAGTGCACATACCCATGCTTAACTTTAGGCATCGGCAGTCCCATGGAGCCAATGGGACAATGCCTATGTTTGATCTTTATTGTGTGTGTAAGTGCTTTCTTGAAGCCAAAGCGTGCAGCAGCTTGTAGGACTAAATTATGTACTTGACTTCAAAGAATGCTGACGTCACATCTGTTCCTTTGGTTGCTGCCATTGGACCTTTTTATAACATTAATGTTAATCTTTTTAAAGGAGGTCTTTGAAGCCCAGGCCCTTATCAGTATAATATAAAACTTCATTTCCAATGAGATTCTGTTTAGGAGGTACCCAAGCATGTATTCCTTATACTTACCTCAAAGACAGTAGTCTTCATAGTTCAGGTTAGTGAGTGTCCATTAGGGTTGTGCAAAGCTTTGGTCCCTGATTCGATTTGGCGGAGATTCAACCTGATTCAAGTGGCCAAATCTCCAAATCCAAATCAAATCTGAGAACCCTTTAATCTTTCTGAATCAATTTAGAACCCTCTGAATCGATTTGGAGAGATTCAGACAGATTCGGCAATTTGGACGTAGATGCAGCTTTAAATGTTTTTTCTACATACATCTAGGTAGCAGGTGGCTTGTGAATGCTGTAGTGCTGAGGCAAATGCAGTGTCCCACAGAAGTGCAGAGGGCTCCCCAGGGTGCTCAGCAGCAGACCCAGCAGTGGACCAGAAGCACTTCCAGTCCACTTCCTGGTCCACCAGGGAGCACGCGGGGGGATCGCCCCGCCCCCCTACCCCAGCTTGGTGACTAGTGCTTCCTGGGTCTGGGGAGGCACCTGGGGTCCCCCTGTGACCAATGGCCGAGCCAGGGGGGCACAGGGAGACACCCAACAGGGTCCCTGGCAGACCCAGAAGTGGGCTGGAAGTACTTGCAGTCTACTTCCGGGTTCGCTGCCAACCATGCTGGAGAGCCCCCCATGCTCCTGTGGAACACTCCATGTGCCCCAGCATCACAGAGATAATGAGCTGTGCTGGTACTTCAAGGGATGTAGAAAAAAACTTTTAAAGCTGTGCCTGTGTCTGAATCACCGATTTGCCAAATTAACATCAAATCGTCAGATTTGGATTTGGCCAAATCAAATCAGGGACAGTGATCTGATTCAAAGGATCAGATCACTGTTCCTGATTTGGGCCAAATCCAAATCAAATAGGGCCCATTTCACACAGCCCTAGTATCCATGTGCTTTGTTTTCAATTCTTTTTGGTGGAATTCCTAGCTATCAGTGACTGGTATACCATACCCCTGATTAAGAGCAATATCATTCCTTTTTCATTGATAGGTTCAAATAAGTGAAATTCAGGGAGGCAACAGAAGTTGCTATAGAAATGGACCAGTGTAAACTTTAGGTCTGGAATGCAGTGTGCTGAACAAGCTGTTCAAGAGAAAATTACAAGTGAAAGGGTCAAAAGAGGGGGAAATGTATTTGACAAAAATAAAGTAAACAGGTTTTGTTTTACTAATTCATTTTTCCCTATTCCTTTGTGTGCTCATTAGTTTGTCCAGTTTATTGAGAATGTTGTGACTTAAAACAAAGCCAGTGCCAAAAGTTCTCCCTTTAGGGATTATTGCTTGGGGAACTGTATTCACCTCTTAAGTACAAGGTTCATAATTATAGATGTGAAACCAAAGATAAAACAGGTGCTACTTGCCACTGAAAGTACAGGTCACCATGTAGAACTTCTCTCTGTTGTTCACAATGAGTCTCCATCTTCATATGTACACTAAAGATGACATTTTCTTGTTTATTATAGGTACTGCTAAAATGCAGCCTTATTGTGAAACAAAATTTTAAAATGGCAATTATTCTTATGCAACAAGCTTGTTGTCTGTGTACAATCTGCAGTAGAACAAATTTGCCACTCCTTTTAACTCTACAGAGACAATGCAGCTAAAGAGAATGAGCAGGACTTTATTCCTTGTGGGATACCATCAACAACAGTGTTTACTAAATTCCAACCCATTACACCTTTACAAACTCATTATAAGCAATGGGATTATTACCATTGTAAACCCAATTTGAAGACAACAAGTTTGAAAAAATAAGAACACTACTTGGTTTGCAGCATGTTTATTACCAGAGAGAAAGATCTGCCAAAAGGAAAGAACCCAGCTTCATTTACAGATCCCAGGCTGAGCTGCAGAACTGACGACTAAAAGTAACATCTTTTCACTAGTAAACTGGATACATCTGATACAGAAACACAGAAAGCCAGAAAACACAGGACACTACAATGTTATTTTTGCAATCAATCACATTTCAGGGCTAGAATCACACTTCAGAGCACTATTGGCAAAAAAAGACTATGAACCTGAGATATTCCTGATTTATCTGAACTGATTTCTTGAAAGACAAGTTTTGAATGCACTTCAAGGTCTTCTAGGATGCACTGGAACATAAAGACTCATAGCTCAATAACATCTTTTATATTCCTTTCTATTTTTCTAAGGACTTGCTCCCAAAATCGTGGAGCAGAGTCAGGCAATAGCTACAAATTTATCCAGAAAAGTTTTAATGTGGATATATGAATTCCTCACTCCATCCTACTTCTTAAGGAAATATCCACTTCTTGTCCTCAATGCACGTGAATCTTTCCATTCAACTACCTCACATCACAATTCTTCAGTTAATTTTAGAAGGTTGAGAAGTTGCATTTCATTGAATGTCTTTAGATTATTGGCTGTTGGGGAAAAACCAATACAATAACTTTAAGTTTGTTGTCAAATTCATGCAGCTTTGCAGTATTTTCCAGATGTAATGGACCAGGTCATAAGGCAGCTTTGTTTAGTGGTTAGGCCACCAGGGGAGGGCCAAAGGCAGAAATGTAGGCCAAATTGGAGGTCAGGAAACAGATAAGTTACCATATCTAGAGGAAAATTAAGGGGAAGGTCCATATCACAAGCCAAGTCAAAGTTCAAGAGTCAGAGAATGAATTACCAAATCTAAGAGGCAAGGCTTTCTTAGGAGAATATATTTTATTGGACCAACTGAATAGTATAGTTTCTGAACTGATTTCTTGCTAGACATGCTTATGCAGTATGCATTTGGTCCAATAAAAGCTGTTCCCCTAAATAGTCTTCCCTCTTTCATAATTCCTGGACCATAATGGCTAGCATCACTCGTATATTTCCAAATCTAAGAGAATATCCAGAAGCCAGAGTCCAGGAACAGCACAAGCAGAGTCAGGAAAGCAGAAGCAGATCACAGAGGCTTGCCAAGGCAGACCTTCACCAGAAATTGTTGGCTGGCCCAGAGTCTACTGCCAGAGCTGGAACTAAATGGGTAGGCTGTTTTCAAAGAAGCCAGTCAGGTGGTAAGCTGGAATCATTAGCTGGGGTAGGGCTAACACTCAACACTCCAAGTAGGTGTGGCCCACCAGCCTCAGCTGTCAATTTTATTTATCTCTTCCTTATCCACAATCCTCTCTCTCTAAAGGTAACTGTTTCCTAAAAAATACTCCATAAACCTGAATTAAACCTCCTGCATGAAGTAATGATCTATGAGCACTGACAAAAGTGACATTTGTTGTACAATTGTCCACCTGAAAGCATTCTACGGCCCCCTGAAAGCAGGCATATATGCATGGCTACTAGGGCTGTGTGAAACAGCATCATTCCGCTTCAACTTCCATTTCGACGTTTCGACGGAACGGTGTTTCATTTAGTTTTGAAAGCACTGTTTCATTTTGTTTCATCAAAACTCTTTGTCTGTTTTGATGCTGTTTCAACATTTTACCCAGAGCCAGCACTGGGAAGATCAGTACTGCCGCTAGTCCCAGCCAGCAGCACTGGCCTCCTGTGATCCGGGAGGCACATTGAGGACCCGTACCCCCAGGAGCAGTCCAGCACAGCCCCTGCACCTCCCGGGGCTGCAGGCAAGTCCCTGATCTGCCTGCTGGATGACAGGAGGCTGGTGCTGCTGGCTGGAGCCAGCAGCAACACCCATCTTCCTGGCACAGGCTGTGTCCAGCCAGCAGCACCACCCTCCTGTCATCTGGAAGGCAAACTGGGGGCTCACCTGCACCCCTGTGCCAGACTGCTCCTGGGGGTGCAGGCCCTGATCTGCCTTCCAGATCACAGGAGGCTGGTGCTGCCACCTGGGGCCAGCAGCAGGCAGGACTGGGGCAAATCAGCTCATAAGGAAACCAAACCCTGCCTTGAGATCAGGGTGGGGGCAGATCCCCACAGGAGCTTTTTCTCATAGATTCATAGATGCCCGAGTCAGAAGTGACCTCAGCAGATCATTGAGTCCAACCCCCTGCCAGATGACCCCAGCCAGATGCCTATACAGCCTTCTCTTAAAGGCCCCTAAGGTAGGGGAGAGCACCACCTCCCTGATTTGCCCCAGGTCCCCACACAAGCTGATTTTCCCCAGGCCCCACACCAGAGCTGATCAGAGGAGGGTGTAGGGCCCAGGGCAAGGCAGCTCATGCAGGGACCTGCCGCCATCTTGGGATCAGGGTGGCAGCAGGTCCGTACATGAGTTGAGTTGACCCAGGCCCTGCACTGGAGCCAATAGGACCCCTGGCTGTCAGCTCAGCCCTGGCTCTCCCCAACTCCTCAGATAGGCTCTGGTATAGGTGTGCAAAGATTGATGATACCTTCTCACTGTACCCCCCCATCTGAGCGGTGCGTCCGTCAGAAGCGGTCTGGTTGATGGGAAGACCGACAATGCACTCCCATGGGAACCCCCCAATCCAGGCTGTGGGGTTTTTAGAAGTCGTCTGGCTACACTCCGGAGGAAGCTTCCAACCTGCCCGGAGCTAACTTTACCAGGGCGTCAGTTGAGCTGGGTTGGCTCTCCCCGGGTCCTGGCACTTATTTCCGGTGGTACCCTCCGGCAGGAGGAGGAGAGGTGAAAGGAGGAGACAGAGCTGTCCGACAGGTAAATTACTTGACTGCCGGTTTGGACTGGAGTGTCCAGGAATGGGGCAGCAGGCCTACTGGATCTACAGAGCTTGGAGGACCTCAGGAAACATGATTCCACATTAATCTGCTGCAACAGGTGGCCAGTTAGGCTGACAGTGCACCAGTTATTGAGATGGAGAAGCCGATTGCAGCCACAGCAGTTGGTATCTCGGGCTGAGCGAGGCAAGCAGCAGCAGTCACTGGAATCCCCTGCGCATTAGGGAAAAGCAAGGAAGTGGACACTTTTTTTTTTATTTGTTTTCTTGCGAAAAAATTTTTTTTTTCTTTTTACCAAATCCCCACATTGGACAAGTGATGGCCAGTGCCAGTCTGGGGAAGTCATCACCCCTCCCTAAACCAATTAATCCATTGTTGTGGCAGGAGATACTTGAGAGGAACCCTGACCTGATTGGCTGGCTAGCATCTGCCTCACGTAAGACAGGCAGGTGGATGTCAGTGGGATGCAGAGGCCTGCGTCCATATGCAGTGATATCCTGACAGCAGGGCTGGGTGCAAATCAGCTTGTGCACAGACCTGCTGCCACCCTGATCCCAAGGCAGCAGCAAGTCCCCGCACAAGCTGATTTGCCCTGTGCCCCACACCCTCCTCCAATCAGCTCTGGTGTGGGGACACAGAGAAAATCAGCTCATTCAGGACCCACCACCACCTTGGGATCAGGGTGGTGGCAGGCCCATGCACGAGCTGATTTGCCCTGGCCCCTACACCCTCTTTCGATAGGAGGAGGCAGGGAGGCAGGGAGAGCCAGGACTGCACTCCCCATGGGGCTGAGCCACATGAGGCTGTTGAGCAGCTCAGAGAACAGCCCTGGCTCTCCTCTGCCTCCCACCATTGGGCTGCTTCAAAATTTGAAACATTTCAAAACATTTTGACAGGCCTCGTTTCATTTCCAGGCTGTTTTGAAGCCCTTTGTTTTCATAGTTTCATAGTTTCTAGGGTTGGAAGGGACCTGAGCAGATCACCGAGTCCGACCCCCTGCCATGGCAGGAAAGAGTACTGGGGTCAAACGACCCCAGCAAGGTGTACATCTAACCTCCTCTTAAAGACTCCCAGGGTAGGAGCCAGCACCACTTCTCTTGGAAGTTGGTTCCAGATCCTAGCCGCCCTGACAGTG
>NW_017728931.1:33071535-33083867 GCF_001723895.1 Crocodylus porosus
ATCTGGTCATAGAAGGCCACCAGGTTGGTCTGACAGGACCTGCCTCTAATGAACCCGTGCTGGTTGCCCCTAAGCATGACCTCCCCTGCTGGTCCCTCATGGATATGCACCAGAATAATTTACTCAAAAGCTTGCCCAGGATCAAGGTAAGACTAACTGGCCTATAGTTTCCCGAGTCCTCTTTCTTCCCCTTTTTGAAGATGGGAACCACATTGGCCCTCTTCCAGTCCTCTGGCACCACACCAAAGCACCACGAGTGCTCGTAAAGCCGTGCCAGGGGTGCTGCAATGACCTCAGCCAATTCCCTCAGTACTCTAGGGTGGAGATCGCCCAGACCAGCTGACTTGAATACACCCAGTCCCTCCAGAAGTTTCCTAACTAGTTCCTCACTAACCTTTGGCCTAGGTGCACCTTGTTTTGGTTTTGCAGTTCTGAGCTTGAAATGAGTCGAAACAGCATCAAAACAAAACAACCAGTGAAGCTTCGCACAGCCCTACTGGCTACAGAGTGCTTTAAAAGTGGCCGATCACATGACAAATTAACCCTTATCGTATGAGGGATCAGATGAAGGCACTCCACTTTGGAGCACCTTAAGGAACTTCCATTTCCTAGGATTAATTTATGCAGGCCCAGGTGTTGTCTACAGATAGGGAGGGCCAAGAAGGGGTGGGGAGGGTGGGAAGTGAGCTGCAGGCTGGGGTTTGCCCAGTCTGAACTGGAGGGGGGGCAAGTGGATTGGAGCCCCCCACCTTGCAGTCCCCCCAGGCTGCATGCTCCAAACAGGGACTCACAGACAGGGGATCGCAGCTCTGCCCCGGTTCCTTGCAGTGGTGACAGCCTGGTCTAGAGCTGGGGTACAGCTGCAATCCCCTGCCTGTGTGCCCCTGCCTAGAGCATGCAGGCTACAGATTGTGGTGCTGTCCTGGCTCTGGAGCAAGCTACCCCCATCACAAGTTCCCAGCAGCTCCAGAGGAGCCCCCTGCTTTGATCTGCCCTGTGCTCTGGCAGTGTGGCTGGGGCTGGTCTCCATGGCAACCCCAGCCTTGCGCTTCCATAGTGCAGGTGCAGCTGGGGACTCCATGGAGAGATCAGCCCCAGCCATACACAGGGACTGCTGGGAAATGGAGTCTGACTCCTGCTGGCCAGACTTTGCATGTCTCTGGGCTAGGAAGTGAGGGAGGAAGTAGTGTAAAGGTAGAAGCTCTGCAAGTGAGGACATTGGTCAGTATGTGAAGAAGTATGAGAAGGTGAGCCAGGTCTGGGATATTGCAATACAGATGAGCAAGTATTAGCTACCCCTCTCCTCCAGCTGTGCTGAGGGCCTGTAACAATTTCAAGAACAAGGTGTGGCAGATGAGATCACAGGCTACCAGGTAGTTGGGAGAGCAAGCCAAGTCTCTCCCTGAAAGAGGGCAATAGTATGCCCAAGGGTCATAGCTTGAGGGTGGTCACAGCTTCCTCCACAGCTCTCTCCGCACAGCTCCTTTGCTGTTCCAATAACTGTGCCTCTGTTTTCAGCAATGTACTTCTGTTCTGACTTTTAGCCTGATGGACCATTTCACTCATGGGCCCAAGATGCCTCACTGCAGTGTACCTCAGTCCTGACCTGCTGTTTCTGCTGCAATTCAAGTTCCCTCCTTGGCTAACTGTCAGTAACTCATTCCATGGTGTATTATTTTCTATTCACTTGTCCTGCCTTACAGTACTTCTGGAAGAAGCCATGCAACTTACCTTGTTCTCTATGGCTGTTTATAAGCACTCTAAGCACTTTAATATGTTAGTAGCTGCTTCCATTGCTACTTTGGGACCAAGGAGTTGGTAGGAGAGGGTCTCTTCCATACCTGCTTACACTCTCATTAAAGAATGCCTGCATGTTTCCCATCTTTGCAGAGTGACTGATTGTTCCTCATGTATGATTGTTCCTCACTTATTTAAGGTTTTTTAATTTTCTTTAGTAATTTTGTGCTGTTCTTGTTCTTTGTGAAATCAGGTGGTGTATATCGTAGTCAGGAGGTGTCCCCCTCACACCATGCTATGTTTCAGGAAAAATATATTTGAAGACTATGTACAAGTGTCTTTTTGGGGAGAAAGGTGGTGAACTTGAATACAATTCAATCACTAGTTACAGTCTGCAGCATCTAGTCTCTGTTTCCTGTATTGTATAGCTGCAAGCAATACACATTCTGCCAAACAAGCACTAGATGTCCTGACACTATATTTAAAGACTGTCCTGGAAAAGAAAAGAGGATTTGGGGTAAAGGGATATGGAGTATACACATAAGCAGTTACTGTGCAATAGCTGACACACAGACAATCTTCAGCCCTTGTACATCAGTTTTAAAAAAAAAGTGGCTATTGACATTAGCCATTGCCCACTGATGGAGCCATCTTTGAGTGAGAAGATGAGACAAGACACTTGAGAGAGCATTGCAGGTGATTAATAATTGACTTTTGTTTCAGGTCTGATCATTTGTGTTCCTCTTATAGCATTGGGCTCATCCTTTTCTTACAGCAGCTGAGCATTTGTGCTCCTCTTCTTAACAGCATGTTCTTATGGCATCAGGATCACTTGCATGTGGGGATGTAGCAAAATAATTTTTCTGAAATTGTCATACTATTATAACTCTTAAATAGTTACTCTATCTACTTGCATGCAAGGCGATGGTTTTCCACCAATCAGCATGGGGGAAAAGCCACTTGTCTTAATTCACATACAAGGAAACATCATAAAATATAGTGGCTATCGTTAAACTTCTACCCAAAGCCACACGTGCTCAGAAATGAAAACCAAGTATGAAGTTGATTAAATGCAGCCAACACTGAGCATAACTATAAAATACATGGCCCGTATTGGGCAAACAGACTGAGGGGAACCTTTTTGTGCAGCCCTGAACAAATGAACAGTTGGTGTTCTCCCAGGAAAAAATGGACTCCAGGCCTAGAGGTGCTGCAATACCAGACCAGCACTGGAGCAAGCTCTAGTACTCTTCTTTGGTGCCAACAATGCTGATGGGATCCTAAGGATAGCTTAGTACAGCCTATTGGATTAAGACATATGGTAGTATGCATTAAGTACCATCCCCATCAGTGCTCTCCTTTTCCAGTCATAGTGAGCCACTATGTTGCGTACTCTTTTACTTACTCTTCACTATTGCAGTTGAGCTGTGACTTTCTTCCCCATTTCAAATTATTCCTGCTTCTTAACCAGCCTTAAATGTCTGGCAAACTTAACCAAATGGGGCCTGAAACAGTTTACCCAGAATCCCTCTGTTGTCCCTTCTCTTGGCCTGTTGCATATGAGTATTTCCCCACACTCCATGAGGTGAAACTGGACCAGGTTGCCCTGTACCTTGCCTGCATATAATTTATAAGCAGATCCCAGGACTCATGACAAGGATAACTGGTTCTAGTCTTAAGTTGGGGGTTGCTAATTAGCACACTGATCCTTTGAGGGGAGTGGGAGTATGTGGGGGGTGTGATTGTGACAGGTAAATGATAGGCACACAGATGCATGGTTGTGGTATTGTAACAAGAATGATGGTGAACTGTGTATGTGTGTTTATAGACTGTCAAGTAAAGTGGATCGGTCATGAGACCAGAACTGTAAAGGTATGGGGGGAGGGGAGGATGTATGTACATGTGTATTTATTTTTGTAAAAAAAATAAGTTGTACATATATAAGCAAGTGCTAAATTGTTGTTTAAAAGTGTGTTTATGGAGTACCTGTGCTAAAATTTGCAGCAGTCTCAAAAAAAGGTAACATGCATCAGTTCTGGATGAAATAAGTTTATGGGTGCTATATACTAATTACTACAGCCATATTTAATTTCAAGGTCAGCGTTTTCAAGGTCAGTGTTTCCACATACTCAGGGAGAGCAGTCTGACAGTAAGGAGAGGGGAAGGGACTTCAGTGGCAAGCAGAGGGTAAGGGAGCTACCTGACCCCCTAGATTTATTTTCCCTGTTAGAGCAGTAAGAGAACAAATTCAAGGCAAACCTCCAATCACTAGATTCTACACGTAGAAAAATATACATGTATAAATGTTCCACATATAGAATTTAATTATTGGAGGGGTTATCTTATAATCAGGGTTGGCTTACATTTCAGTAAATAGAGTACTTCAGGATAGATGTTTTGTATTCTGTAAAAGCTGTGCCTTTTCACAATTCCACTTAAAATACTTACAAAAAGTGGAATAGGTATTCCAAATCAGAACTGGAAAAAAATCTTATTCTGGAATGCAAGTGTCCACCCAGGGGCTTATAGTGTAAAATAAAACTACCTCTGGCCACTTCCTTGTGTGAAAAAAAAGAAAGACATTAACAGGGTGCTATGTATAAGTTGCAACAGGTTAGTAGACCTTACCTGAAAAACTCCACCCTGGGGGTGTCTACACAAGATGCTAACTGTGCAGTAGCCTAATAATACTGAGCATGGACAGTGCTAATACGTTACTGCACAGTATTATTAGGCTACCTCACAGTAGCATCACTAAAAAGGTGTGTGCTTACCAATGCTACTGCACAGTAACTCAAGCTACTGCGTATATATTTAATACTTGATTATACAAGCAGTAAATCAAATGCGCAGTAACTACTGTGCATTAATGAATGTGTAGACTTGCCCCCTGTTACCAAGTGCTAATTCTATGGGAAAAGAATTATATGGGTCCTGCTGTTTTACTGAGGCAAGTGGGACTACTCATGTTAGCATTAGGAACTTGTACAGATAAGCAAACTAGCTACTGGGTTTGGCCAGCAGGAGCTTTACGAGAGGTCATTCCTAGACACAATTCAAAGATTAAAGCTTCCTTAAACTTAAGATAAACTAAGCATGTTTGTTTTGTAGGAATGAAGAGATTAAAAAGATGTTGTAATTATCCTGAAAACAATAAGAAACCAGTTACAGTTAGATTTAAGACCTACAAACATGTTAAATTATAGAAGCATAGTTGGAGCACTTGAATTTAGCTTCAATCTTAGCTATTCATGGAATAAACCTATTATTATCAGTGCAGTTTGTGCTCCCCGGTCAAATTAAAGTGATTTTAAAACACATTCTTTTTTTTAATCTGATGGTGTCACTACAGATCATTCCTGTCTGCATGTTTTTAATGCTGTTGGGAAAACTATGATGGAATATAAAGCATAGGTGAAACAAACATTGCATAGTGTGATATGCAGGGGAATTTCATATCTAAAATACATTAGAATAAATGTATATAGAGATTCAGTCTTTGTGATTATACAGATCTGACAGTATTTGTTCTCCCTTTAATTTTTTTATATCACCTTAATATCCTTGAGGTGGTCCAGTCCACTCTGAAAAAGTCAATGAAGGCTCTTCAGTTGGACAATATCAAACACTTTCTTACTCATTCATAAAGAATTCTTTCTTATCGTGAGAGTCTTTCCTACAGCTCACTCTGCTTGAAGTCAGACAGTACATTAACTGTTTGACTCTGATATTTATGTAAAGAGAAGTGTTTTTCCTTATATCAAGGCTATACAGATAATCAAGGGAACAGACTGATTAAGTAATCATTGCGCCTCAGAAATAAATTTGCACTTAATGTGCTGTGAATATTGGATTGGGTTTTTTGGGGGTTGTTTTTCTTTTACATCTCTAATTCCAATTCCTGGAGTTTCTCTAGAAAGCAACTAATGGAAAACAAACTGAAGGCAGGTTTATCAGATGATATTTCCAAACAAAAAGAAACAAAAACTTAACTTGTGGATAGAAATGGACATGACTGTTGAGAAGAGAGGGATTTGTGCCACCTAGGAAGGGGCTGTCATGTTAAAGCATAACCTTAAGATACCTTTGCAAACCTGTCATCAAAACTTTCCAGTCCAAGCATGAGATCCACATACCCATGATCATATGAGAAACATGCAAGATCTCAGTTTATGAAAGCAAGGTAAACCTTAACTAACGAGGTTATGGAAGAAACTTTACCTGAGGGGTTTTATTGATACCTGCCGTGGCATTTCTTATGCCTTCTTCTGAAGAAGCTGGCTCAAGTGCCTTTTGAAGAGGACCAGCTGGACCAGTGGTCTGCTCAGCACAGCTATTCCTATGATCTCACTTTTCCAAAAATCAGAGTTATTCCCCTGGGAGAGTGGTAGCACAGAGCATGATACAGTCATGTGAAGTTACAAGATTGCTAATAGATTAATAAAAGCTATGATACAGGAGCATGGCTAGAGCCCTTGCTGCTGCTTTTCTAATATAAATGAAGGATTTGTCAATCAACAAAAGCCATATTATTTATTTCCCCTCCACAGAGAATAAGCTGAGCTTCTTTGGGCATCTTTACATGAGATAAGGGGTTGCACTGATAAACCTAAAGATTAAAAAAAACGTAAAATAAACACTACACTCCTAACCAAACACTTACATGGTAGAAAAAGCTTGCATTTAGATCCAATACAAAAGGTAAGAAATAATGGACAGGGGGAAAAGGAGGGGGAACTCTAACATTTCCCTCCTTTTATGTCACTTTGACTGTTCCCTTGACAGAAAAAATATATATACACCACGTATGAGTTATACCCTTTGCCACATTTCATATGTGATATATGTGGCTCCTCTCAGGAAAACCACTACCCAGTTGATCAGAGAGCACACAGTCTTCTTGAAAGATGCCCAGATTTAACATTGTAGAAGGCTCCAGATCAGAATTGAAGCACCCAGTGCCTCTAGCTCTCAGTATCATTGTAAGTCTTGTGATATGCCAGTATTCCTCATGAAGCTCCAGCTCTTAGAATGCTATTATTGTATGAACATCTCAGCTTTTATTTAAACAAACAAAATAACATTAACTTTATTTCATGGTTATAGAGTAACAACTGGAAATATAATCCAAGTGACCCCTAAGGGCTCAGAAAATGAAAGTCAAATAGAAAGAGCTTCATTTTATTTAAACCTCATGGTTTAAAAACTAATCTAAGAATATCTTACAGCCTGTGTGAACCAGAAGAACTTGGGATGAGGATGGAAGGGAATGATAACACAGGGTGTGTCTTTAAAGTGCACACAGGGTGCACTTTAATGTGAAGTAGCGTATTTTACTAAGCATTAAAGCATTACATAAAAACTGTGCTAATACACTAACATACAGTAAAATAGGCACTGCACATTAAGCATCACCAAAAAAGTATGCACATTCACTACTGCACATTAGGGCAGTCTAAAGCACATTTATTTAGTACCTCACATTAGAGATACTAAATTTAATGTGCATTAGGAAAAGTGCATTGTGACTTCATCCAAGCTCTAGATGGTGCTATTTAGCCCCAGTCTTGCAAGCCACATTACACAGGCACCTTTGCAGCAAGCACCAACTACATCTGCCTTGTCAGATGAACCTTGTCTTGTCGGATCTCTGACAGATATAAAGGTGCAGGCCTGAAGTACATTGGGCCAACTTTAAAATCAAACAGCTAGAAATGATCCTGAATGATACAGAGCTCAAGCATAAACCTACCTGCAACCAGATAACACTCTAAGTTTAGGTTGCCAAGGGACTCATTGTAGTACTATACAGAAATCTGGAGGCCAAGTACAGTAAATTCTGGTTGATTCACTACTGTAAGGGGAATGCAAATAATGGCAAATTATCCATTATCAGGAGTTGATTAGTAAGGAGGGAGGGTCCTAGCAGGGAATTGTAACAGCAGCCAATTAAACATAGCGGCAAATAAGCTGAAGCTTAATGTATCATGCTGGAGAGCCTGAGTGGGGAAAAAGGGGCTACAAGATAAGTCAAGAGGAATAAAGTTAGATTCATTTGCACTTTGTTCTGCTCTTCTTTTCTCATAAAAGTCATTGATTTGGGGAGGAATGAAATTCCACAGAAATAAGTTTGTACTCAGGGAAGTTACAAGTTGTTATTGTTGTTTAGATGAGTTTCTCCAACCTTCAGGTTCACTGCAAACCTTGTGATATGCAGCATTTCTCATACAGTGCCAGGTCCCAAAATACTGCTATTACATAAGAGTCTCAGCTTTCATTTAAGCACAACATACTAACTTTACTTCTTGGTTGCGATTCTCCTTCTCATATTGTGTTTTTAAGTTTATGTCTATATTCTAATTCAGGAACAAAATTGTAAACACATTTCTCTGAGATTGTTTTCATACAGGCTAGGTACAGATATTCAAAAAGTCAGAGGCAGAACCAAAGTTACATTGTTTTTTGTAAGCGGCATAGTTCAGATTGGTAGCAAACATTCACCCTTAGTGGGAAGCAAATCTTGGATCACTTTTTGCCATTTTGCAACCAGTCTGTGTGCTGAACTTCTATTCTGATATGGATATAGACTGGTTTCTGATCATTTACAGTGATAAAAGTGCAATGTCTGCACCTGGCCTTAGATGCCTGATTTGTAGATGCAGTCAAATATTTAGATTTCAAAACAAGTGCAGCTGCAGGCATAAATAATGATGCCTGTCTTTACAACTACAGCACTGAAGGTCATTTTGCGAAATGGAGGTAGGAGAGGATGATGATGTTAAATGATCAGAAATATGTATCAGGCCAAAATGATAAGAACATTTATATTGTAGATTGGTCATTATCTAAGAGTGTGATGTGTTTTTATGATGCACACAAGGAGAGTTCCATGGGCTACTTAAAGTAAAAGGCGTGTATATAGGCACCTTATAGACCAGTGTTTCTCAGCCCATGAGTTGTGACCCAAAAGTGAGTCGCAGGAATATTTCCAAGGGTCACAAGCTGCAGCAAGGCAGAGGGGCAATGGGAGCAGGGGAAGGGGGTGGGGAAGGGCTGTGTGGCCAGGCTGGTGTGCTTGTGGTGGCAGGGTGACTGAGAAACACTGCTCAGGGGGGCAAGTGGGGCCATGACCAGGCTGCCTGGCACAGTGCAGCATCCTCAGTCCAGGGCAGGAGGTGCCATAGACCTCCTTCTCCCTCCAGCTTGTGCTGGGGCCAGACTGCTGCTTGCATGAGCCAGGGCTGCCCCAGCCACTGCACTCCAGCTGAAGCAGGACAGGGGCAGCTGGAGGCCCTTCTGGTAGGGCTGGGGGATAGGGGCGAGGCAGGAGACTAAGGGGCTGGGCACCAGCATGGTCAGAGGAATGTGGGCTGGGACAATTCATGGATCTTTGCAAATGGGTCCCAGTAGGAAAAAGGTTGAGAACCACTGTTACGCTAACCAAGGCAGACATAGATCTATAGGTATATATGAAGCACAAACTTTCATGGTATGAAACTCACATCACTAGATTAAAAATAAATTATTTTAAATATCATATATTTTATCTTCCTAGAAGTAGAAAAGGCACTAGATGCTCTGGTAATAGGCATAGCAGGAAGGAAGTAAATAATAATAGATACTATTGGAGATATTTTCTGTCTATGTCACTGTTTGTATAATCTGAAGTGTCCATTTTTCTAATATTTCAAGTTGAATGTAATCTCTGTCTCAAGGAATAGAATAGAATAGCTGGAGTTCTAAAAATCCAAAATATTGTCCTGATGGCTGATACTGCCCTGGGTTCCTAGAAAATGGTAAGGATAAAAGCTGACTGCATATGATGATGCATTTTTGGAAACACTCAATCGTCAGCCTCTGGGTTTTTGCCAAGCCCCATAATAAAGGTAAAAGTGCCACAGCTGCACAGTCCCCACAATCTTCTATACACTATTCTCCAATCAACCACAGCACATCAAATAACTGGTCTTATTGGTCAGTAACGTTCTCCTACCATTCAAGCTAGGAGAACTATAAAGGGTCCTCTCTGGCCATTGTTACCCTGTCATAACTAAGCACTTGTCCACTTCCAGGCCACTTCTATACCTGACTACCTCCAACAGTCCCTCTTCTCACTTTTAGCCACTCTCCTACTTGCACCCTGCTCAGTTCCACAGCTCTAAGGTTCCTTAGCTATTGGGATCAGTCTGGCACAAAGTCACTGGTGCTCTTATCTTCTTTAGTGGCCTGACAAACTGCTCCATCTTCCATAGCTTACCTTATATGTAGCCCCAGGTTGGGTGGAGTTGGAAGAAGGTGGGCCTGTTCCCCGTAAAGAGACATTTACCCACTTCACTAAAACCCCCAAGTCCCTTCTCTTACAGCACAGTTCAAGGACCTATGACACTGTGGCATCTAAGGCCTCAATGAAAGAATGAACCTAATTTCCCATTGATCTTCATGAACAACAGGCATACATTCTGAGCCAAAGGCACTAGGAAATCAGAAGCACGTGGCAGGGCATAAAGATTTTTCTGCAGGGATAATGGGATTCACTTTATAACCAGCTGATCTCTCCAGCACTGCTGAGGAGTTAGCAAGAAATGCACTGGAGGAGCAGATCCACCTAAAAGCATGTTTACAGTGTTGTGCCATGCAAAGATACCTGAACTGGATACCAGCAGCAGCATTACTGAATTTGTGCAGCACTGCCTGCACTTTGCCTCTCAACAGAGCTAACTGCACTGGCTTGTGTTGCACTTACACTGCTGTACTGCTTCTTTTACCCAATCTTACTCCAGCATTTGCATGCACTTCATTGTGCTGGCTAATGGGCAGAGGAAGAGGGTACAGTCATTGGCTGCAGCAGCTGTGAGCAACAGGAACAATTCCTATAAATCAGAAAAATGGTGGGAAAAATAGAATATATAGGCATGCTGAAGTTATATCTCCCCTTCCCCTGTTTCAGGGCTCTTTCTGAAAAATTGTTACTCAGCTTTGAAAATGTTGGCCTTCTTGAACTTCCTTTCAGCACAACACCTGAGCCTGTTCTCTTGTGAAGCCGATGACAAAATGTCCCTAATCACCATCTGACCTACTGAACTTCCTATCCACCAGTGGTCCTCCACACACACCCACACATTCCTTGTGATTCCACTTGATCAAAACTCCTACCATAATTCCTGTTTTAAGAAGCAAATCTCTGGGTTGTTATCAATTGCCTGTTGTGCTCCATCCCAGAGGTAGTTGCCTATCAAGCAAGTCTTGCAAAGATATCTCCAAAAATCTCTTGGACATCCTTCTGTACTCCAGAAGGACCTTTGTATTTACAAAGGTTCTATGTAAATACAAAGAGTCTCATAGGGCTCTAGGAAAAGGGCATCAAAAAAGGATCTTGTAGTTCTTAAAATGCACCTCAGTGGCCAAGGTCCAGGCCTCTTTTCAAGTGGCTCTTCTGTTAGGCTTCATTCAAAAATTGTGAGGCTGCCATTCTTCTTGATGAGTGTTTTACCTCCATAATAAAGTCAGGGACTGCCCTGAGACATTTGTGAATGAAGCTATTCAGTGTTCTTTTTCATGTAAACCAAGAGATAGGCAGTTTCACCCCTGGAGAAGGAAAAAAAGGGAAGGGGATCAAGATGACTGTAGTTAGATGCTCCAGTTTGCCTCTTTTCAGTTTTCCTACTAGAGGTAATATGACTTAATCCTCCTGTTACTTCTGAGACAGGGCTGTAACTGTGATAAACTAAAGGTGATGCTCCTGACAAGACAGATTTTCTCTGTCTTGCTTTCTTATGATTTATCAGTATATGAAAGGGGGAGGGGAGAGGAGGGAGGAGGGAAAGTGCGTTTTAGGGGAACCCAACAGAAATAGATAGTACATCACTATCCCTATGGTCTGTGTGATACTGATGGTGAATAAGGAATAATAAGATCACTGTCACTCACAGACTTGTGACTATACAGTACTAATCAGCCAGACAATTACTATAATATGAGAATCAATTCATTCTAGAGAAATAGAGTTTAGATTGTTTTCCACCCTACCACAAAGCTCCAGAGTGACTCTCAATAAAATGGAAATATGCCCTTACCAACGCAGGTCCGCCTTTCCGTAGGTACATTTGATATCATCCCATGATACCTGTAAGAAGCCAAACAGCAAAAAAGATGATGTTTAGACACAATAGATAGCATCACAGCCATTCCCAACAGGGTTCTATATACTGCCTTTGAATAATTACAGGCCCATCCATCAAGGGATTCAATGCATGATTGCTGGATGACCATTTTTGTCAACTGCACCTGAAAATCTTAAGTTACATGCTTGCAGAAAATGCAAGCCATTCTGTTTACTGCAAACTATTACAGAGGGAGGCACTGGGTGCTGTCATGGAGACTATTTTAGTTATTTCTTATTCTTGTTCTCTTAATCTTAAATAACAGTCACTCAGACTACAGTATCTGTTACATAAGAAAAGTACAGCATTTCTAATAACTGGTCCATTTTCTCAGTGGCGAGTGAACTGAGTTAGGCTCCGAAGCAGCAAGAGACGCATGGGTGAAAGCCCGCTGCACCCCCACTCCCCTGAAGCCCCCCAGAAACCCCCCAGCAG
>NW_017728931.1:33083967-33085534 GCF_001723895.1 Crocodylus porosus
GAGCTTGACCAGGAGTTCGCCCGGGAACTGGCTGAGGCCACATGCTCCAGGACCATGGTTGTCATGGGTGACTTCAATTACCCAACATCTCATGGGAGGACACTCAGCAAAATCCGAGCAGTCGCAAAGCTTCCTCTCATGCATGGATGACCTCTACCTGACTCAAGAAGTCTATGGGCTGAAATGCAAAGTGCTGCTCGACCCGATACTGGTTACTGGGGATGACCTAATCAGCAACCTAGTGATCGATGGGAAGCAGGGTGACAGTGACCACAAGCTCATCACCTCCACCATCTTCTGTAAAGCTGGCAAGTCAGTCAGCAACACAAAAGTCCTTCAGAAAAGCTGACTTTGACAAGCTCAGGAGGCTTTTCAATGAGGCCCTATGGGACCACGACCCCAGGGGGAAGGGAGTTCAAGAAGAGTGGCTGCTCCTCAAGGGAGCGATCCTCAGTGCACAAGCTAATTCTATTTCATCTCGGAGGAAAGGCAGGAAGAGGGCACAGCAGCCCCCCTGGCTCTCCAGGGATCTAGCAGACCCCCTGAGGCTAAAAAGAAAGGCCTACAAAGGATGAAGAATGGGATTCACCTCCAAGGAGGATTATTCTGCACTGATCCAGTCCTTCAGGGAGCAAACAAGGAAAGCCAAGGCTGCGACTGAACTCCAACTAGCTTCGTGCATCAAGGAAGATAAAACGTCCTTTTTCAGATATGTGGGGAGCTGGAGGAAAAGCAAGGGCAACGTTGGACCCCTGCTGAACCAGATGGGACAACTGACAACTGACGCCCAGGAAAAAGCCAACCTATTAAGTGGGTACTTTGCGTCCGTCTTTCATCAGTCCCATGGGACGCCCATGCCCGCCATGGGACAGGGAGGTCCAGGTGAGGGAGATCCCCTGCCCTCCATCAATGCTGACCTCATGAAGGAACACCTTGAGAGGCTGAATACCTTCAAGTCAGCCGGCCCGGACAATCTACACCCCAGGGTACTCAAGGAGCTGGTGAGCATCATAGCCCAGCTCCTGGCACAGATCTCTGAAAACTCCTGGTGTTCTGGTGAAGTGCCCGAAGACTGGAAGAAGGCCAACGTGGTGCCGATCTTCAAGAAAGGGAGGAAAGTGGATCCAGCTAACTATAGGCCCAATAGCCTGACTTCTATCCTGGGGAAGATCTTAGAAAAGTTTATTTAAGAGGCCATCCTTAATGGACTGGCCGATGCCAACATCCTAAGGGATAGTCAACACAGGCTTGTTGCGGATAGGTTTTGCTTGACCAATCTCATTTCCTTCTACGACCAGGTGACCTATCACCTGGACAAAGGAGAAGAGATTGACGTCATATAGCTTGACTTCAAAAAAGCCTTTGATCTGGTATCCCATGATCACCTCTTGGCAAAACTGGCCAATTGTGGCCTTGGGTCTACCATGATCTGCTGGCTGGGAAATTGGCTCCGTGGTCGGACCCAGAGGGTTGTAATTGATGGAAGTCAATCATCATGGTGTCCTGTGACCAGTGGGGTCCCCCAAGGCTCTGTCCTTGGACCCATATTGTTCAACATCTTCATTAA
>NW_017728931.1:33086449-33120896 GCF_001723895.1 Crocodylus porosus
AAACTGCCATTTACCATGATACAGATGTACAGCAGAAGGGCACAAGATGGAGAAAAGAGCTCAGAACCCATTCAGTTGTGCACATCTACTTGAACTAGAAGTGCTTTTTGTAAGCCTAGGCAGAGACTAGAAAGAGTGAACAGCAGAAAAGACTGAAGAGCTGGGGCTCTGTTTCCTCACCTGGCAGACGCTGGAATCATTGAAGCAGTACCACTGGTGGTCTGTAAGGCTCCGAGTATAGGCACAGTAGTGGCCAAAGTTGGCTGATCCCAAGTGAGCAACAACAGCAAAGAGATCATACTGCCAATCAACCTAAAAAGAGCCACAAAGAGCAACATTGTCAGTGCAGCAGCCTCAAACTGTTGAGCAGAGATGATAACACAACAGATGTTATTGTCTTCATGAGAAATATGACTTCTGCCCCACAGCAGGAGAGGGCAGTGGCAGTTTAAGATTTATTGGGACCCTGGGCAACTAGGAAACTGGAGGCCCCCCACCAGGCAAGAGCAAGTTCTCTCTGCACCCATCAAGGGCCGGCAGCTGGGCCAGCCCAGCCTCCTTTGTGCATCTGGGGTGAGTCAGGGGGCGCAAGCACCGCTAAGGTGAAGGCAGCCTCAGCTCTGGACCAACCCAGCCCCTCCATCTGGCAGATTTTGCACAGCTGGGGCTGCAGTCCCCCAGTGCTGTGGGATGGGCTTGGGCCAGGGCCTGGGCTGAGGCCAGGGCTGGCCTGAGGCTGAGGGGTGGGGCACAGAAGCCACTGCCACATGCATGGAGTTCCACACCCACCCCTAGCCCCTGACCCTGGCCCGACTGGAGGGGAAGAGGTGCACACTGCCGCTCTGGATACCCATGACCATGATACCTGCCTGGACTGTGATGCCTCCAGCACCCCAGGGGGGCCCTGAGAGGGGGCAGGACAAAGATAGCCTTGTCCTGAAGATCATTTTCTTCAGTTTTGCCTAAAGGGAATTCAGTTTGAATATCCTGTTCTTCCAAACATCCATTTACTTATTTAGGAACCTAAGCCCTATTTAGGCCTTTGTTAATCAAGACCTTTGAAACCAAGGTTTTCAGGGCTTCATAATCATTATGGGTGAGATAAGATGAGCACAGCAGTCTTAAATGCCTTAATCTTATTGCCCACATAGCCCAAAGAAATAGCTGTAAACAGGGAAGTCCCATGGACATTAGGGGGAATAAGACTATGGCACACCACCAAAACTGCTTTGCAAACAAAAAAGGCAACCTCAAGCCCTTGCTGGTACTATACCCTCCTTCATTACAGAAAGGTTAACCAGTAGATCCACATAGCAACAGATCTCCCACCTATGTCTTTGCTCTGCTAATACTAACTCTTCCACAGGGGTAGAAATGAATCCCTGCTAATCACAGCCCTGTGAGATACAGCAGTGTGCAGGTTGCTCTGAGTGGACTGCCCACATCCTGACTTCTCATCCAGTGTGAAATGCAAGATTTGCTGCTCATTACCTCTCTGGTATCCATGAAATGGGTTTACAGAGCAAGGCAAGAGTTGCCAATTAAATACTCGTTATGATTAAGTAAGACATAAAGGTTCTTCTCTGTAACATAATTGGAAGCAGAGCAGCACTGGGAAAGTTATGATACTAGTCTCAAAAAAATATACAGGTTCAAGATTTTGAGATAGCAAGCAACTTAGTTTGCTGATTTAGCCTAAGTACAAAACCTGCAAAATGACAAAAAGTTAAAATCACAGGGTATGTGACAATGTTAGGTACAGGTTAAGCCCAGAGCCTAACCCCCTTACAATGGTACTGAACAGTGAGATAGATGTCTCTCGGACTTGTGAGTCTACTGAATGAACAGAAAGAAGGGTAGGTGATCTGTCTCTTTAGGTGAAATTAAATAAACCACTTCACCTTGTCTTTGGCATCTGCATGACACTGCTCTTGTGTCAGGATCTCACTGAAATTGAGGCTTTGTGGGAACGGTAGTGAATGGCTGATCTTCTGAATCCTAGTGGATTTCTTGCAGTAGAATCGTTTTAGGTGAAGGGTCAAGGTCAGTGGCAGCTGTTTTAGCCTTGTGCCCTGCAATGCAATAAACACTGGAGCTGAAGACTAAGGAATTGAGAGCGATTTAAGATGTTAAGACCAACATGAATGACTTTAGGATATAGAGTGGTCTGTGCTACAGTGAATTAAGTCCCCTGCTTTTTATTTTAGAAATTCAACGTCTGCTTGACTGGAAATGCTAAAGGTTTACATACACACTGGGTTATAAACTATGTAAAGAATCCATGACCACAAAATCTCCTGGCTGTACCATGGTTTGTATCTTAGTTTTCGAGTGTTCATTCTGTGCATTACTTCTCTGTCTCTCTTTTATCCTTCCCTGAAGCATGTAGCTCTCTGTGTGGTTAGACAAGACTACAGGAGGTAATGCAGGGATAAATGCAATCATGGCTATAGTGACAGAAGCTATCATTTAGAGATGCTCCCTAGTTTGAAAAGTTGGGAGTTTTAGGAAATGGTTAGTGAGTTAGGAGACTCAGGTAGTAGTTAAGTTAGAGAGAAAAAGGATCTGCAGAGGTTAGCCTATTGCCCCCCAGTAAAGTTTGTTGTTTAGTTCTCATTCATGTATGCCTGTGTTCATTGAACCCAATGGTCACTACACTGGCAACATGTGAGATGCACAGAGAAGCATTGTAGGATACTGCTATGAGCAGCAGGGCTTCCCTGCAGAGTGCAGGGTGGTTGAGAGGTAGGTCCATGGACAATTTCCCCTTCAGCAAGTGCCTACAAAGAAAACCTTAAGTGGTCTACCCTATCCTGAACAACATGCACCTTGGACAATATATGCTAGAAGGTTTTATATTTTTCTTACAATTTGGCAACACTCAAATATCTTATCAGTCCAATAAAGTCTCACTGATGAGTTGGAATTGGGGTTTGTTTACAGCCTCTGTCACTCTAGCAACATAACCAAACCAGGAAAGTCCTGTAGTAGAGAAACAGCAAAGTCCAGCAGAAGGTATTTTTGTGCTGGTATAGCTACAACACTTTGTCAAGGGTGCTGACAGACATGCAGGCCTCTGCTCAAACTCATGACGCTTTACAAAAAGTGCCATGAGTTACTGACCACTACCCACCCAGCCCAACAGACATTCTACAACCTCTCTGTTCCAGTGCTTTACTACTCTCCTATTGAGCGTTTTTCCTAATACCTAGCCTAAACTTCCTCTACTACAACTTGAGACTGTTGCTCCTTGTTCTGTCATCTGCCACTACTAAGAACAGTATAACTCCATTGTCTTTGTAGCCACCCTTCCAGCAGTTTCCTATTTTATAGGAGTTAGAGAAAATATTTTCTTACCTGCAGACATGGTGTTTTCTGCTTACACTGTTCACAGAAACACATGTCATTGCCAGTCAGCTGTTCAGGCTGGAAAAAGTGCTGTAGGGAATCCTCCTAGAAATACACAGAAGGTTTCTATCAGTCAAAAACAGGAACTGAATTCATCCAAGTTAGATTTCTACCACTTCTTCATTTCAAGGTATTTAGTATGAAGGCCCATACACAGAAGAGACATGCGATTTCAAGGTGCCTGGTGAAGGAAATAGTTTTTTTTTCTCTTGCTTTTTTCTGATAAATAAGATCAAAAACATTTTACTTCTTTAGTTTTATTTTTACCTATTTTGTTATAGGTTAGACCAGTGGTGCTCATCCTTTTGGTCCTGTGGGCCAGATGAGTAGTAAAGGATCCATCTGCAGGCTGGATTTAACCTTGAGGCCTAGCACCCCCCCACTTCCTCCACACATCAGGATTGGACTCTGGTGGCTTAAAACCACCCCCTCCCAGCCTCTGTGTGCAGGGATTACATCCCTGGGGTCTGGGACCACAACTTCTCACCCCCTATACGCTGGAATTGGGTCCCAGGGGGCTGGCACTGCCCCCCCTCAAGCCAGAATTGGGCCCTGCCAGCCTGGTACCACCCTCTCCCAGCCCCCAACACTGGGATTGGGCCCTATGACCCAGTGCCAACCTACCCAGCCCTGTGTGCTGGGATTGGGCACCAGATCCATCACAGAGCTCAGGGCTCCCTTTGGGTCTGGAGATTTGGCAACAGGGGTATAGTGCCACCACTCCCCTGCCACCAAATTTCTAGATCCATGAGGAGCCCTGCAGATCATATGACGTAGCACTGCAGGCTGGATCTGGCCTGCAGACTGCAGGTTGAACACCCCTGAAGTAGACAAATTCCCTGTTTCAGCATTCAACAATCACTCTTCACCCTATCTAAGGTACATTACTGTGATATCTACGCTCTGCGGATTACATGCAGCTATTACTATGTGTTTTACATAGAGAGGAAACAGTGGACCAGATACCAAAATTATAACCTCCTTTCAGAAAGGAGCCTCAGGAGCTCTATCTTCCATGTGGAATTCCTCCAGGGACAAGTAGAAAAGGCAAAGATTAAATAGCACCCCAGCATAGATACTATATAGATACTAGACATGGCTCCTAGGAAAGGAGGCTCTTGAATCAGATTCCAGTGCCTTAGTGGAGTTGACTCTTTCTCCTAATAAAAGGCACAGTGAGAAGGGATGCTGAACCTACCAGTGTACTCAGCCAGTGAGATCTGGAATCAAACATTGGGAGTGGGAGAGTTATCATGTGGCTGTCCCAGTTTGTTTCAAAGGAACACCTCTGGCAAACCAGGTAGTCCTGCACCCAGATAGTGTACAAAGCAGTCAGCCTTTCCACCTGAAGGGGTAAAAAAAACCAAGAAGAAATGGATACAAATCATACAATACATCTGCTAGTGGCTATACTTGGACACTCACTGATGTAGTGTCACTTCTTTAGGGCTTGAAACCAGATCTGGCACTTGTCTAGAAAGAGAGTACCTCATAGCATTGAAATAAGGACACTATAAATGCTTCACAGAAGTTAAACAGATGAACTGCTATTGTAGCAGATATATATATGTAAGACATCTACATGTATGTAATGGAGGAATCATATGCAGCTGACAGGTGTTCATTTAAAGGAGTGATGAAATATAATCCCTGATCCCGAAAATCATGCCCCCTTCCATGCCAAACGTGCCTGGCAAGATGCATGATTTTGGAATCAATTCCCAATTGCACCCTACTAGTCAGTGCAGAATCATGATTCCTGACTCCCCTATACTGGAAAGTTGAAAGCCCTGTGCCCCAAAATCCACTGGTTTTCAGATGGCTCCACCACTTCAGCAGGACCGGTTGGAGATCTGGTGCAGTCCTAGTCCTGCCACATGTTCAATTTAAGATGTGATGGAAACCAGCCACAAAAATTAACAGACTAATAGCATTTTAAGTGTAATGTCTCCCAAGGGCCATAGTTTTGTACCAAACCTACAATGTGTGTTTGTCTCCTGCATAAATAAATTGAGCTACTGGTTACTGCTTGTTCATAGCCTAGGAACCTCTCATGAAAAAAACTGCCTCCATTAAACATGTAAGCAGTAGCTGGCAGTAACTGAAGGAAGCTGACAGATACTAAGGCAAGGAGCAGTGACCATTTGAAAATAACACTGACTCATATTTCTGTAAATCTGAAATTGGAAGAAAACTGAGATTACCAAACCTGTTTTTGTAAAAGATTTTCTTTTTCTTTATTAACAAGTAGCTCCTGCAACAAGGATAATTATCCCTTTGGCCTGGCCTGAAAGAAGTTCAACTGAAATTTAACTGAAACTTGAAATGACAAAGTCCTTAGGAGCTTGATTCCCGGTGATTGGGAGATGAGAGAATAGAATCCAAAAGATAAGGCTGGGACTCCTGGACCTAGGACAAAGGCTGGCTGGTAAAAGGGATTCCTGTTAGAAAAAACAGTAAAAAAATTCTCATCCCCAGGGACAGATTGCATGACTTTTTCATTCATCACACTTACCAGGTCCGTGTTTGTGATTTGACTCTTAATGAGGTTCCAGAGGACCAGTAATAGCTGTGCAGCATCATGCTGGACAAACACTGGACACATCGAGACATTACAGTCAGTATTATGAACAATAAATCTTCCTCCCCTGATCCCCTTTCAGAGACATGAGGTTCCCACCCACTTCTTTGCCTCCAATCCTCCCCAGTCTCCATAGTACACCAGCTGGCTTTCCAACTGATGAGAGAAGGGTGATGTTTCCTCAGGATCCCCATCAGTGTTGTTTTTGAATTATCATTATATCTCACTACAGAAAAATGTGAGCCACCTACTTCCAGGCCAGCACTGTTCCAGCAACACTCCCTGCCAGTACAAACTACTAAGGACTAGGCAAGAACACTGCACATGGATTTTCCATGGCAGCCCAAATAGCACATTTAATGACCCAGCTAGATGCAAAGGTAAACTCCTCAGCTGAAAGGCTGAACCTGGCCAGTTCTCTTCGTGTTGATTTGATAAGTTCTGAATCAGAACAAGGCTTATCTGCTCACAGACTGGGGTGAGTTTGGTATAGTTTAACCACCTATCTTCCTGCCCTCCCTTCCAACTGGCACTATGAAAGAGAGATCAGCTTAAGAAGACATATCAAGCAATAAGCTACCTCACCCTCTATATCCAGTACATCCCACTCCCCTCTAAGACCCATCTGCTTTCCTTTCCTAGAGCAATGCAGGCTGTTACTTAAGAATATGGGCAACCAGCTCATGCCCTAGCCCTAGCCAAGAAGCAGGTTGCTCTTCAGGATCTACCTCCCCAAATCCCTTTCATCTGCCAATATGGAAATAAGGCCCAGCATCTCAAGTGTCTGCTAGTGGGATACAGCACACACCATGTGGCAATATGTCACCACTTCTCCCTTTCCTAAATCAGATGAAAAGGCGGGTGGGGTAGTACATAGGGAATAGTGGGCTACTGCTTACATTCCACACCGTGCAGTGAGAGACAGCGAGAAAGTTCCAAGGGAGATACAGCTTCCCGTTTGCCACGCTGCATCTCCTCCAGCAGCAGAAGCATCTGGTATGGGACATTCTTCCTCTGCTCTGCAGAGCTGAATGGCACTGTGATCCTGTGAACAGAAGCAGCCATAGGAGCTGTGCGACAGAAACAGAAAATTTCCACACCTGCAGTTCCTGCTCTTGGTAAGAAATAGGGCAAAGTTAAGAGGGGAAATGGGGTAAAATAGTAACTTGCATCACTCCTTAGAGTGCCTGGGTTTTACCATGAAAAGAGATGGCTGGTAGATACAATTCAGGACCTAAGTATGCAGTGGAGTTTCGTGGCTGTATTTCAACACTGGAGACCTAGATCCAAATTGTACTCCCTTTGCTGTTTGACTCTAACCAGCAACGTCTGTGATAGTTTAAGCTCAGTCCTATGCACAGCTAAGTAACATCAGGTTCCATTACTACAAGTAGCTTGGGGAATCAGCCTGGATGCTTGCCTGATAGAAGGAACAGAGCAGAACTAATTTAAAAAATTTGATAGACCATGCCCTCTGCCTATGAGGTGTCAAGTGCATCAGCCTTCCCCTCGCCTCCCACTTCCCCCAAAATTATCTGCGAGTAGAGGGCTGTGCTTTTGGAACTGTGGCTTAGCTTCTAGTTAGCTCCTTGCTATGAGACCCTTGTTCAGTGAGCTGGAAGACCTGGTATGTCCAGGCAATCCATTCCTGTGAATGGACAGGCCATGTAAAAATGGAGTTGAGTGAGTGAGGTGGTGGTAGTAGCATCACTGGGCGCGAGTAGATGAAATGGGAGCCCTAAATTGAAGCAGTGGGTTTTAAAAAATGCCACTTCAGTTTAGGGCTGATTAAACCCCTATGTTGTGCACACACCCCACCCAGTACCTGCCTCTCCGGCAGGGAGGGGAGGGTGAGCTGCCACCAGGTGGAGTGGTCCAGGGGCTGTGGGAGGGGGCCTGGTGCTTCCCTCCATGGCAGTGGTGCCCCCCCTGCTCCTCCTCTCCCTCACCCGGGTGGCACCCACCCACAGGCACCTGGTTCAGGTGGTCCTGGGGGATACCACAGCTGCAGAGGGAAGCACCAGGTCTTTCCTCAGCTCTGGCAGGCAGGCTCCAGGGGGAGGAGGGTGTGAAAATCAGGCTCCCTGCTTTTCTTGGGTGCAGCCTGCCTTCCCAGGCTGCTGCCAGGCTGCCTGCAGGGCTCCCTGCAGAGCCATGGAGATGCACAGAGCCCAGTGCTTCGCTCTGCAGCTGTAGGGGCAGCAAACTAAAACTCCTCGAAGGAGTCATTTAAGGCACATTACATTTAAGGCAATGACTTTGAGGCTGCACCCCAAGTCATTTAAGGCACATTACACCACCGAAATTCCTACAGCAGCTGGAATTAATGCATAATATGCCGCCGAGGCATGCAAACACCGACACCATTAAAGCAGTGCAAAAGCATTTAGCCCACTTTAAAGTGTTGTGCACACCACCTCCTGGTAGTATAAGCTCAGGGAGTAGGCATTCTGCCTGCACATTTCCTACCTTCGCAGTATCACAGTGAAGTGTCTGTTCATGAAAAACACTTGGAGCAAGGAGTTCAGGCAGCAGCTCAGTCCAACGTTGTACAGCCCAATTGCTCCTATAGGCACAGAAAAGAAAGTGAGGCTTACATCTTATGTGCTGTGAGAGAGCTTCAATGGCACTGGAAAGATGGTAAATTTCCTGTTAGGCATTTACAGCTTGCTTAACACACAACCCCAGCACCTTGGCCAGGATTGTGGAAACACCAAATCTCCTCCCTCAAAATTGTAAAAAACAACAAAAACAAACAAAAACAAATGGAGTGTCATCTGGATATGAGAGGTGTCTATAGAGCCTTCTGTAGAGGTAGCCCCAAATCATACAGTGCAGATCTGGGTTTGAGTTCATATAGTGCAGATCTGCTCCCCTGGATTCAGTGTTCCCCTTCAGACACATTTCAGATTTGGTTGTCAGTGTCAGGGAAAGGAACAAAGTTGAGCAAAGGGCAAGGAATTTTCACTCAGAGCCTCATGAAAAACAAAGGTATACAGGTTTCCCTCCCTTTATGCTATACTGTACATGCATTCCTGGAAAACAGCGTATAACTCAAATTCGCATAAAGGGAATCCACTTTACAATGTCACAAATAGGGACAGGTTCCAAGACCTCAACTATTCTGACCCCCAGATCCATTTTTATCACTTTTACAGGACAATTTTGGTACTCACCAACAGCAGACAGTACACACAAGCACAGGGCACTATCATAATGGGGACACCAACTACAGAAACACGTCACAGACAACGAATGAGTAGTACAGATCCACACAGGAGACTATATTTTGGTGCGTGTCACTCCCATAGTGCACTGCACAAAGCAGCTGACTGCCGGCTTCCACCACACTGATCGCATAAGAGTGAATTTTCCTTGCATATAACACATTTTTGGTATAAAAAGAGTCATCATGTAGGAGTGAATTCACACATACAGAACCCACATAAATCAAGGGAAACTGTATTTTGTGCTGAGTGCAGGTGGGGTAAGTGATGGGTGCTTCTGAAAAGTTTTACTTTTGGAGTAATCAGCTCCACCCAGACAGAGAGAGAGAGAGATGCATAGCAGTAAGGAAATGAATATAATAGGTGATAAGGAAACAAGGGTTCCAGCAGTTTATGCATACAGCAGGGGCAGGCAATTATTTTGGGTGGAGGGCCGCTTACTGAGTTTTGGCAAGCCATCGAGGGCCGCATGACAGGGGCAGATAAATATTAATTTTCTAAATTTTTTAGGGGTCCTGCAGGCCAGATAGAGTGGCCTGGCGGGCCACATCCAGGCCCCAGGATGCATTTTGCCCACCCCGGCATACAGTGAATGGGGATGAAGAGTGACGCAGGCAACATCTAACTTTCTTCAACTGTCATGACGAAGCTGCCCAGTTTAAGATTTGGAAAGGAAGAAACTATTTGGGATCATTTTCCGCAAAGTACAAAGCTTTCACTTGGTAGGGCCAAATATGTTGTCCTGGCATTTAATTTATAAGAATCCGCCATGTGTGAAATCAAACGAAGAGAAAAAGAACTGGGGGACAGAGAGAGAGAATGAAGAATTCAAGAGAAAGTGAGAGAAAGTGAGCAAAACACAGAAAAATAGAATGAGAAAGAGGGAGAGACATTTTTTAAAAAGCATTACCATTATTTAAGTCTGCCACACCATAGACAGATATTAGCTTCTGATCTCTGCTCTTCATAACTTTCTCTGTATCCTTTTCTACTTCTGCCGCTGTCTTCATGTTGAAATTCACTGGCAGCTCTGATTTGTTGCTTCTCATTTGTCGTCCAGTTCCCTGGCCCATAAACGGCACTAGGCAACACAAAAACTAAGAAGTATAGAAAGGTTGGAAAGATGTATAGTACACAGCAAAATAAAATTCATTTTTTCATTTGAAGTTTTCACAGCAAAAAAGATGGAATATCAAGAAATAAATGTTACTATCATCATTATGTTTTGGTGGGTTTGAGCTGGCACTCCAGGTCTCTGATGTGAATTGGCATGGCGGGAGGAATGAGGCTGTCACTTGCACTGCACTTCCTATATTTGTTTTGTTGCTAAATAAAGGTACAGACATAAGTGTAGCTCCCCAGTCTAACTCATGGCACTTCACAGAAATATTAATATTAAGAGTTTACAGATTGCTAGCTTATAACCAGAGCTGCAATAGTTTAGCTGCCAAATATCTTGAAGACTTTGTTTGCTTCAGATGTTTTCATGTGACCAGGAAGCCAGGGTTCTGTGCATTTTCTCATTAAAATGATATGACAAGGCCAGGACAGAAAATGTAATGGACACATGATGAAACCCCCAAAAATAGTACAATTTTTCCACACTTCTTAATCCTGTAGTTGCAGCACCCTCTAGTGAAAGAATTGTGAATATCCCCTGGAAAGAAGGTCAAGTATTGAATATTACATAGATATCTGTCGAATAGAAAAGAGAGTGCAACAAATAATCAGCCTTTTAACAGAGTGTTCTGCTGTGTGTGTTAAAAGCAACCTTTTATTCCACTACAAACCTGGTGAATTTTCAGAACGGCAAATCTCAGCTTTTCTTGCCTTTAAACTGATGAGTTGTTTATCTGTCTGTTTTGTGTTAAAATGGCCTGAATCCCTACTCCACCACCCTGGACTGAGATTTTAAAGGAGCCTAATGAAATTAAGCACCCAGCTGCTACTGAATATCATTTATCCTTCTTTCAAAACTTCCATCCCTATTGGTTTAACAAGACTTTTACAACTCTCATTGAGCAGTGGCATCTTGAGATTATCCTTATCTTTAAGGACTGGGTCCACAGAATCCATCAAATCACCAAAATAAAGCTAAAAGATGCATTCAAGCACTTGGACACCAGATATTGTCCATCCACCTGCGTGTTTGTCTATCCCAAATTGAGAATCACCCTCTAAATAATCACAACCCAAAAATCCTGAAGTTCAACATAATACAAATGATAGCTTACAAAGCGTTAGACTTCAAAATCAACTTCAGTGTCCTGAAAAGGTAAGAACCAAAGGCTCTTTAATACAAGTAGAGTATTCACTGTCTCACATATAAGCTACATAAGTATCTAAATGATGCCCAAGATATAATAACCACTTAGGTAGAAGAGCTAACTAGAATCCAAACAATTCACTACTTCCCTGGAAGTTGAGCTAGGAAAATATTTTTAGTATCATAGGGCTGATCCTACCAGATGCCAGGAGACCAGATTCTCAAAAGTACTTAGGCACTTTCATATGTTTGAAAATCTGATTCTAAGTGGATGTGGAGGTACCTCTTTAATGGAGGTAAGGGACAGGGATTTAGTCTTAGGGTTTACCCAATCTAGGGAAATTTGGAACAGTGTAAATACATTAAAGACAATACCAAATGAAGTAGATTGTGGGCATGTCTACACAAGACAAGGTTTACTGCACAGTAAACTAATCTAGTAAAGCATGATTGGGGCACAGGGCTGGGAAGCAAGCAGCTGTCTGGGGCAGGGGACAGTTTCCCAGCCCCTGCCCCAATCGGCTGATCAGGGCATAGGTCTGGGAGGCAGCTGCCCTGGAGACAGAACAGCTACCACCACATCCCCCAGAGCCAAGGCCTGACCCCAGTGCCCCCTACCAGCCTGGGACTGACACCTGGGGGAGCCTGGAGCCCCCCTGGCTGCTGTAGTGGGGGCAGAGCAGGGCAGGAGTAGCCTTGCACTGAACTGCTCCTGTCGGGAGCAAATTTGTTCCCAACAGGTGCATGTATAGCTTTCTGGGGAAAGCTTGCCCCAACAGCTTACTGTACCTTATTTTACTGTGTAGTGGGAGCATTTCCACAACACAGTAAATTCACAGTACATTAATTCTACTGCACAATAGCCCTGAAGGCAAAAATCGTGCTAATGCACTAATATGCAGCAGAATTAGCCTACTGCACATTAAGGCTGTGCAAAAGTTCACCAGCTGTTTCGATTCGACACTGTATTTCAAGCTCAAAACAAAGGGCTTTGAAACAGCCCCAAAACAAAACAAGGCTAGTTGAAATTTTTCGAAAGTTTCAAAGCAGCCAGCAGCAAGGTGGCGGGAGACAGGAGAGAACCAGAGCTGAGCTCCCAGCAGCAGCCTGGAGCACAGCCCTGGCTCTCCCCATCTCCCGGCGCCGGGCTGAAGGAAGCCAATCACAGCACAGAGGAAGGGAACTGAGCCCAGGGTCAGTTCCCCTCCCAAGCACTGTGATCAGGCTGGGGAAAGAAACTGAGCCCGATTGCTCAGTTCCCCTCCCCAGCCCCACGACTGATCAGGCTGGGAATGGGAAATTCCTTTCCCCAGCCCAATGGTCAGGCGAAACATTGAAACGGCGTTAAAACAGCCTCACTGTTTCGACAAAGCAAAATAGAACAGCTGTTTCAACTCAAAATGAAATTCAAAACAAAACACTGTTCCATCCAAACCTCGAAACTAAAGTCAAAATGGAACAGTGCCATTTTGCACAGCCCTACTGCACATTAGCATTACAAAAAAAACATGCCCTGGCGCTACTGTCCAGGAGTGCTGATTACAGTACATTAAGTTACTGCCTGTTATTAGAGGTACTAAACGTAATGCGCCATGATTACAGTGAATTAATTAATATGTAAACACACCCAATCATCTTAAAGCACATTAGTAGACACACCCACAGAGTCTTAACTGAGACGACCAGAAAGCAATCAACATTTCCTATTCAACAGTCCACACGGGAGGGGGAGAGCTAAACAGAGACAAAAATAAGGTGGAGAAAATTTGTGGGAACAATTACAGTTTATGGAAAAAGGAGGACCAGAACTTCAGGCCACTCAGAACCAGAAGATTTGGGCAGGTGAAAAGTATTTTTAATTGGTTATAGAAGAAAAAAGGAAATGAAAGAAAGACTGAAAGGTGCTGAGAAAAGGGAAGACAGGCAAAGTAAAAGAATTAATAGAGGGGAGGTGTCAGAGAGATCAAAAGTGGGAAAGAATACTGAAGGAAAGGAATTCAGAGAGGACAGAGGAGAACAGGGCAACACTTAAAAAGAGGCTGAATCAGAAAAGAAAGAGAAAACTGTAGTTTCTACAGTAACTGACACCTTTTACCTTCTAAAATACAGGCAAACTTGGTTGTAATCTATAAAGAGATGGGGAACTTTTTAGGATAAGCGGCTAAATGTCTCCTTTTGTAGTGTGTTAGTTTTAGCTATGGCAAACCAGACAATAAAAAAGTCACATTTTTTCAATGCGTAAAAAAAAAAGTAGCTGTGGTTATCCTGAAGCTATCTGGCTAATTTAAATTTGCTAAATAGTGTTGAATTCACCAGGTAGTTTCAACTGGGGGAAAAAAATCAGATTCGTAAAACTGCCTGACAAGGAGGTGGTTCCATTTTTTACCAGCTAGCCCAGTGGTCAAGCCACAAACTAGGATGTGAGATAACTAAGCTGTTTCTGCTTCTGCACAGTCAGAGCTTACCATATTTTGAACCTGAATCACATTCCTTCTAAGAAAAGTGACCAGTGACTACACTGCAGGGGATTCTGGTCAGTAAGTAGGCAGAAGAAGGGTGAAGGGTGTTCTCAATTTTTTGCTGTTCTATTTTGTATAAACACATAAATAGTTATTGTAGCAGTGCCAGGGAGCCATGTGAGTGCCCCAGTCACCAACCTATATCTCTCTTGCTTTCTAGGATTCACTGAATATTTTAGTACCTTATATAATATAAAAGGAAATAACAGTAAAAAGTTTAGAACAATTTATATTAAACTGTATAGCATGCAGAGACATTTTGTTGTGAATGGAGTTAACTCTTTCAATCAAAAAGTATTACCTATTCAACAGCCACCTTGGAGTTGGGGGGAGAGCTAGATAGAGACAGAAATGAAATGGAAATGATTTGGGGGGGTCATCACAATTTATGGAAAGAGGAGGAGCAGAACAACAGGCCAGTCAGAACAGGAAGACTTGGGTAGGTGAAAAGGATTTTTTTAACAGGTTATAGAGTGAGCCTTCAAGAAAAAGACAGAACAGGGGTTAGATACAGGGCAGTTATAACAATAGCAGGAACCGAGAAAAGCTTGAGAGCGATGAAGAGTTTTGGACCAAACTCATATTTTTCCAGTTTGGCCTCCAAACCAAAAAGGGAAAGAAAAGAATTAGTTGCAGCCCTCCCATCATGTGCTATGAGCTCTTAAATTAAGAGCTACTTAATCTAAAAAACTGCATTATTACCAAATAATCAGGTTACATTTTTTTCAGACAACATAGAAACTTTAAGATTTTACATTATATTTTAACACAGTACCTTTGTTTTCCAGCAGAGTATTTAGAAATCAGTAGAAAAGTTTTCTTCCCTGTGTTCACAATTCTCTGAATATTTTAAAAACAGATTTTGTAGCAGATCCCTAAGAGTCCCACTTGGCCCACAAAGACTTTGTCCTAGCAAGCCAGGAAGTGGGGTGCAGAAGAGCACTTAAGTTTCTGTTCCACCCAGGAGAGTACACAAACACCAGCAGACTCTCCCTGTGCCTGAAGAAGGGTGGTTGTGCCCAAAAATTTGTAAAGAACAATTTTTCCAACTGCTTAGTTGGTCTAATAAAAGAAATCACATTTACCCAAAGAAATTTGTCTGCAAAAAAGCAGTTAAGTCATTATGCTGTTTCTCCAGAGCTGTGAGTCTAGTCCTACTCTGGACTCATGCCATTCCCCGTCCCCCACAGATATTCAATCCAGCTGTAAAGGGGACGGTAGTCATTTAGGTCTAGGGAATCAAGGGAAACCAGTTATGATACCAGGTACGTCACTCCCTTTTGTGCTGCTTTAAAACCTTGCATACTTGACCACACTAGCCTGATAGGCTTGGATTGGTCTCTGACAAGGGACCCCACTGAAACCAGATAAGGCCATTTTTTCCATGGGAACTGAGACGGGGAAAAGATGATGGTAATGGCATTAAAATCCTTGTTTTTTGCTTAGAATCAGGCCAGGATCAGAATTTTCTCAGGATCAGGTTAAGAATTTTTCTTATAATAGGATAATAAAGGTAATAGCCTATTACATGCAATAGCCCTATGATTGTACATGCAACATCATACATTTCTCTTATAGAGCAGGGAAACCATATACAAGAATGATAATTTTAAAAAATCATTCTAGATAGTGCTGCAAGAGGCAAGGACTTCTTAGGGTGACATCTTTTATTCGACCAGCTGTGTAGTTGGGATAAAGTTAGACAAGGTTTCAAAAGGTTTCACATTTGTTTAACTTTATCCCAGTTACCCAGGTCCAATAAAAGATGTCACCTGCGGAAGACATGCTCTGCAGGCAGTTGGGGAGGTTAAGTTGCCACGTCCTTATGTCTGAGCTTTATCCTACATGTTTCAGGGTGTAGGTTGTAGCCGTGTCAGTCAAAGGACGTAGGTGGACAAGGTTCTTTGGGTAAATCCGATATCTATTATTAGACCAACTAAAATTTTATGATTTTTTTTATTAATTTAGAATGTTATCACTTTCTTTGGGTAAATCCGATAACTAAAGTTGGTCTAAAGATATCGGATTTACCCAAAGACCTTTGTCTGCCTATATTCTTAGATGGGCACAGCTATACCCTTTAGGATAAAATTAGACAAGGTTTCAAATCTGATATCTTTTATCAGACCAACTAAAATTTTATTAGAGCATTTTATTTTATTAAAATTTTAGTTGGTCTAATAAAAGATATTGGGTTTACCCAAAGAAGGGGATATTCCAAATTCATTTTAAAAATCATAAAATTTAGTTGGTTTACAAAAAGTATCAGATTTACCCAAAGAACCTTGTCTGCCTATGTCCTGAGACCAACACCACTACAAACTTTGGGATAAAGTTAGACAAGGTTTCAAATCTGGTATCTTTTCTTAGACCTACTAAAATTTTATGATTTTTTTTTAAATGAATGTAGATTATCACTTTCTTAGGGTACATCCGGTACCTTGTATTAGACCAACTAAAATTTAAGTAGGTCTAACACAAGATATGGGATTTACCCAAGGAAAGTGATAACATTCTAAATTCATTGATGCCTCATTATAACTAGCCTCATTAGAGACTGCATACAAAAAGACTTTGGCTGGCCTAACCCAATTTGACTTGGCTTTTAGTTGGTCTAAAAAAAAAAGTCTGGGATTTACCCCAAGAGCCTCGTCTGCCTGCGGTCTTTCTCCCTCAGCCCGCACACCTGGCCGCAGTGCTCCGCTGCCCGTGCAGGGTACTTACGGAGAGCCGTGCGACGGGCGCTCTGCTCCGCTCCTCTGCCGCCAGCACCTGTGCTCAGGGCTGCGGCGCGCCGGCTCTGCCTGGATCGGAGCTGCACCACCCCCGAGCAGCACGGCCCCAGCTCGCCTTCAGTTTTGATTTCCCGCTGCCCAGCTGGGGAGGATAGAAAGTGAAACTTAGCGGCAGGAGAGCCTGCTTCTCCCTCTGCAGCCGCTGCGTGGAAACGTGACAGGCACCGCCAAGAGCCTGCATGCACCGCCCCCCCCCCGGCGCTCTCTCTCTCTCTCTTTCTCTGTCTCACAGGAATCCCTGCCCAAGGACCTCGGGGAGAGAGGGGCAGCACAGAGAGCCACAGGGTCAGAGGCAGCCAGGCTTATGCTGGGCTCAAAATTAAGTCACTGATCGCTGAAAATCCCTGTCCGGGTGGACTAGAAAAAGCCCTGGGGACGGGGTGGGGGAGTTACATCTGAGGGAGAGGGGGTGAAGGCAACCCTTTGTGTGACAAGCAGATGTATTGTAAAAACAGGTGAGCACTATAAGCTGGGGGGTTAGAAATAATGGGCATGTCTACACTCTTATTTCTTTCATATGCAGTGCCATAGCAAGGGGGGCAAGTGCCCCAGTCGCCAAAGCAAAGGGACACCAACAGGCACTGCCCAGTCGAGGTGGGGCATGGGGCAGTGCCGCAACCGGCTCGTTTGGGGGCGCAGGGATGGGGGTGGCTCCCACTGCTGCGTGCACTCCTGGGCAAGCATGGGGGGCATTTGCGGCTGCCACTGCAGGCTTTGCCCCAAGCACCAAGCTTTGTTGCTCCAGCGCTGTTCATATGGCTTTAGAAGAATCAAGGTGTATTGTCACAGTTTTCATTCCAAATTCCTCAACCAGACCAATGCCCTGCAGGAAAGCAAGTGTAGCTCCAGGATGTCACTCTCAAAGTTGTATCTGGGGCAGGATGTTGTGATGTGCTCCATGGTTTGGTCAGGGTTCCCACCGTTGCAGCCAGGCAAGGCTTTTAGGTGCCACTTGTACATCAGGTGGCCACACTGGCCATGTCCAGTGCATATCCTATTAAGGGCTGTCCACATGCTCTGTGGAAGATTGAAGCCTGGTTGTTGCGTTGTTGGGTGGGAGACAAGGTTTTTATTTGGGAAAGTGTTTTGGCAATGCCCAGACTTATTGTACTATGCATTAGCGCAGCTGGTAAAAACTGCTAATGCACTATGTGCAGTAGATTAGTCCAATGAGCATTAAGCATCACAAAAAAAGCATTTGCTTGTACTAAAGCACAGTAGATTTAGTCCAATGAGCATTGTCACCAAAAGAGTTCATTTGCGCTACTGTGTAATTATGATGCATTAATGAAAATGTGTAGACATCCCCATTATGTCGCAGAAGGATACATTGCATACAAATATACAAATGTATGTCACAAAGATACATTTGATAGTGGTCAAAAGTACAGGATAAATTGCACAGGCATTCTATACTAGAAAGTATATGGTATTAGGAAAGGGAACTATCAGAGAAGGAGTCATTTCTCTGCTGCAGTTCTTCCTTTTTTATAAGGATACTGTCTAACGGTATTGTGAGGCAAAGCTTTTTATGGGGTGTGATAGTTTTTATTGGACCAACAGCCAGGTTAGAATAAGATTAGATGAGCTTGTTAATGTAATGCATTGCATATGGGACCTAACAATATTCTGATTCAGCCTCACTCCAGAGCTTGAAAATAGGGTTGGGTGCCCTTGGATATTTGTGCCTGCATCCTAATATTTATTTAATTTATGCGGAAGACCTTTTCAATCAGCCATATTTAACTTTTTTTTTTCCATCATGAATGTTGGGCAAGGTGCCATCCAAGTGATGAAATTTCCAGGCACGTGAAAAAAATGCTGCTTGTCTTTGAATACCATCTGCCCTCTGCCTGTTAATCCAGGGGAAAGGCAAACAGGGAAATGCACTTTTTTCTTTTTCTTGACTCACCTTCTCCCACCCAAGCATCCAAAGATGTCTGCTAGGACATCTAAATTCATTAATTCATCTAAATTCATCAACCTGTAGGTCACGACCCAAAAGTGGGTCACAAGAATATATGAAAGGGATGCAAACAACCTTTAAAAATGAATTCTCCTTTAAAAGAGGAAAATGTGGGAAACCATGGCTTTCACCTTGCAGGCTGTCAGAGTTCCAGCCTGCAAGGGGCTACCTCTGCCCCACACACCCATCCCCTGCTCCACACACTGGGAGGTGATGGGCAGTGGGTAGGGAGTGAGAGGCATTGAGTCGGGACTGGCCATCAATATTTACAAATGGGTCTTGGTACAAAAAAGGTTGAGAACCACTGTGCTAGGACAACATGCACAGAACCTGAGAAGTTAAAATTAATTGTATCTGCTAAGGACACATTTTACACAAGCAAGTCATCCACCAGCATATTATGAGAACTGACAGCTGAAATTCAGTTCTAGAAAACTACTTGGGCATTGGGTGACAGGATGTGCTAATCATGATTGCCTTCTGGCCAACACTGGTGGTGGAATCTGAGAATTCTCAAATTAAAAGGATCTTCTGCAGTTTGAACTAAAGAGCCACAGCTCTTCAGAGAGAGGTTGGGGCAGTTTACATTCTCAGTGGAAGAGAGGGACTTGCTGGCTCCCACATCTCCTTGAGCTGAGTAACTGATTGTGTTGATGCAACTGCTGGGAAAAATATGCAGAGATGAAGGTTATTTTGTTAATTTGGTTTTATACTCCAGGGGCAAGTAAACCACTCACATTAGTTCTGTACAGAACAAAAAAAGATATGGTTTGTCAAAAGAATAAGCAAGACTTTTTCTCTGCACTAGGTAATCCCTTTGTTCCATGTTGTAGGTAGGAAAAAATACTTGGGAAACAGGAGACATAGGTTCTAGTTCTCAAAGAGGAGGTTTGGACATGGGAGGATGATATTGGCTACATCATGTAAGCATAATCTTTAAAATCCTTGTATGTATTTATAATTATAATTACATACGCACGTGTGTGTGTGTGTGTGTGTGTGTGTGTGTGTGTGTGTATAAGGGTCCCATGGTACTATATATATATAATGCCATATATATATAGTGCCATGGGGCCCTTATACATGGTACTATATAGATGTAGGGGGGCCTATATGTGTGTATAAGGGCCCCATGGTACTATATACCATTATATGCACCTATATAAAGTACCGTGTGTGTGTGTGTGCACGCAAATCCTCACATGGTATTTAATTGGAGGCATGAAAGGGAGATGGATAAGGAGGGAAATTTCTGGGGGAATGGCTGTTGCTCTTTGATGACAGCACTTTTGCCACCTCCCAGAAGAGGGAGGCCTCCTGAGGAAATTCCCTAGAATTCCCTGTAGCTTTCAGGTAAATAGGGAGAACCAGTTGCCAAGCAGCCAGTTTGCTTGCGTGCAAGCAGATGCAGCCGTAGTAGGGTGGAGCTTTGGGTAGGTGTGGATTTCAACAGCAGCTCAACAAGCGTGTACCCAAGCCGTTCCTTCCAGGTAACTCTTGGGATGGCCGTTCCTGTACTATTCTTTAGACAGGAAGTGACATCCTCCATGCCAACTGTCTCCTTTAGCCTTCATTTTTCATTGAATGACCTCCCTCTCAGATCTCTGTTCTTCCCATCTTGCTTTACTTCTATTTCTACTTATAAATGTAAGAACTTACTGTGTAATGGACATACATCTTTTTTTAATATTGCATCTCCATAAGCTGTCTACTTTCTTTTCATGTTCTTGATTTGTCTCTTTAGAGGTGGATTCTCCTACCCTTATATCAAATATATTTTAATCCACAGTAGCCATGTTGTAATCCTTAGCTCTTAACCATAGAGGAAGGTGCTAGTTTATGGTTAAGGGCTTCAGATCTGTCCCTTTCCTTGTTCACTCCTTGAAGCAAAGGACCTTGTTTACTTGCAACAGTTGAAAATCTTTGCAATGCAGTGACCTATTAAAGTTAGTACTTGTTAGGAGATAACTATTGCCTTAAAGCAAACAACTTTGCAATGCCCCAAGGGCACTTAATATGTGCTAAATTGCTTGAATGTGCCATCTGCTCATGTTTTAACTGAACTTAGTAAGTGTTAAGTTGAACACTTGGTGTAACTTCACTAGAGGGTGAAGTTACACATTACACTAAATCTGTGGAGCATTAAGTGGTGTTAAATTAGAATATGTTGTAAGCAGTCACACATTAATACCATTTATTACCTGCACATCTCTGACTTGCCCCTAAAGGGTTAGCAAGCAGGAGTGTGGCTAGGAGCCAGGACACCTTGGCTGTATCCCTGCTTGGGGAGGGCAAGGTGAGGAGGCTTGAAGCAGGGCATCCTGGGATGCTGGAGGACAGCACATTGCTCATTTACTCTTTGTAGTACAGCCCAGAGTTAACACTTGCCTGAAGTACAGTGCCATAGCAAAGGGGTGGGGGGCAGAGCAACCACCCCAAGCACAAAAGTGAAGGGGCACCAACAGGTGCTGCCCAGCCTCATATTAGAAACTGCATTCCCCACATAAGATCCTCTGTGATAGAGGGGAGGGGCTAAAATAATTGTAGAATGTATTTTTTCTAAGGCAGGTATTGCTTAAGTGTTATCTATTTATACAGTGCTTGGAACAATGAGACCATGATCCTCAAATGCCCCTGCAATAGGAATAGACTATAATAGCTATAATTATAATATTAAACTACACTGAGGAAGATTTTAGAAGCACCTACATGAGTTATGCCCCCAATTCCCATTAAAAATAAATGGCAGTTGAGCAGACTTTAAATCTTTTCCTAAATAAGTAAAGTGTTAAAAATGTGTCAGTGCCTCGGCAGGATGCTGGGTTGCTGGGTATGCTTCAGAGGTTTCACTGTACTTTCACCTTTACTCTTATTTCTTGTGCTTACATCCATTTTTTTCAGAAGTGCACACATTTCAGAAGAAAGCCACTAACTTTTGTCTAAAATCAGATATTTTTGTAATTTGCCAAGAACTAAGAAAACCTTTGAGCTGCCATATTTCTGTCAAATATTCTTTTTTTGATTTATCTGTTTTTCCTGTTTCCTTATAAAACAAGAATCCAAGTAAAGAAATTCAATGCAGAATGCTTCCAGGAGTACGCAGTAGGAATTTAACAGTTAAAATCACAAAGCCAGCAATGGAACAACTTAAGCTTTGCAACAATTGCATTAGTTTAGATGCTTTTACATTAAATATTATGTTACTGGTTGAGACCCCAGCTCAGGACAGTACTATTTAGAAAACCACTTAAACATGTTCCTAAGTTCCCATAGCATCAGTGATACTTACCTGTGTATTTATAGCACATGATGAAATCTGTCCTGAAGAGGGACATTTTTCTAAACTGAGACACTACTCCTTAAGTATGATGTTTAGTATATTACTACTTATATAATTAATGTAAAACATGCAGAATGTACAACACTTATAAGGTAATGTTGCACTGGGAACTTTTAACTACAGGCAGAGTATAGGTGAGGCTTTTTGATAAAAGTTTGTGGAGCTTTCATGGACAATAATGACTGGAACTGACTGACATCCTGTGATACATTGTGATATTTGCTCACCGTTATTCAAATTATTTTGCCTATTTAAATTATTGCATTGATTGTCCACTTTCAGATGTTACCATCCGCCATTAAATCAAGGCACAGGCAGCACAAATTGTTTCTGGATGGAACAAGGATTACAGAAGAGAGAAGAACCATTCAAATGGAGTAAGAGGCTTTGGGACCTTTAGAACTCATGAAAGATGGTGCAAACAATTTTCCATACATCAGGGAATTATCAAATTGCAACAATTTCACAGGAACACAAAGGGGGGAAATCTCCTTTTATATGCTACAATTTTCAAGTTCCTGTGCCCAATAAAAACTGCTACCACAAGAAAGGACAAATATTTCCAAAAAGTGCACAAAATTCCATATTTCTATCAAAAATGGAAGTTCCATGGATCAAAAGAACAGACATATCTCATGTTGGTCACTCACTCACATACAAACTGAAGAGAGAGACAAACTGTGAAGCAAAAGTGGGCTCATTTATCTGTTTTCACATCTCCCAGCACCCCCAGCAACAAAAGGTAGAGATAAGCCAAATTTGCTCTATCTACAGTGTTTCCCTATGATTGTTTTACAGATTTGTATAACTGAGCCTGAGGGCTGAATGATAGTGATTTTATTACAGATGCAGTGGGTTAAACTGATAATTGAGTGGGACTAAGAAACTCATTTCTCCCAAGCTGAATTGACGATAAATAAAATTTAAACTGCTTTTCTTTGAGCATTTGAGTGGGGTTAATGCATTCAGCTCAGGTGGTCATGTTCCAAAAGATAATTTCCCTGTGATTTGAGGAGAACTTTACTGGCCCTTTAATTTTCATTGTCTACATTTTACATGAACATAGGTTGCCAGACAGGACAGTACACACATGCAATAGAGAAACACAGAGGCAATTCCATGCTAAGTGAAGGACAAAGTGTATTTTAAAATTCCTCCCCATCATTTTCTTCTTCCACTGAGTCAGTTCCCACTTCCTCATAGTCCTTTTCCAGTGCAGCCAAGTCCTCTCGGGCCTCTGAAAACTCCCCTTCCTCCATGCCTTCACCAACATACCAGTGCACGAATGCCCTCTTGGCATACATCAGGTCAAACTTGTGGTCCAGCCTTGCCCAGGCCTCAGCAATGGCTGTGGTGTTGCTTAGCATGCAAACTGCACGCTGCACCTGTGCCAGGTCTCCTCCAGGAACCACAGTGGGAGGCTGGTAATTGATGCCAACCTGGAAGTAAGAAGTAAAGAAAACAAAAGTTAAAGAAAAGGACGATAAAAACAAGAAACATCATAGGTGGGTGAAAAGGGGGCAGGTGTGAAGCGAAAAACAGAGTACTGAAATTATGTAATGTCAAATATCAGCTAAGTTGCCCTTTATTTAACTATTCCTTGTTCAGCTATAACCAATAAAAAACAAGGCAGAGCAACTAAACTGGGTACAGGGAACCAAGAGGGGTCATGCACTCTACAGTTGAATGTCACTGAGATTATCTATATTCTTCTCAGTGTTTAATGCCCACAACTGCTGCTCAACATGAATTACATTGTTGTATCCAGCCTTAAGGAAAATATGTTCCACCTACAAACTTTCAAATCAGGGCCCATCCCCTGAGAAATTTAGATTAGTTTTCCATATTTGCTGCTGTTAGCCTCTGGAAAACAAGTCTGTCAGTACTGCTGAATAGCCAGCAGTGGGAGTGCATGACTGGAAAATCACATTCATGACTTATTTAACAAGATGGATTCTATTTGTTTTTAAAATTATATTAATAGTTTAGGGGACAGTCTGACCAGCTTCTTTAGAATTTAATTCCTAATTTAACACCTCTTTAGTTTAAAACTTCCTTTAGAGTTGACATTTCCTACACTGCCAAACAAGCTAATGCTTAGGGGGCTGCATCAACAAAAATATCCAAATTCCAAAAGAGACACTGCAGATTTTACACACACACACACACGCACACACACACTCCTAACCATTCATTTCTCTCACAATCGTAAGTAGCAGAGAAGTGAAACCACATGTTAGTCTAGACCAGATGTGCTCAACCCCAGTCTGTGTGCCAGACCCAACTCACAACACCTCACAGGCTCCCCATGGGTCTGGAAGTTTGGCAGCAGCAGAGTGGTGCAGGGCCCCAGGGCTCAGTCCCAGCATGTGGGGCAAGGAGGGGGTGGTACCAAGCCCCAGGGCCTGATCCAACTCATGGACAGGCTCTGTGCCACTCATCTGGCCCACAGAACCAAAAGACAGGTGGTCTGAACTACTTCACAATGCATCTTTAGTAAAAAAAAAAGGGCAGTGCACTTTTGCCTTCCTCACCTTGAAGCCGGTGGGACACCAGTCCACAAACTGGATGGTTCTCTTGGTCTTGATGGCAGCAATAGCTACGTTGACATCTTTGGGGACCACATCACCCCGATACAGCATGCAGCAGGCCATGTACTTTCCATGCCGTGGGTCACACTTCACCATCTGGTTGTTGGGCTCAAAGCAGGAACTGGTGATTTCTGCTACAGACAGCTGCTCATGGTAGGCCCTCTCAGAGGAGATGATGGGTGCATAGGTCACCAGGGGAAAGTGGATGCGTGGGTAGGGCACCAGGTTGGTTTGAAACTCTGTCAGATCCACATTGAGGGCCCCATCAAAGCGCAGAGAGGCCGTAATTGAGGAGACTATCTGGCTGATGAGGCGGTTAAGGTTGGTGTAAGAGGGGCGTTCAATGTCCAGGTTGCGGCGGCAGATGTCATAGATGGCCTCATTGTCCACCATGAAGGCACAATCTGAGTGCTCCAGGGTGGTGTGGGTGGTCAGGATGGAGTTGTAGGGCTCCACTACAGCAGTAGAGACTTGAGGGGCAGGATAGATGGCAAACTCCAGTTTGGATTTCTTGCCATAGTCCAGGGAGAGCCGTTCCATCAACAAGGAAGTGAATCCAGATCCTGTGCCCCCACCAAAGCTGTGGAAAATCAGGAATCCCTGCAGCCCAGAGCAGGCATCAGTCTGAAAAGGAAAAGAGAGTAGATACAGTTTAAATCTGAGACTCCCATGACCTCCTCCTGAGACTGAATCTGGAACATTTATACCCAGTACATAGCACAGAGTTCAGCAAAGCTTTCCTGGAAAAAGATTCGTTCTCTCTCTGTCCTATGCCCTCTTCAACAACCCAGCTGAGGAACTATACATTACACTGGGATTATCTTAGGCCTTTCACATGTCTCAGGTTTAGTTTTACCGAATCACTGGATGAACGAATACCTAGCCATACACTTATACACCAATATGTATCAATACTGGCTCTGATAAAGTGATAAGGGTTACAGTTTCTTATTCTAGGAGTCCCTGTTTAAATGGATTTTCTCTCTAAAGCAACCTCTGAAAACCCATAGTCTGTGGGCAAGATATGACCTGGAGAGTGGCAGGGAGGGAAGGGGCATGCTTTGGACCCACATTGGATCATTCTTACCTGCCACTGGAAAACCTTGCTGACTCCTGCTCTAGTATCATCCAATCAAGTGGGGTATGATTGACCAAACCTCTCTGACTGGGTGAGCTCTCTACTCTGAGTCAATGAGACTACCTGGAGCCAGATAAGATCTCTGTTCTGTTCCCCTGCCTTCACCACAAATCTAAATATCATTTCTTAAGGAATGGCACTTACCAGTTTACGAATACGATCAAGCACCTTGTCAATGCTTTCTTTGCCAATGGTGTAGTGACCACGGGCATAGTTATTAGCTGCATCTTCTTTTCCAGTGATCAGCTGTTCTGGATGGAAAAGCTGTCGGTAAGTGCCAGCCCGCACTTCATCTGTCCAAAAAAGTAAAACTGTGAGAAGCCTAAAGCAGGCAGGCTTCAATGGCAGTCAGTTCTGCTGAACATACTACACAGGAATGCTAAATGGAAGTACTGTATACTTTAAATCATGAAAGACCATTCTCTTTCAGATAAAAAGCTCTGTGGTGTCACAAAGAGAAGGTACTGGACCCACTGGAGGAAGAAGAAATAGATACTTTTTATTGCAATCAATTTGTTGTGGCACTGCCAATTTGTGGAAGAACTTGTGGAAAAAAATAAGCTTCTGTACTGACTGGAGGACAAGCCATCAGAAAAGAAAGGAGCTTTGAATGAAATGGTGATTCCTCAAAAAAGGGAATGGAAAATTCTCAGGAAACCTTTTCAGAACATTCATTCTCCTCTCTCCAATCTGAATTGGGGGAATGCAGCATTCAGACCACAAAGTAAAATGCCATTATATACAAGATGTAAAAGTGACGAAGAAAAGGTACACAGATCATCTCACATTTATTAAATACAGGCCTCCTTTGATCTACCATTATCAAAGTCCACCTATGAAGGTAAAGGAATCTAATAGAATTTGGTACTAAAAGTCTCAGAAATATTTTATGCCCTAGCGATAGACCAAGATAAAGAAGTGCTACATTGGAGACTGGTGAAACACAATACTGAAAAGCTGAAGAGTAGGTTCTTTTTCATTTTCCGAGTTTAATTCTGTACTGACCTACTACAGTTGGTTCCAAATCCACCATGACAGCTCGTGGCACATGTTTTCCCGTGACTGTTTCACTGAAAAATGTGGTAAAGGAGTCATCATAATTGGGTTTGTTGGACGGATTCTTGAAGGTGCCATCTGGCTGGATGCCATGTTCCAGACAGAAGAGTTCCCAGCATGCGTTGCCAATCTGAACTCCTGCCTGACCAACGTGAATGGAGATGCACTCACGCTATAGGGAGAGAACAGAGGAAAAGTCAGAAGAACCAATGCATATCATACCTCCTTCTTATTCCTAAAAATTCTTTATGTCTAGAATACTACTGTGCAGAAATCTGAAACCAACTTCTAACTTGTTTTGGTCTGAATTCTCCAATGCTATGTGCACCCGAAGAATCACTGTGCAGAAGAGCCAGGGAACTAGGACTTGCCCACTTTCTTCTGTATGCAGTAGGAGTCCCAAATATTATTTACTAATGGGAAACTATGTATTTTGCTGTAGAACTATACATATGAATAAATAGCATCCCTCTCAAAAGGTAAGTGTATATTTGAAGGTACACATTTGAAGGTGTGTGTTTGTGTATGTGTAGCAGAAGCATGCATTTATATATGTTTATGCACATACAAACAGGAAAATATATGCAGGCACACAAAATGTTACCTTGCTTCACATGGACTGACAGACCCCAGAAGAGGAGCATGTGCCAGGTCTATTTATTTTCGTTCCTGGCGCAGACCTGACGCAGCTGTGTGGTATTTTTCAACTATATGTAATCCAAGAGAAGTGCAATGTCTTCTGATTCCTTAACCCTATTATGGCAGGCTGGAAAAAACTGCTCTAGGAACTATACATTCCCTTCAAAACTTATTTGAGATTCTTCTAATATGATACAGTTCTCTCTGAGACCCCCCTAGCCACCCATGTATTTACACCCTGCATGAGCAGGCATGGCTGCTTGAACAATGTTATTGCAACATAATATGAGCATATGCTTATATGTTTAAATAATTTTGAACAGTTATTACCATGGCATCCAGGCCCTTTAGCTAGAGAACAGTAATGTGAAAAATAAAAGCATCGAATTACATCCTCAACAAAGTAAGTGTGTCTGCCCTGAAGCTCTTTTAACTACACAGGAGTATGAATTTCAAATATCCCTCTGGGAAAGCCCTGCTGCTGGCTTTGATATGTTCAAATATAGATGCATATACCAAACACTTCTGAGCTGGTTTTGAATGCTATGGCATCGTTTAAATGACAGTTCTTTCCTTCATGTTCACATATAATAGTTGTCAAGCCAAATTCTGCTGTCAGGTATTAGCCCTTTACTACCAATAGAATTGCACCAGTGTACCTGAGAGTTTAATCTGAAGGTGGTAGAACAGCATTGATAGTGATATAGGTATAGATGTACTGTGGAGAGTTATTTAGGTGTCACTGGTAGTATATTCTGGCCATGGAGAATTTTAATTACTGGTGATGTCACAAAATAAATACTTCAGTGTGAGTCTACTGGACTGGCAGTAAAAAATATGAATCTCTTCCTTTGTAAACTGAGCACATGGGATTCATAGACACATGAAGCACGATAATCCCATGACAAGTGTTCACAGGGCGCGTCTACATGTGCACATTTACTGCGCAGTAGCCAAAATAACTGCATAGTACGGGTGCGAGTCTACACATGCATATCCATACTTATGCAGACTTGAGCATAAATTTGATACCTGCATCATGCAGGTATCAAATTTATGCCCAGTTAGTTACTGCACAGTAACACACATGTAGATGCCTTACTTCGCAGTAATACTGTGTGTATGGACTGACTTGAGACTAACTTTAGTCCTAAGTCAGTCCGCACACAGTATTAATACCTCTAAATGACTGTATGTGTAGACACTTATTCCTACCTACTGTGCCATAATTTACTGTGAGGTAAATTTAAGCCAGTGTAAATGCACGTGTAGACATGCCCACAGAATAGCATTCAGAGCAGAACCACATTTAGAAGTTGGGCATTGTCCTTGGAACCTGAGGAGCCCCTCTGCTCTCTGCCTCACATTAACAGATGGATACTGTCTGAACCTTTCTACTTCCTCAGACTCAAATGAGTGGGGTATTGATCCAGAGATTTAAAATTTGAGGATTTAATTTAGGATTAACAAAGACCACAGATCTCTTCCTTCCCTCTTAGTTCAGGCCTTCAGTCCCACTGATTTGATATGTTGCCTATTTAATGTGAATTTCTTAGTTCTGCCCTTGGAGCTGGCCAGAACTGATGTCTCTCAGCGAGAGGGAGATGCATCTACTCCCATTCTTTCTCCGTGCCTCCCTCCCCCTCCCAGACTACCTACAGTTTTGAAATGCTCTAACTGCCAGGGTGGAGAGAACAAAAAAAAGTAGAACAAGGTTTTGAAAGCAGGGTTTTCAAAATAAACAGCTTCAAAATAGGTCACTGTGTCTTTAATATTGAAGAGACTGGACTTGTCTTAGAGTGCCAGATAGAGTAAACAGATCTCTCTAAGACATTTAAATCTTGAGCCTACTCAAAACTCATATTTCACATTCCTTCTCTAGTAGCCTGGGTCTCACATTTGCTCTTATCAACTATGCTGCTGATCCAAAGCCCACAGAAGCCAATGGAAAAACTCCTATCTGCTACAATGAGCTTTGGATCGAGCTCTTCCTCTAAAATGCTCTTTTATAAAATCAGAAGCAGTAATGTTAGCAAAAAATTAAACACAATTTAACTTAGTTTTTAAATATACTGGGACGGCTTTTAATCTTCTGAATGTATCTGCATTGCTATTTCTGAACAGTATGCTATGTAGCAAACCAAGAGACATAGGTGCTGACTTTTATTTTTGCTGGAGGAAGGGAGGGGCAAGATGATGGACATGTGGAAAGTTTTACAGATTTCAGGAGACAGCCCTCTTCACAAGGGGGGCCAGGGCCTTCAGGCCTCCACATACTTGGCACATCTGCACCTCTGTGTGCAGTTAGGTTTGCCTAAGTAGATGGGGAAGCTGTGTTAGTATGACTGCTTGTAAAGGGAGCATTCTAGATCCGGAGAGAGCACTAGTTCTTTACCAGGAAGGAATGACATAGTTCTCAGGACCAAAATAAAGCCCTCTAGAGCAATACCCAGGTTGAAATGGGTTTTTCAGCTGTATCTATAAAAAGGCTCCCAGAGTTAATAATGAATCTACCAGAAATTCCTAAAGATGAAATGCCGTATTTTCTTCCTTTCAGCAGTATTTTCTTTCTCTCTCATGCACACATATGTGCATATCAACACCCACAAAGCCAAGCCAGGAACATATGTGTGTATATGTATGTGTGTGTGTGTGTTCAATGAATAGAGATTCACATGATTCTTATAAGGGTTACACTAATTTAACAAAACACTGACTTTTGTGACTATTTCAACTACATTTTTAAAGTGACTTCTTTTGAGTTTTCTAGTAGGAAGCTACAAATGATGTGAAATGCTATATTATCCATATGCTACTAAACTTAAGTTTCAGAATTACAAGCAAAAGGCACTGAACAGATTGTTCTGATTGTAACTCCACTGACTTAATTAGAATTCCACTGAAGGAAAATATGGTGTGCTATAATTTTCCCAGCCTGCATTTGACACATTCTGAATCTCACTTGCTCTTTGTATTCAGTAGCAGGAGTTTCTCCTTTTACTTTGTGATGTATCAGTGAGATCAGGGCTCTATGACACAAACAACTAATGACTGGCAAAAGGCTGATGTCATAACAGGGCCTGTGGGCATCCTTGAAACTTTCTTGGATCTGTGGTGATTGGAGACTGCTCACAACTCTTAAGAAAATAGAATCTAAAATCACGACCTTAGTGAACTGTCCAACCCTCGTACTGGTTTCTTATTCACAGTATCATTTAAAAATATATTTCCCTACCTAGATGAAAATTTCTGTATTTTTATTTTTGTTTCATTGCCATTGATTGCTGAAGTTATGAATTCTCTGACTCTACACAGGAGCTCAACAGATACAAAATTAGTGTTGTGGCCCTTTCATATCATATGGGATATGCTGGTATTTTTGTGTGTTCAGAATGAACTTTCCCAGCATGGATTCTGTGATGGATTAGAGGGATTTGATAGGAAGGGTTTGGTCTATCCTTGGATTTTCTTCTTCTCTGCTTGTCTGCTTTACAGGTAAGAGGAACACTCTGTTAAGCAACCTCCCAGGTGTAAGGGTTTCAATCTTCCACTTGAGGAATGAAGTAGAATAAAATGACAAGGAATAAAAGCACTCACTTGGCAACAAATGGGCTACTCTGTTGTAAAGGCTGGGCCAACAGGTATTCTCAATGCAGTTCACCTGCATCAGTACCTGATTGGATCTACCAGCTGAATCTAGACCCTGAAAGCGAAAGCAAGCTAAACCTTTTGCTTCTCATCAGGCTCCACAATAGGACATATAGCAGATCTCCCTGACTCCTTTCCTCTTCCTCCCCCACAAATCCTCCTATGCCCTGTATGACAGTGGCATTCCCATGGTCCCACTTACCATAATGTCTCCAGTGGTGTTCACTTCCCTTCTTGGTCAGCAGTAGCAGTTTTTGATACAACTTTCTCTGCTGTTGTGTGACTCTGAACTGTAAAGTAGGGGGGGAGCCTGGGCCATGCACCAAACACCTGCTGCTACTCATCAGTGTCATAGTGCAGGGTGGGGAGTAGGTCACAATCTCCACACCTCTTCCCATTTATATCACTAACTCCTATACCTACTCCCTCCCCACACACACACAGTTCATCCCTATTCCCAATATTCAGGACACTACAAATTCTTCCCTACAGACATATAAAATTGGAGCATAACCTAATTCAGCATATATTGCAGATTCTTTGACCACTTAGATACACGCAAGATTAAATTCAGGCTCTCTGTACCTATATACGATTCACATATTCATATTCTCTCACCAGTAGCCTTTATATGTGCACAAGAATCTTTCCCAGGCTCCACTACAGAAAGTAGAGAAAACAAAGGAATGTGAAATACAAACAGAGCAGGAAATAAAGAGATGGAGAATAAGTATAATTACCATTCTGGTGTATTATACCACTGCTCTTGTCCAGTCCTTTCTATAGCTTCTTCTGTGTCCTTGCTTTCGGCTGACTCCCCTTGCATATCCTAATTTATTTTATTGCTTCTCTTTGCATGTGTCAGTACCTGGGACCACAGTACAGCTGTGAAATATTCAAGTCAGAATCCAGCTGGTTTAACTGAACAAGAAGAGAATTGGCTTCTTGTTGCAGTGCTTATAGCATAAGAATAGCTGAATGGATATACGCACACGTACAAGTACTTACATCCAGGGACTGCTTTACTGTCTGCTGCTTCTGCTCCAGGCTGAAAGTTGAAAACAGGAAACCTATCTCAGACTCAGAGCTCACATTACAAGGAGTATAACACAGTTAACTCCTCAGAATCTGAACAGTCTGTTCTCTCCTTTTCTTAGAATCACATTGTGTATATTTAGCTATTACAGTACAAAATGTACATTTCTTATTATTTAAGGTAAATTCACCTTACACAAGTTAGTACTGGGCTATTGTACTGTCCATTGGTAACCCGCTTTTAGCTACCGGTATATCTTTGCTTAATTCAATTCATTGTTTGCAGCTAGTTGGGGCGGATTGCCTTTTTATTTTGGAGTGGATTGTACTATTATTATAGACATGATGGTTCAGGAAATATGTGAGACACACAAACTCTGATGGATTTCTTATCGGGGGTGTTGCACAAATTATCCACCTCATCCGCACGCTACAACTTCACTTCCAATAATCATCACTTCTTCCAAACCATAACCACAGCTGTGGGTCACAAAGATGGCCCCTTGGAATGCCAACCTCTTCATGAGCCACCTGGAAGAAAAATTTATAGAAAACTACAATATCAAACTTGCACTATACCTGTTTGGTCCAGTTAATGAAAATATATCTTCATTAACTAAACAGAACATCAAGACTCACTTATTGACTTCCACCACAGATTTAACAACTATCACCCCTCAATCAGACTTTCTCTGGAATACTCCTACCTTAACATCAACTTTCTAGATAACAATTCATATCCAGAATAGCACCCTGCATACCACTATACACAGAAAACCCACAGATCACCATACCTATGTCCACAAGACCAGAAATCTTCCCAAGCCTATCAAAAAAGTTGTAATCTACAGCCAAGATCTCATATACCACTGGGTCTGCTTTAAGGAGAACACTCATTGTGCTCACCTGACTAACCTAAAATCTGCCTTTATATAACCAGGACACTCCAGCTGAAAAACAGACCACACATTTGAAAGAGCTGTCCCTCATTGTAACCTGCTACAATATCAAAAGTATTTTTGACCACACACCCCTGGTGGTCACCTACTACCCCACACTGGAACAGATCAAAAGAATCATCAGGTAACTACAACCTGTACTTGACAAAGATCAGACCTTGAGAGAAATATTCCGAGACCACCTGGTGATGGTTTTCAGACCAATTCATAACCTTTGCCCAACTCACAGGCAGGAGTGAGCCCACCTGCCATCCATTAACCACCCACCATCAGGCCAGAATTCTTGATCCCGGCAGAGAAAGCCACCATGTAGATGGATTGGGAAGCTTCCACCTGCACCAGTTCATTATGGTCTTGGATGGTGAGGAGCATTTTTTTGGCATACACCAAAAGGACATTCTCATGGTCAGTTTAGTAAACACCAAACTCAACAACCACTTGCATAAGAGCCAAAGGAAGGGCCCTGTGGTGATGGTATAGAGCTGGATGTGGGGAGGCTTGATGCACTTCCCATCCAAAAGTGATGGATTCAATCAGGGTCCAGTTGAGCTTACCCCTTTGGAGGTACCTGGAGAAACCATATGAAACAAGGACCAAAGCCAAATTCCCTCCCTATGAGGTATCTGTTGGCCACTACTATCAAACATTTTCTCCTGGTTGAGGAACAGGAGGGTGAATGATTGGTAGTCCCTCCAAGTGAGCTTGAGGAGATCCTGGACCATGTACAGGTTATCAAAGATGATGCACCCTGGAATTGTGTACATCCAGTTGGGGTGAACTACATCTGCCAACACAGACCTCAGCCTCAACAAGATGGCTTTTGCTATGACCTTTAGTCCATGCAAAGAAATGAGACTGGGCACCAATTATTTAGATCACAGGAGTTTCCCTTTTGGGGCAGTATGATCAGCACACCCCTCTTGCTTGACAGGGGAAGCTCCCCATTCCTTTCAAATCAGACTGCAACACGATCTATTCAATGGGTGGTCTTCCAGAAGACATGGTAGAACTCCACTGTCTTACCACCAATACCCAGAGATTCACTGGTAGACGTCAGGCGGAAAGCTTCTGATAACACCTCAACCTGGTACTGGCTACAGGGGATGACCTAATCGGCGACCTAGTGATCGATGGGAAGCTGTGTGACAGCAACCACGAGTTGATCACCTTCACCATCCGCCGTATAGCTGGAAAGTCAGTCAGCAACACGGAAGTCCTTGACTTCAGAAAAGCCGACTTTGACAAGCTCAAGAGGCTTGTCAGTCAGGCCCTAAGGGAC
>NW_017728931.1:33120996-33136124 GCF_001723895.1 Crocodylus porosus
GCCCCAAGGGATGACGAAGTCAAACAGTCATAAACTACTGCGAGACCATTTCAGGCCGGACATAAGGAAGAATTTCTTTACTGTCCAAGCCCCCAAGGTCTGGGACAGCCTGTCATCGGAGGTGTTTCAAGCACCTACTCTGAACACCTTCAAGAGCAAACTGAATGCATATGTTGCTGGGATCCTATGACCCCAGCTGACTTCCTGCCCTTTGGGCCAGGGGCTGGACTCGATGATCTTCTGAGGTCCCTTCTAGCCCTAATGTCTATGAAATCTATGAAACACAGCCAAATTGAGACAATCCTCCAGCTGGTCCCAGTCACCCATGCTGACCTGTGCTAGTCTCTCCCACAGGACCTTACAACATAGTAATAAGTTGGATCTGGACAGAAGAGTCCCATGTAAAAATCTCTTGCCCTTTCCCAGAGCTCACTGGGATCTGCGAGAAGATACCATCTTCTGTTAGGAGGCAAATGATGTACTTCTTGACACCACTCATTTTCTCCAAGGCATAAAAGAAGTAGGAGCTACAGTCAATCTCAAAGAGACAAATGTGCCATGGGCAACGTGTTTGTCCAGAGCTTGGAGCTCTTCCTGCTTCTCCTGACACTCTCTGCTGAGGGGCAGGTTTTCTGGGTTAGTGGCAAGAAGCCTCTCTAGCTCCAAGACCTGCCTCTCTAAGAAGTCTCACCAGCTCTGTGCCAAGGGAAAGGTCCACCTCTGTTTTGCCAGACTAGCCAAAACTCCCAGAAGGAGCTGCTGAAGGGGGCTAGAAGAATGCTAGAAAAGTATATACTTGGACAGTGTTCAGGAGAGAAATATAGATACTGTCTAGCCAGCAGTGTTGTGCTTGATGTTGCTTACCCTTGACAAAGGTGAATGTAGGGGTCTCATCAGAGCTTTAGGCACATCAGATGTCCATCAGGGAGTAGTCAGTGATGGCCTCTTTTGAGATGTTTGCCGTGGCCTGGCTATACTCTATGCTAGTCCAGTCCTCTGCCCCAAGTATGATGCTGAAGTCCCTGCCAAGTACCAAGCACTCATGAGGATTCAGGGTGCTGAGGTAATCAGCCACCTGCTAATAGATTCACATCATCTCCAGGCAGGGGCAAATCCAGAGGACCCTGCAACCACCATGTCCACTTGCCGTAGGTGTAGAAGGCATCATGAATGCTGTGAGCCCACTGGTCATTCTTAACATTCTGCTTCTTGGGCCCCTTTGTCTCCCATACCAGGGCTTTTACATCTTTGAGGGCCTGGTGGTAGTCCCTCCACCTATCTAGGGTGCACCGCACCCTCTTGTCCGTAGGTCCTCCAGGAGTTCAAGGGAACCATAAATGTCCCCTCTTCTCCACTGCCTCTTGAGTGGTGGCCTCTATGGCAAGGAAAAGCATCACCTTGCCAGACATCTTGGAGGCCACCATAATCTTGGAGGCATCCACTGCTTCTGCCAGAGTTCACACATAGGGTTGCATGTGGAGCAAAGCAAGGACCTGAGCCCCCTGGTGATGTTGTGGAAGGTACCCTGGCTGCCCAAAATGGCTTGGGCAGAGAGACAGTGGAGGCACCAGAAAGGGCAGCTGTAGATTTCCCTTCATTTGCCTGAGCATAGCTTCAGGTGCTCGTCCAAGCTCTGGAGCCTGCAGACTTGGTGGAAGGCTGGATGGGTGGGGTGCCAGTTAAAGAGGTACCTCTCACCAGGGATGGATCTGATTTGGCCTTCACAGCTGATTTGGCTTTTCCCTTGCCCATCCCCTTTGAGGAAGAGGAAGCAATTGAAGAGCCCTTGCCCCTGTCTTCATTCTGTTTTTCAGCTGCTATGGCTCCATCTGACGGGAGACTGTCCAGGTGAGGCCTCCCTGGTCCCTTCTCCCACACCCTGCTTAACTTTTTTCCTCCTTGTTAGAGGCTGCCAGAGAGGCATCCCCCTCAGGGGGGATCTTGCCCTGCCAAGGCAGTGGGGCAGGGAAGTGTGTGTAGAAGGAGCACTGGGCTCTCCTCTTTGCTTAGGAAAGAGGGAGCTGGCTAGTCAGGAGCATGCATCAAGGGTTTTCTCCTCATAAAAACAGCATGGGGGGTGTGGGTTAAGGCTTAAAGGAAAGTCAAGAGTTTCCATTACCTACTCTCAGCTCCAGAAATCCAGCACAGCTAGCTAGGAGTAGCATGGAGTGGTAACTGGGTAAAATGGACCACTGTTCTGACCATCTGGGCACATCCAGAAGTTCATTAATGCACAGTATTTTCTGCGCCTTTAGTTTAGTACTTGCTTAATGAAGTATTAACTAAATGTGCATTAACTACAGTTACTGCACCGTAGCAGTGGTGCATGGTTTTTTTTGTGATGGTTACTGCACAGTAGCCTAATAACACTGTGCAGTAGCTTATTAGCATGTTTTTTACCGGCATAATACTGCACAGTGTTATTAGGCTACCATGCAGTAAGCGTCTCATGTAGACGCGCCCTCAACGGCACTGCTTAAGATTTTACATTCTTACATATAGATAAACCACCTATCAGGAACAGGGGCCAAATCTTAATGAATTTAGCACAATAATTGGCTAATCCTAGAAAACCATGTATTTCTGGGGGCTTTTCTGGGGACCATGCTACAACTACTCCCCTTCTGCCTCCCCCACCCTGCACTCCTAATTTCTTCTGGTTCTGTATTTCTAACAGATGTTGCCTGGATCATGGAAGTCTATTTGCAATTTCTGCAGGTGGGAATCATGCTCTTTTCTATCACTCTTCTACTCATTAACCACGCTATAACAATGTCACCATCCATGTTTTGAGTCTTTTGCACCCTTATCAGATCTGCTAGATAGCATGTTGTCCCATTTATGGAGCTGGGAATGATTAAAGTATGGAACATTTGTACCTTTGAAGGGACAAATTTACCAGTCCCTCTGTAGTGGAGTGGCAGCTTGACCTGAGTCTTATTACAAACCTCTGAAGTAGGGAACACATGAGATTAGCTAGGCATTTGAAGGTTGGAGTGTGGACTAATGCCACTGAGAATCATGTTTGTCCATTAATAACTAATCACTGCCATTCCATTTTGGTAAGTTTAAATTGATGCATGTCTGAAGTATGTCAGTAGGGCACTGTCGCTGTGGATCATATGGCTAACTAAAGGACTGTGAGCTTCAGAATAGACCATTTAACACCTTTCTCTAGCACTTATTCATGTTAAACAAAAAATGAAAGCAAAACAGGAGAGAGAAATGTTCAGGTGGTTGTGCAGTCAGGCTGGCTGTCTTATTACATGAGTTGACAGATTACTACTAGGCAGGTGGAACTGAAACAGATTAGTACCTTGCATTGTTAAAGTATTGGCATATTGTATCACTATTTACAGTTCATCAAATGTTATCATCTAAGAAGTCAGATTGATCTCTTTTTTCCTTATTAATGACAAGCCACAAGTAAAGAAAATCTTGTTGACACAAAGAGCAATAGCAAATGGACTATAAAAGCTTAAAGATCTTTTGTATAAAACTCAATCCTTTAATCTTATCGCCACCTAACAAAAGAATTGTGAACACATCACTTCCCAAAGTTAGAATAAATTAAGCCACAGATATTATACATATCCCATGTTATATGTATCATGAAAATATTTTCTTTAAATAGAGGGCAAGTCTGCATGTTTTAAAATAACTTTTTGTTCATTTAATCACAAAGGAACAACACAATATGTCATAGTATGCATTTCAAAAGGGTTGTTTCTCTTCTGCAAGAGCCACTGTCATCCACAAAATCTGTTTTTACATCTTGTACATGTAATTAAATTGCAGGTACAACCCTGCAGCTGCAAAAATAACTACTTCGTTGTGGTACAGGTGGAGCTACAATCATTCAGATTAGGAACAACTTTTCATTTTACAAATACAAAATGAGGCACATCAAAGTAGCCTCCTGAACACTTACGTGAAACATGGTATAATTCTCTAACATGGCTGAAATGTATGTGTTGTGGGTTTGTTTCTGTAACAATACCGATTATTTTTATTTAAAGAAAGACAATGATGACAAAATAATAATACATCAAGCAATAACAATAATAATGACATGCTGTTCTAAACTAAAAAAAAATTAATACCATTTAAAGGTGCAATCAATATTATATAAAAGAAATCACAAAGCCTTATCATGCATTCTTACGTTACCCATAGTCAAGCTATTTCTTTTGTCTGTCATGTCATAGACATTAGGGCTGAAAGGGACCTCACAAGATCATCAGGTCCAGCCCCCTGCCCAAAGGTCAAGAAGTCAGCTACGGTCAAAGGATCCCAGCAAGGTAAGTGTCCAGGTGTTTCTTAAAAGTGTCCAGAGTAAGTGCTTGCACAACCTCTGGGGGGAGTCTATTCCAGGCCTTGGGGGCTTGGATAGTAAAGAAGTTTTCCCTTACGTCCAGCCTAAAACAGTTTTGCAGGAGTCTGTGACTGCTGGACCTTGTCATTCCCTGGGGCGCTCTGGTGAGCAGGCACTCCCCCAGATCCTGATGTACACCCTGATGTACTTATAAGCAGCCACCAGGTCCCCCCTGAGCCTGTGCTTTTCCAGACGGAAGAGTCTCATGGCTCTCAGCCTCTCTTCATAAGGCCTGTTCTCTTGTCCTCTCATCATGTGTGTGGCTCTCCTTTGGACTCTTTCAAGCTTCTTCAAGTCCCTCCTGAATTGTGGAGCCCAGAATTGGATTCAGTACTCCAGCTGCAGCCTCACCAAGGCCAAGTACAGTGGGAGAGACATTCTGGGTCTTGCTTGAGATGCATTGGTAGATGCAAGCCAGAGTTTTGTTCGCTTTGCTGGCTGCGGTATCACAGTGGTGGCTTACTTTGTTCCAACCGTGGGGTGAAGGCAGCTTCTCTGACAACTTCTGTCAGCTTTGGGCCTGAATACAGACACACATTAACACCTGCATCTAGATGGGATGTCATGGGTATATTACACCTGCATCTAGATGGGATGCCGCATCAGCTATATTCCTGAGTAGGTGCTCAGTGTAGGCATCATTACAATGCCTCCATACAGCAATAGAGGAGGAGAAATTAGTAGCCTGTTAGCCTATAGAAAATGGCTATCCTGGGGCACCTCTGGATGCACACTCACAAGGACATAACTTTCAGTAGCACAGTTTTACCCTTGATTGTTTTTCCAAGGAAATTCTACACTGGACTCATGCAAGTCAGAGCTGTACAACTTCTGGATAGTGGAGGGACTGCATGGTGCACAGGTTGCAGACCCCCAGGGTTTCCCTTGCCCAGCTCTCCCCGACATGTGCAGCCCAGGCAGCTCGGCTCTTTCACTGTGTGCGCAAACAGCACAGACTCACTCACATGTACGTGGTTCCCCACTTGCAGCATGGGCAGCCCAGATTTCCCCCTGCTGCATGTGAAACAGCCTCCTGCCACCCAGCCCCACCTCAGAGCAGAGGTAGAAAGCAGAAACCAAAGAAGGAAAGGGAGCTGGTCACCAGCCACCAGCACAGAAAGGTGGGGGCAGTGGCAGCAGCTGGGCAGGAACTTGGGAGCTGTATGTTAACCCTTTTTGGGTATTTGTATCTGCATCATTACTATGTTAGAAGGATTCCCAGAACTTTCAGTACCATTGTCCTGTAACCTGTGTACTGCAGATACTGTTACTTCTAATGCTACGTCAATTATAGTTATTATCTGTTAACCAATTACACCAAGCCTATCAACATACCTACCTCTACAAACCAAACCTATCACTACATGGCTGTGTTTCTGCTGCAAGGGACAGAACACTCAAAAGTTGCTTTGAAGTCTGTTGGAGTTGAGGATACTTGGCCCAGTGAGGCTCTAGGCACTTACTGAGAACAAATCTCTTCATTACCTACGTTATAGTGGATTGTTAGTTGGTGAAGGACAACAGAACTGACCTCTTTTCAGCATCAGCACTATCAGCCACAGGTAAAATAGCTGTCTTGCCTTCCCTGCAAACAGCCTTGTTCACAGGGGACAGAATACTTCCTAAAACCCAGTTGTCAGCTTGATTCTTTTTCTGCATTGAATCACAGGAAGAGAAAAGGGGAGGAAGAAGGGAATAAGGAAAGGTGATACAGAGGGTGCGGGGCAACTGAAATAAGAGGGCAATGGAAAAAGAGGTCAAGCTGAAGAATCTTGTGGAATGAGAAGAGCTCTGGGAATAGGGATGAGGAAAAGGTCTGTCAGGCTGGGACTGGAAACAGGGAAGACATTGTAATGGAAGCCAGAGTAGAAGAAGGCCTGGTAGGGTAAAACGTTTAGGATAAGGGGTAGGAGTCATTTGTCTGTGGGGGTACACTGAGGTTGAATGAAGAGGCTGGGGAAGGAGAAGGCAGTTGGGAGTGGGGACAGTGGATATGGGATGGTGACACTGGACAAGGAGCCAGAAGAAGGGATGCCAGGTCTGGGTGAACCAGGCAACAGGGACTGGATGTATAGACTGGGACTTGTGCAGGGCACCCAAACAGAAAGACAAGAACTGGTTGGGCAAGAAGCCTACAGCTAGCATGACAAACATGCATAACAGAGATAGTAATGGGTAGGCATGGAGAAACATATTAGGAAAAAGAACAGGAGGTGAGGAGAGAGGGGGGCAGGATTGGAGTGGAGAAATAAAAGGACCCAAGCCTAAGGTTCAGAAGAATCTTACCTACTAGGGAACACTCCCCTCCAGAGCCCCTCCACTGTCTCCCCATTTTACCACCCGTCTGCTGCCAGCAAGTGTCTGTGAAACCGAAAGGGAAAATGTGGGGCTTGCTCCTTTCTAATGTGGGCCCACATAAGGGACCTGTAATAAAGAGCCAGAGGGCTCCTATTATTTTAAGAGAGAGCTGCAGCAAACTAAGCTGGCTCTAGGCAGGCTGGTAGCTAATACACAGGCTAACTGCTTGTAAACCATCTACCAGCTTACAGGCAGACCTGTAGTTACATGGTAAGAAGGGTTTCTACATGTCAGGAACAAAAGGAATGTCAAGGAAAGTGTGGGTCCCTTACTGAATTGGGCAGGCATCCTAGTGACAGATGATGAGGAAAAGACTGAAATGCTCAATGCCTTTTTCACCTTAGTCTTCACAGACAAGGTCAGCTCCCAGACTACTATACCTGGAAGCACAGTTTGGGGAGGAGGTGAGCAGCCCTGTCTGGTGAAAGAACAGGGTAGGTACTATTTAGAAAAGCTGGACATGTAGAAGACCATGGAGTGGGATGCAATGCATCCAAGAGTGCTGAGGGAGTTGGCTGATGTGATTGTAGAGTTGCTGGCCATTATCTCTGAAAACTCATGGTGATTGGGAGAGGTCCCAAACAACTGGAAAAAGGCAAATATAGTGCCTATATTTAAGAAAGGGAAGAGGAGAATCCGGGGAACTGCAGACTTTCAGCCTTACCTCAGTCCCTAGAAAACTCATGGAGCAGGTTCTCAATCTATTTCTAAGCACTTGGAGAAGACAGTGTTTAGGAACAGTCAGCATGAATTCACCAAGGGTAAGTCATGTCTGACTAATCTGATTGCCATCTATGATGAGGTGACTGGCTCTGTAGAAGTAGGGAAATCAGTAGATGTAATATACCTTGACTTTATTTGGCAAAGATTTTGATACCATCTCCCACAGCATTCTTGCAAGCAAGCTGAGGAAGTATGTGTTGGTTGGACGAAAGAACTGTAATAGAACTGAAAGAACTGGATAGAAAGCTGGCTAGATTGTTGGGCTCAGTGGGTAGTAATCAATAGCTCAGTGTCTAACTGGCAGCCAGGCTCAGCCCAGGAGCCGTTTTTGTTCAATATCTTCATTAACAATCTGGAAGATGGGATGGATTGCACCCTCAGCAAGTTTGCAGATAACACCAATCTGGGGGGGTATAGTAGATACAATGGAGGGTAGGGCTAGGATTCAGAGTGACCTTTAGGTTTAAGGGAGGTTTAAGTTGGATATTAGGAAAAACGTTCTCACTGGGAGAGTGGTGAAGTACTGGAACAGGTTACCTATAGAGGTAGTGGAATCTCCATCCTTGGAGGTTTTCAAGGCTCAGCTTGACAAGCCCTGGCTGGAATGATCTGGTTGGGGTTGGTCTGGCTTTGAGCATGGGTTTGGACTAGATGACCTCTGAGATCTCTCCAAACCCTAATTTTCTATGATTCTGTAGTAGTGGCTGCCCTGAGTGGGGAGGGAATAACTCTCCCCAGGGGACAGTCACAGAGCAACAAGCTGCAAAGAGATCTAGTATATAGACAGCTCAGAAACCCAGAGCTGCTGTCAGCTGAAACAAGAGACCCTAAAATCTGGAAACAAGATGCCTACAGGGAAGTAGGACCCAGTTTTGAGGGGAGCGTAGTGGTTCAGCCAGGGAGCTGATGCTTATGTTGAAGCGCAATCAGTGGAGAGTCTATGTTGCAACCAGAGTGCTTGTTCTTTTGTTATATTTTACTGGTGGGCCAGTTTAGGACTAGTAAGGGGACAGGGAAGTCCCAATAGTGACTGAGGGTCACAGCACTCAAGGAAAGTGGAGACCAGGGACGGGGGCCCAGAGCCCAAGAAGGGGTGAGACTAGAGCTGGCATAGTGGGCCTAGGCAAAAAGCCCCAGCAAGAGAAAAGGGGCAGATGAGGCCCCAACAAGGATACAGAGCCCTGGAGAAACATGATATTGAATGGGGGGCTGAATGCCCACTGCAGTGATTAACTAGTAACACTTAGAAGGCATCGACATGTCTGTAGGGGAGGTTGGAGATCACAAAATTAGTCCTTAAGGCAGGGGTAAGCAAAATAAAGCCTGCAGGCCAAATTCAGCCCACCAACTGACTGGATCTAATCCATGGCTGCTGAGCTGAACATGCTTTCACTGAGATAGCCCTGGCCATGCTCCTATCCACGTCAGTTCTGGCAGAGCTGTTCCTGGTGCTACTCTGCTCCCCTTGTCTTCAGTGGGAGCCACCTGGCTCTGGCTGTGGCTCTCCCCCTCCTCCCTGCCACCCACCCAGAGCAGTGCAGCTGGAGCTGGAGCTGGAGCTGGGGCAGAGCGGAAGCAGGAGGAGGAGCCACTGCTGGAGGTCAGGGGATCACAGCAGCATCCAACTGGCTGCAGCCCCACCAGAAGCTGTGCACTGGCCGGGGCTGCAGCCTGTGAGGTTATTCTGCTCCCTTTGCCTCCAGCTGCAACTCCTGTTTCTGCTCCTGCCCCTGCTGTGCCACTGAGTGGGGAGGAGCTTCAGCCAGGCACCTTCTGTCCCACGGGGGCAGCCGTGGACTGGGCAAGCTCTGCTGCATATGTCCCCCCCACCCCTCTTCCTCCCTTCTCTCACCCCTAGCTAGCTCTGCTGCACATACCCCCTATCCCCCCACCCCTATACACAGTCCCCACAGGACAGGGCATGCAGGGAGCAGATCGTGCCCGTCCCACTCCTGAGCACTGCTCCCCACCTGCCAAAGTCCCATAGGGAGTTTTGGTGAATTGTTGCACAAGGGGTGTGGGGAGGGGGAAGGTGCTGATCCAGCCCACAACAGCTCATCAAAACTTCCTTTATCATCCTTGGACCCAAATAATTGCCCACTCTTTCATTAACGTGACTAGTGCCGTAGAGCACAGATGGGACAGGAGGGCCCACTAAGTGTTTGGAGGGCAGGATGGAGAGCAGTGGGGTTTGGGAGGAACCCAATGACAGCTAGTAGATAAGGACTTGCTCTGGGACCTTGGGCACCCTCCCTTTATCCTAGTAACAATAACAGTAAGGTGTAGCAGGAAAGAGGGCAAAAGAGGGTGGGTACCCAGAGCCAGAGCCAAACAGGTGCTGCATGGCCAGCAGGGGGCATCATGGCCACCAGGGGAATCACAGTCACCCTTAGGGTCTGGTCTTGTTACAGGACCCCAGAGAAGATGACAACCTACTATTACTGTACATTAGCTGATATGGCAGAGATGCATGCAAAGAATCTAAAAGTTTCAATGATTGTGATGAACTATGATGATGATGAAATTTCAGTGATGACGATGAACTGAATTCATGGCACAAGCGGGGTGCGCTGGGGCTCCTTTAATTTTGCAGGTTCCCCCATACCCCTCTCCCCCACTGCTAATTGGTGTAGAGGCCTCACTTACGGCTTGCTGCTGATCAGTGGGAAGTGAAAACTGTGGTTTTAAATATGGCGCTATTTTGGCTTTCTGCCACTAATTGGCTGAGGGGCCGCAGACAGCCCTACTGTTTGCTGGTGACTGAAGGGGAGGCAAAAACAGCACCATGTTTAAAACCACAGTTTTAGCTTCCCTGCCAAACAGGAGGGAGAGGCAGGGTCCTTGACTAATCAGCATTAGTGGCGAGCAACAGGCAAGAGGCAAGGTGCGCAAGGAAGAACATGCAAGGTTAAAAGAGCCGCCATGCAGCCTACTTCCACTATGAATTTGGTAGGTCCCTAACTATGGGGTAGAGTACCACATGATGGAAATGCTAGGGGGGGTTGGTTTTCTTTTCTAAAAACTGAAAAAATAGTGCACAAAAATACAAAAACATACTCACATTTTAAAGCCAAGCTTAAAAAGGAAGTTAGGCATGCCAAACTCGATGCCAGACTGAGTGACCTTAATTTAGCTCTTTAGTAAAATATGTATTATGGATGCAATCTTTAACTATATAACCATATACTATTTTTATCACAATGTCTCTTCCTAACTTATTGTGTTAAATAAAGATTAGCTAGTTCTGGGTCAGGGTTGCATAAGATCCCTACCTCATTTGTTGTATAAGTTGGAAAGTGTATAGTGAATGAAGTAAGAGATTGCGGAAAGTTAAGAAAGGGCAAGTGAGTTGAACGCTTCCCTGAAGAATTAAATTCTATTCCTGGCTCTGCCACAGAGTTCCTATGTGATGCTGGGCAAATCACTAGAATCAAACTATTCACATGCATCCATTCAGTCTGTGCTCTTTCTTTTTACTGAAGTGCTATCCCAAGCAATTACAGTACCATCAGAAAGCAAGAACAGGGTATCCTTCAGCAGGTCTTTGGTAGAGCAGGTATTTGATAGTCTTGAATGTCCACATACTTTTTTAAGCAGGGAAGATTTTACTAACATAATATTTTAAATTTTTGTATTGTCTAACTAGTTTTAAATTAAGGATAAACAATGCTATTGCTATTCAGTAATATTTCTTGCTGCAGTAGTAACCCTATAACTGTTTAAGCCTCACTGGCACAATTATATATTGTATATTAAAGCAAATATGATACACTCAAATTCCTCAAATCAGGATATTTCTGGGACCCACTGTATTCTACTGGAGCTCCAGAAAAATCCTTTTATCTTAGGATGTATTGGAAAGGACTGGTGCTTCCTGGAATCATGAGTTGGTGTGATCATGACCATTGTCTTTTGATTCAGTGAGTCAGAAAGAGTATTTTTGGAACTTGGACCTTTAGATACTCACAGACCATAGAAACTGCTATGTTAATACAAGGAAGAACCTACATGTGTGCCATAAAGAGATACAGAGACAATCTTATGCACACCAAGGGAGCAAAGTGTATTTTAAAATTCCTCCCCATCATTTTCTTCCACAAATGAGTCAGTTCCCACTTCCTCGTAGTCCTTCTCCAAGGCGGACAAGTCTTCTCGGGCCTCTGCAAACTCCCCTTCTTCCATGCCTTCTCCGACGTACCAGTGCACAAATGCTCTCTTGGCATACATCAGATCAAACTTGTGGTCCAGCCTTGCCCAGGCCTCAGCAATGGCTGTGGTGTTGCTTAGCATGCAGACAGCACGCTGCACCTGCGCCAGGTCTCCTCCAGGAGTTATTGTGGGAGGCTGGTAATTTATGCCAACCTGGAAGTAGGAAAAGTAAGATTGATAAGGGAAAAAAAAGGAAGAAGGAAAAGAAGAGAAAGGAAGAAAAGAGAGAAAAAACACAAGTAAAAAAAACATGTAGGAAGCATTGAATAACTTCATATGTGATTGTGAAGAGTGGATGACTTACAATATTGATATTATCCTAATGGTAAGTGCCATCCATAGAAACATTCCATTCACAACCAATATCCAGGAAACCAGAGAGGGAAACAGAAATTGGGCACAGGACTACAAATGAGGGTGTAACAGTGTTCAGTAGAGCACTGTTTTAACTGCCTGCCTCATTTTTTCTCCCTTCTTAACGCATACTGGTACCATACTTGCCTTTTTTGTTTTTTACTCCTGATGCAAAATTGAGAATAAACTTTCATCTAGCTCTTCCATGTGAGCTAACACAGAAAGCATTTTCCACCTGTACATATTCACACTCAATATGCATCAGTATGGATTATCTGGATTCATTGCTGATGTCAGCATGGATCTGAAAATGATGCCTATTAGAGCTTCCCACAACCAGAAGCAAGTACCGCGCACTTATACTGAGCTGTTCAAGACTAGAAGCTATCTTTATAAAAAGAAATTTCATCGACAAAGCAATTATATTCATGCTTCATTTACTCAAAATGTATTCATTTGTTTTGTTTTTTAAATAGAACCTTTTGTTTTGATTGTTTAGGTTTCCCAACAGTTTCTAAGGACTTTAAGTATTAAAAAAAAAGTTGGCATTTCCCAAACTGCCAAACAGCTCATGCTTTGGAGGCTGTGTCAAAATTCCAAAGGAGCCACACACACTAACAGTTCACTTCTCTCTTCAGTGAAAACAGAAGAGGTGAAACCACACTTAAGTCTAGACACACAATGCATCTTTACTAAAAAGGGCAGTACACTTTTGCTTCCATCACCTTGAAGCCTGTGGGACACCAGTCCACAAACTGGATGGTTCTCTTGGTCTTGATGGCAGCAATAGCTACGTTGACATCTTTGGGGACCACATCACCCCGATACAGCATGCAGCAGGCCATGTACTTCCCATGCCGTGGGTCACACTTCACCATCTGGTTGTTGGGCTCAAAGCAGGAACTGGTGATTTCTGCTACAGACAGCTGCTCATGGTAGGCCCTCTCAGAGGACAGGATGGGTGCATAGGTCACCAGGGGAAAGTGGATGCGTGGGTAGGGCACCAAGTTGGTCTGAAATTCTGTCAGATCCACATTGAGCGCGCCATCAAAGCGCAGAGAGGCCGTGATTGAAGAGACTATCTGGCTGATGAGGCGGTTAAGGTTGGTGTAAGTGGGACGTTCAATGTCCAGGTTGCGGCGGCAGATGTCATAGATGGCCTCATTGTCCACCATGAAGGCACAATCTGAGTGCTCCAGGGTGGTGTGGGTGGTCAGGATGGAGTTGTAGGGCTCCACTACAGCAGTAGAGACTTGAGGGGCAGGATAGATGGCAAACTCCAGTTTGGATTTCTTGCCATAGTCCAGGGAGAGCCGTTCCATCAACAAGGAAGTGAATCCAGATCCTGTGCCCCCACCAAAGCTGTGGAAAATCAGGAATCCCTGCAGCCCAGAGCAGGCATCAGCCTGAAAAACAAGAGAGAATGCAAGGAATCATTCTGCATCTCTAAGACTCCTATGACTCCATCCTCAGACTGAATCTGAAACATCTGTACCCAACACACAGCAGAGTTCAGCAGGGAATTTCCTAGGAAAAGTCCCAATTTTTGAAGGGGGTTGGAGCCATAGGGTGATAACTCTAAGTTGCAGAAACCTTATTTCATGGCCTCTGTCTGAGTAGCCATCCACCAGGAGCTGACCTGTGTTCCCAGGACCTGACAGTCTCTATTCTGAGCCAATGACCTCAGTGGGACTAAAACAAGAAGTGCATATCACCACCTCTGCCACCAACCCCACTTCTCATTTACAATGTACTGACACTTACCAGTTTACGGATACGATCCAATGCCATGTCGATTCTGTCTTTGCCAATAGTATAGTGGCCACGGGCATAGTTATTAGCTGCATCCTCTTTTCCAGTGATCAACTGCTCTGGGTGAAAAAGCTGTCGGTAAGTGCCAGTCCTCACCTCATCTGTCCAAGAAAGAACAACCGCAAGGTTTTTTTAATATGCCATAGAGACCCTAAATAACAGACCTTTGTATTGGCAAGAACATGAAAAAAGAGGTCTGAATGCTACAAAATATGTTGACTCTGGTAAAAAGTTGTGTTGCTAAGATAAGGTGCACTAAGTTCCAGAGGCAAAAATAAAAGTGGCCTTTCAAGCCACTACAACAGCTACTCTGTGGTAGCAATATGCTAATTTACAGTATGATGGTTGTGTCCAAACATGGAAGTTGTCAAAAGAGGGGAGATTTGCAGGAGTAAAATGCTGGTTTCCCAGAAAAGGAAGAGGGAATCTCAGGATCCATCCTACGCCGCCCCCGCCCCATGCCTTTATTCCTCTGTCTGTGATCTTTGCTGGAGAAAAGAAGCACTCAGATAGCAAAGGCAACTATTACCACAAACAGGAGCAGATATTCATGAAGAGAGGTACAGTAGACATATTGTTGGAGCTATTGAGCTATAGTAAACTCTTGTCTTGGTTGATTGCAAGGCAGGGTATCTATAGCCAGGTATAATCAGTGTTATCACCTTCTCCCACCAGAAGCTGTAATCCCCCTTGAGAGATGATACGGTCCTTGCAAGTTTCTGTTTTTAAAGGCCTGAAATAGCCTATGTGTTCCTGATTATAGAGTTATCCTTAATCTTTTCAGTTTTCTAGGATTTATTTTGTACTCACCTACAACAGTTTGCTCCAAATCCACCATAATTGCCCGTGGCACATGTTTTCCTGTGCCTGTTTCTCTGAAAAAAGTGGCAAAGGAGTCATCATTGTAGGGCTGATCATTGAAGGTACCATCTGGTTGAATACCATGTTCCAGACAGAAAAGTTCCCAGCATGCATTGCCGATCTGAACTCCAGCCTGGCCAACATGAACAGAGATGCACTCACGCTATGGAGAGAAAAGAGAAGAGGTCAAAAAAATTAGTGCACATTATTTTTTCTCCTTTCAAATAGTCATATGAGCTTGGCTTACCTGCATTCGGAAATCCCAATCCAAATTCTCAATTTGATTTGATTTGATTTGATTTGATTTGGAGTTCCCAACCTTGCCTACATAACAGAAACTAATGTACACAGAGACCTAGAAAACTGTGGTCTAGCCACTGTTTTTCACATTCAATACAAGTTGCAACTCTTATTTGCTAGTAATAGAGTGAATGTA
>NW_017728931.1:33136224-33146984 GCF_001723895.1 Crocodylus porosus
TCCAGTTTGGATTTCTTGCCATAGTCCAGGGAGAGCCGTTCCATCAACAAGGAAGTGAATCCAGATCCTGTGCCCCCACCAAAGCTGTGGAAAATCAGGAATCCCTGCAGCCCAGAGCAGGCATCAGCCTGAAAAACAAGAGAGAATGCAAGGAATCATTCTGCATCTCTAAGACTCCTATGACTCCATCCTCAGACTGAATCTGAAACATCTGTACCCAACACACAGCAGAGTTCAGCAGGGAATTTCCTAGGAAAAGTCCCAATTTTTGAAGGGGGTTGGAGCCATAGGGTGATAACTCTAAGTTGCAGAAACCTTATTTCATGGCCTCTGTCTGAGTAGCCATCCACCAGGAGCTGACCTGTGTTCCCAGGACCTGACAGTCTCTATTCTGAGCCAATGACCTCAGTGGGACTAAAACAAGAAGTGCATATCACCACCTCTGCCACCAACCCCACTTCTCATTTACAATGTACTGACACTTACCAGTTTACGGATACGATCCAATGCCATGTCGATTCTGTCTTTGCCAATAGTATAGTGGCCACGGGCATAGTTATTAGCTGCATCCTCTTTTCCAGTGATCAACTGCTCTGGGTGAAAAAGCTGTCGGTAAGTGCCAGTCCTCACCTCATCTGTCCAAGAAAGAACAACCGCAAGGTTTTTTTAATATGCCATAGAGACCCTAAATAACAGACCTTTGTATTGGCAAGAACATGAAAAAAGAGGTCTGAATGCTACAAAATATGTTGACTCTGGTAAAAAGTTGTGTTGCTAAGATAAGGTGCACTAAGTTCCAGAGGCAAAAATAAAAGTGGCCTTTCAAGCCACTACAACAGCTACTCTGTGGTAGCAATATGCTAATTTACAGTATGATGGTTGTGTCCAAACATGGAAGTTGTCAAAAGAGGGGAGATTTGCAGGAGTAAAATGCTGGTTTCCCAGAAAAGGAAGAGGGAATCTCAGGATCCATCCTACGCCGCCCCCGCCCCATGCCTTTATTCCTCTGTCTGTGATCTTTGCTGGAGAAAAGAAGCACTCAGATAGCAAAGGCAACTATTACCACAAACAGGAGCAGATATTCATGAAGAGAGGTACAGTAGACATATTGTTGGAGCTATTGAGCTATAGTAAACTCTTGTCTTGGTTGATTGCAAGGCAGGGTATCTATAGCCAGGTATAATCAGTGTTATCACCTTCTCCCACCAGAAGCTGTAATCCCCCTTGAGAGATGATACGGTCCTTGCAAGTTTCTGTTTTTAAAGGCCTGAAATAGCCTATGTGTTCCTGATTATAGAGTTATCCTTAATCTTTTCAGTTTTCTAGGATTTATTTTGTACTCACCTACAACAGTTTGCTCCAAATCCACCATAATTGCCCGTGGCACATGTTTTCCTGTGCCTGTTTCTCTGAAAAAAGTGGCAAAGGAGTCATCATTGTAGGGCTGATCATTGAAGGTACCATCTGGTTGAATACCATGTTCCAGACAGAAAAGTTCCCAGCATGCATTGCCGATCTGAACTCCAGCCTGGCCAACATGAACAGAGATGCACTCACGCTATGGAGAGAAAAGAGAAGAGGTCAAAAAAATTAGTGCACATTATTTTTTCTCCTTTCAAATAGTCATATGAGCTTGGCTTACCTGCATTCGGAAATCCCAATCCAAATTCTCAATTTGATTTGATTTGATTTGATTTGATTTGGAGTTCCCAACCTTGCCTACATAACAGAAACTAATGTACACAGAGACCTAGAAAACTGTGGTCTAGCCACTGTTTTTCACATTCAATACAAGTTGCAACTCTTATTTGCTAGTAATAGAGTGAATGTATGTTGTGGCAGAACTAATCTGGAACTGTGCACATGCATGTCTGTATACACCAGACATATGCCTGTAAAAACAGAAAAATGTTTGCAGGTATGTAAAATGCTGCCTTAAGGATTGTGATAGATTCAAGATGAGGTGCATGTGCCAGGCTCATTTATTTTATCCTTGGCTAGTACCCAGCACATGTACAATATTTTCTAAATAATGCCATCAACACATTCTGACCATGGAATCAAATATATTTAACTTATTTTTATAGTGGTCATGTCATGTCAGCTAAATATTTAATGAGAGCAAGCTAAAACACAAAATAAAATAATTGGATGCTGACAGAAATAAATGTGGTATTTATTGTGTACCATAAATGTGATACTGTGAATTCAAAGGGGACCTCTGAGAAGCACATATTCAAACATAAGACCTTGGAGAACATTTCCCGGCCAGTCATAAGATATGTCTCTTCACTATGGAGCTAATTTAAATTATCTACATTCAAATTACTTCTCCACATTGGCAGTGTATTCACCTATATGTGGCACTAAAATTTCTGGGGATGAGTTTTCTCCCATGAGTTTTTGCACTGCAGGAAGCCAAGATTTTTTTTATGAAATCTTTCCATGTAAATTGTTAAAGAACTTGTCTGTCCTTCCTGAGCACACATATAGAAAGGCACTAGAAGACAAGAAACATTTGAACAAAACTAGCCCATGTCTACACTCCGGAGTGCCCATACAAGCAGCTGATGAGTTATGATCAGGGCAGATCCAGGGTGGTGAATTTGTGCACTTGCACCCCACTTTGATTCTTGCTCCACCCAAATTTAAAACCAACAGCCTGTCAGTGGTAGCAGCATTTCAAGCCAGGCAGTGCTGTGGGAGTCAATTGACTTCCTGGGTTATTACGATCTAACTGATCCCTTCTAAACCCTTCATTCCAAGGGTGTTAATGACCCTCTCTTCTTCTTAATGAGACTGATGTTCCATCAATCAAGCTATCCTTTGTTCTACTGTTTTTCTAATGATTTTTTTACTTCAATCTTAAATGGAACAAGAGAGCCCTAGGCCCCTAACATATTAGTAATGCTTCTAGTTTATTTTTAACTGGAGGAAAAAATGGTGTTTTATATGTAATGATGCACCTCACCATCTGCACCTCCCTTTTCCAAATTCTAGGTCTGCCCATGTTTATGATAAATTGAGCTACACCACCTGAAAGGGTAGGCTAGCTGAAATTAAAAACACATTAGTTATAAGAGTTTTTTGTGTGGACAGAACCAGAATTAGAGGCAAAACTCAAGCTGCAACTCAGGTTAACTTTGGAATGAAGATAACCCTTTAACTAACTGGCCTTATATGATCTACCAATAACATAAGAAGCTCTGAACATCAGTAACTCATTTAAATACAGCTTATACTGAAATTCAGTTTGAATAAATGTCATCAGGGACTTTACGTTGTGATCTGATATTTTCTTGGCATACAAATAAAATTATAAAGATTTTTTCCTAATTGCCAGGATTTCAGCCTAGGATTTGGCAATCAAGCCAATTTCTTTCTTATGCAGATTAAGCCTTCTGTTAGACCTGTACAACTCCACTAAAGTCACCAGCATATCACTTAAAGCATAATTTAACCTGAAGAATCTCTCTTGTTTATAACAAGACCATTACCTACAAATAGCAATAAAGTCCCAATTCTGTAAGATGATCTGTCACTGCAATGGTAGAGGTCAAAGAAGAATGAGGAATCCTGGGGGTAACTAGGGTTGTCACATTACCACTTCCTCAGTTCCCTTCCTTTCCATATAACCAGATAGGGGCTTCCCATACTGTATCTGTTCAGTGGCCTAGCATCCTATCCAGCAGTGGTTAATACAAACTATAAAAGAGAAGAAATTCAGAGGAATGAGCTTACTGTAGAAGTTGTTTTGGAACAACCTGCTCACAAGGAAAGTTTCTTCTTAACTTTAATACTATGACTTTAGCATGGAGAAGCTATTCGCAAAAGGTTATCTGCAGTATACTCAATCCATATCGATAGGAGCTCCAGTCAAAAAAAGCAAAAGTAGGTTCTACCTCCCTTTTTTATCTCTTAGAGTAAGACATCTCAGTGTTCGTGATGGTTAACGCAGGCTACTAGGGTCTGCACACCAGACAATACAGCACATAATGGGTTCAGGATTTTTTTTAACTAGTGAGCAGTAAACCACACTTATCCTTATTTATGAGGAATTCTTTCCAGCAAGACCTTTAACCACAGACTTCTACATTGAACAGATGTGAATTTTGCTACCAAGAGAATATGATAGCCATTTCTATGTCACTGGTACACTAGTCTGGTTGTAGTCTCTAAGCAAGAGTTTGGTGCCCAGAAAACAAACATATGTTCCAGAGACTCATTTTTTCCTTGGAAGTTTCCTGGGCACATGTTTCTAGAGTCAAAGACAATGCATGCTGTGTGGTCTCAAAAGTATCACATACTCTCTCAGACTTAACGGGGTCTCTGTGATACTGAAGGATGACAAACTGGAAGTGGATTCATTTTATGAAACCTGTTAACCATATCTTAGATTTTCAAAACACAGGCTTGCTAAGAATTAATGTTTTCTTTTTTATTTTCATTCATACCAGATTTTTTGGAGGGGTTTGGTGAGAGTAAGGGTTATATAATGTAATATCTAATTTTTGGTTTCTTGTCCTTGCCTGTTTCTAATGTTAGACAGAGCATCTTATACAAAAGTTTTCAATATGATAGCTCATTTTTCAAAAAAGGAAAAACCTCTGCTAAATTTGGATGAAAGCAAGAGTTGTTTTCTGGCCATATATTTTCCCTCTGTCTCCTCACAAAAGTGAAGCCTGCTTTGGAGAATTATTCATTTCATAATAGGATGTGTCTCTCATAAAAACTGCAGATCTTTTACTACTCCCCAAATAAGATACTGTTCCTTTCCTTCTGCCTTTAAGATAACTCCCTCCTGTAACTTCCAGTGTCAGAACTGGTCTGCATCAATTCTCATACTGTCCCACACTATCTTCCATTTGGAAACGCTCTGAGAAAAGGAAAAATAGCAACAGAAAAGAAACTTGAAACTATGTTTTCAAATAAATGGCTTGAGAACTGGTCTGAGAGTGAACATTTCTGAGAGTGAAAAGCGAGTACCTACCTCAGAGTTTCTAGCAGAGTAACTCATTTCTATAGACTATTTAAACCCTGCTCTTGGCTCCAAACTCATATTTAGAATTATCATTGCTGGCAATCCAAGGCTCACATTTGTTCCCATGAATTGTATCCACACTACAGTATAATAAACCAGCCCCTGTAGTCTTCAGATGTTTAGAGCACAATCTAATTTAAGCTTCAGGTCTATTAAAAAGGGTTCTTATCCTTTGGATTAATCTGTTGGATTATATTTACTACAGCAAGTTCATGTATGTGTTTAGATCTATCTAGGTAGATGTCGAAGATGGGTAGTTCATCATCAAAACAAAGCCTTGTACTATCAACGATTATAATTTGAGCCCAGAATGGATGGGAATTAACTAGGAGAGATTTCTGTTTCATGGAAGAGTGTGCCATTGCCAAATGTAAGCATGAATGTTCTCGTGGAATAATGGTTCATTCTATCATGCATAGTGAAGAAGGAAAGAAATGGGAGAGTTTCTATTTCAATAGACTCTGAATCCAGACTTTTAACAATTTATTTTTCAGGATTTTGTTTTGAATGGGGTTGCTTCCCATTCTCTTGAACATCCAGGCCATGATTCTCACTTAACTAATGGCCCTCTGGCAAACCAAAGGGGCCTTACAGTGGGCATAAACTACTTTTGCATCTACTTTAAGACCCCCTTACACTGACAGAAGTACATAAAGTGGCTTTAGTTTAAATGAGAATTGGAAATAGGGTGTAAAATGAAGACCAGTACAGAAGTTAACAACAATCATGAAAAATAAACATTTCAGTACTGTTTTGAAATGGTGGTGCCATAGCTCCTCATACTTAGAAATATTTTCTAGAATCCTATATAGTCTCATTGTACGAGAACTACACTGTAATATTAAAATAAAAACCAAAATGACAAGTGGCAGGCACTAAGTAATTAAAAATGACAAGACCAGGTTCATGCAGCTAATAATTCCACTATTTGACTAGGGAGAATTTGGCTCAGTGTGTTTTTCCCAGACTATATTTGACCCATTCTGAACCTTGCTCTTTTAGTGGCCTGCCAGTGACATCAAGGCTGTGATGTAAACCATTGATTATCATGAGGGCTGTGATGTCATAAATGGGGCTTTGCACAACCATGACTGTAAATAGGTAAAAGTGCTCACCTACATCTGTTCATGTAAATTTTCAAAAGTAACTTTTAATTTTACATTTACAGCATGATCCCCACCCTTCAATTAATCTGATTTTTCTAAGAGTGGGTATTCAGCCCTTTCTAAAAGTCAGACTTCTAAATTTCACTGGTAAAGTACCAAAAATCACTAACTGCTTTTGCACATTTATGCTGTGTACATCCTAGAACTGTTTTCCAGAACATTGCATTTTCTCACTCTTCTCTTGTATTTTGTACTAAGTTATCAGAAATAGCAGTGGAATTTAGAAGAGTAAAATGTTTTCCTCTTAGGTGTAATTCTGTGCTTGTAATTTGGGGTCATTGCCTTTGTATTCACTGAAGTTATGGATTGTACAAGAGACATATATACAGGAATTACATAAATGAACCCAAATGTACTTTATCATAGTCACTTCCCAGATTATTATCAGATGTTCATTTGTCATCCATACTCATCGGGGGTACCGAGCACTTAACATTTTATTCAGTTAAAAACAATATTGGTGCCTCAATTAAAAATGTCAGTGTTGCCAGGTTGTTTTTTTGTTAAGTTTAGGTTTTTTGTTTTGTTTTTTGAGGAGAAATATGTTTGGGTACAGAGAAAGTTTGGTTTCTCCACAAATTAGATCTTCTTCCTCCTCTGCAGAAGCGAGAGACACTACATATATTAGGGCTAGCGTCTCAGCTCCAGAATTTCAATTTTCCTCTTACCAGTTAAAGAAAAAAGCTCCCCATTCTGGTCTCTTCTCTTTCTAGTACCAGAACACCTGCCGTGCCTTAGGGTTTGACCAGGAGCATCCAACCCCATCCACATTACTCCAATCACTAAAAAACTGGACAGAATTTAGAAGAGATGGAAGAATACTTGTCTAGGTCTGAAGGGCAAACCTTACAACTGGAGCCTGAAGAAGCTAAATCACTTTAGCTTATCAAAGAGACAGTTAGGTGGCAATTTGTTGATGGTTTGTATGTCTACACAAGCAGCAGATACCATGTTTAAACAAGAGGGATCTTTAATCTAGTTGATCAAAGCAAAGGATCCAATGGCTAGCACCTGAAGCTATAAAAATTTAAACTGGAATTAAATTTTTAAGTGAGTTTAAGATCAGACTGGATTAGATTCCAAATCACACGTAGTACATAAATTAAACTTGGATGTCTTTCCAAAAGATTTACTCAATTTCAGCTAAAACAACTGGGCTCGGCGCAGGAACAAGAAAGTGAAATTCCCTGCAGGATGTTAGTTTAAACAACCACAAGCCCTATGAACCAACAGCATTAATTTCTGGGCCTGTCTACCTTCAATTCGATTCCAAACTCTGAAGCAAAAAGCATCCTTGATCCTCAACCCATCAACCAACTCCAAAGCAAAGCACGTTACTGTAAAGAGACAGCGATCTCATTGTCCCCATCCCCGCAGAACATTTTGTTCCCTCCTGGAGTGGGGAACTCCTGCATTTCTCCTTACCATGGTGCCTCCAGTGATGTGCTCTTCTCTTTTTGATGAGGACCAGCAGCTTTGGATATTGATGTTTCCCCTGCTGTATCTCTCTCTAAGCTGCTTGGTGGGAGAGCACACAGGCCATACATCCCACATCAGCTAGTGTCCTACAACATCACAGTGCAGATATGAAAAGAGGTCATAATCTCCCCAAGGCAACCTTCACTTCTCACCCACTGCATGATTACATCACCAACCTCCTCTCTCTTTCTCTCACACACATATTAACAAGGCAAGCCCATTGAAACCACATACATGCCCCCCCCAGTCCATTTTTTTCCCCAGTAATCTCTCATACTCATCTCCCTCTTCCCTGAGCTCATTCTTTATGAAAACTTCCCCATTAATTCTTTACAATAAATTTGGAGGTGGAAGATTTTAAGCTAAAGGCTTTCGTCATTGAAGAATTTTACATCAAAACATTTCTTGGAAACATATTCATTTTCCAGTCAGCCTGAGAACAAATTACATATCAGAAACCTGATCTTTTTACTCAAAGCACAGATGTTTTATAATGACTTTCAAAAGTCTCAGTTTCATTACAACCAGAAAAATGGTTTAAAAAACAGCTTTTTAAAACTGAAAAGTTTTCACAAAGCAAAATCTAAGCCAGGTAGACTTATGATGTACACCATATTTACAGCCCATTTATCCAACAATCCTTTAAAGGATGCTAAGTAAACATAAAATGGTATTACTTAACAGTGTTAGAGAAGTAGATTTCTTTTCACTTTGCATCTATAACAATTACATTTGGATCATGAGCCTCATTAGACAGATGTTTTGCTTTCATTTTCAATTCATCTTCATTTCCTGTCTCACCCCTCTCTGAGTAGTGTTCACTAATCTGAAATTCTATGAAATCCTCCTTAAAAACGGGGAACCAGTTTTCAGATCCACCAAGCATCCAAAACTCCAAGTGAGAAAGGTTCAGCTGTAGATGCTGTACATGTATATCAGAGGTGAACTACCTATGACCATGTGCCAGATCCGACCTGTGAAGCCATTTGAATTGGGCAGCTGACATGGGGCTTCAGCAGCATTTGGTACTGGCAGCAGTCACCCTACCATGGTGGGAAAAAGCACCAGCTGTGAACACTTTCCCCATGCCACTGCTGTGAAAAGTGGTGGCAGCAGCTAGCACCTGCCTGCCCACTTCTGACCCAAAATGGGCCAATTCAGCCCACAGCCTTAAGGCTAGGGACAGACATTATACATAAACCAATTTAAGTGATCAGAAACTGGTACACCTGTAACAGAACACAAGTTCAGTGTACATAAACCCATTTCAAAAATAGCTGAAACTGAATGGTTTAAGATAAACATGGCTAAAGTATCAGACTTGACTGATTTAGGTCAAACCAGTTTATGCAATATCTATCCCAGACCCCTCCCTGGTTTAAGTTAAACCAGAGTCACCCAGCATCCCAGATGCTTTGCAGCTCTGTGTGTGGCTCTCTGCTCCAGAGAATAGATTGGTCCCACCCTTTTGCTCCCTAGTCAGAGCTTCAGGGGAGACTGCAGCACAAGTAGGGTCTGCCTGGCTTCCCTTGCTGCTCAAGCAGGGATTCCCTGCTCTCTTCTATCTTCCACAGCATGGACCTTAGCCCCATGGGTCCGCATATGGCTTTGTAGACCTAATCAACAGGTCAGCAGTAATGCCCCTCCTTCCTTCTTCGGAAAAAGCTGTTTAAGAAGAGCTTGAACTAATGAGAGGCATTTGTTTTGTTGATGGGCTGAGCCCCCTGCTGGCTTTATCAGTTACCTTCATAAGGGCTGCAAACCAGCAGAAGCAGGGAGAGGGAGATTGAAAAGCTCAGTATAATCGATAGATGCATGCACTGCACACACACACACCCACCTCTGAGTGCTAGCGAAGGGCTGGGGTCTGGCAACACTCCCACCCCTTGAGCTGTGAGCAGGGAACAGCTTGAGGCGGTGCAGGCCAGGGTAGGGGTTTACACCCCACCCTAATAAGAGCATCCTGCTGGGGCCTGACTACACCCCTGAGCTCAGATCTAAGGAAAGGAAGGGATGGCTGCTCTAGTGCCCCCTAGCTTCTAGCCTGAGCTACTACAAGCATGTGCCTGCATTTCTTCAGTCCAGAGGGAATGTCTGTATGATTGAACTGAATCCAATTCAAACCAATTCAACCTGGGCAGGTTAGAGTAACCTGCAAAGATTGAATCAGTTCTGAATTCAGGATTTCTGAATGTCTGTCCCCAACATAAAAGGTGGCGATCTGCCAATCTACATCTCTGAAAGTTAGGTGCTCAGTATCCAGATCAGGCCAGGCTGAAGCCAATGCACGGAGCCAGGCCACTGGGCTGCCACGTGCAATGTGAGCCCTGTGCTGGCCCACTGTGCCACAGTGCATGAGGCTGCTCTAGCTCATGCACCACCTACAGCACACTCTGGCTTCAGAGCATGCTCTGCAGCAGCACAAGTTCTAGACCCATGTCTAGCTGGCATCACTGCCTCAGGCCATGCACCACATGCAGTGAGCCCTGGGGTTGGCCTGTGCCGCATACGGTGCACAAGTTGGACCCAGTGTCATGGCACTTTATGCAGCACAAGGGGTCAGACCCAATCCAACCCAGTGTCTTTCATCCAGCCCACAGGGTCAGATGAGTTTGACACCTCTGCTATAGATTGTTCATAGCAAAATTCTCTGTTATTAAGTGTTTCTTCTTTCTTGTTTCCACAGTGCTCAAATGTGGATTAAATTAATCACGGGAAAGGCATCAAGCCATACAATAAGCTGTGTCATGCATGAGCAGTAGAGCTGCACTGATATATTGGTTGCATACTGGATCAGCACCACTAACAGAAAAATGAATGGGATTGGCAATTGACTTCTTTGGGCTGATGATGTCACTGATAAATATCATGTGCATGAACGCAGCCACAGCATGCACACAGCCAGGAATGCAACCTGACAGCTTGAACAGCAACACCCTGCCAGTAAGTGTGTGGGGGGGGAATGGGTAGATTGAGGCCCTCACAGTGAGGGAGGGAATGGGGCAGGAGCAGGCACTCCTCAGCCAGGGCAATAAATAGGACCCTGGGGCCAGGAGCAGGACAGAACCACAGGC
>NW_017728931.1:33146995-33174481 GCF_001723895.1 Crocodylus porosus
GCCCCCCCCAGTCCATTTTTTTCCCCAGTAATCTCTCATACTCATCTCCCTCTTCCCTGAGCTCATTCTTTATGAAAACTTCCCCATTAATTCTTTACAATAAATTTGGAGGTGGAAGATTTTAAGCTAAAGGCTTTCGTCATTGAAGAATTTTACATCAAAACATTTCTTGGAAACATATTCATTTTCCAGTCAGCCTGAGAACAAATTACATATCAGAAACCTGATCTTTTTACTCAAAGCACAGATGTTTTATAATGACTTTCAAAAGTCTCAGTTTCATTACAACCAGAAAAATGGTTTAAAAAACAGCTTTTTAAAACTGAAAAGTTTTCACAAAGCAAAATCTAAGCCAGGTAGACTTATGATGTACACCATATTTACAGCCCATTTATCCAACAATCCTTTAAAGGATGCTAAGTAAACATAAAATGGTATTACTTAACAGTGTTAGAGAAGTAGATTTCTTTTCACTTTGCATCTATAACAATTACATTTGGATCATGAGCCTCATTAGACAGATGTTTTGCTTTCATTTTCAATTCATCTTCATTTCCTGTCTCACCCCTCTCTGAGTAGTGTTCACTAATCTGAAATTCTATGAAATCCTCCTTAAAAACGGGGAACCAGTTTTCAGATCCACCAAGCATCCAAAACTCCAAGTGAGAAAGGTTCAGCTGTAGATGCTGTACATGTATATCAGAGGTGAACTACCTATGACCATGTGCCAGATCCGACCTGTGAAGCCATTTGAATTGGGCAGCTGACATGGGGCTTCAGCAGCATTTGGTACTGGCAGCAGTCACCCTACCATGGTGGGAAAAAGCACCAGCTGTGAACACTTTCCCCATGCCACTGCTGTGAAAAGTGGTGGCAGCAGCTAGCACCTGCCTGCCCACTTCTGACCCAAAATGGGCCAATTCAGCCCACAGCCTTAAGGCTAGGGACAGACATTATACATAAACCAATTTAAGTGATCAGAAACTGGTACACCTGTAACAGAACACAAGTTCAGTGTACATAAACCCATTTCAAAAATAGCTGAAACTGAATGGTTTAAGATAAACATGGCTAAAGTATCAGACTTGACTGATTTAGGTCAAACCAGTTTATGCAATATCTATCCCAGACCCCTCCCTGGTTTAAGTTAAACCAGAGTCACCCAGCATCCCAGATGCTTTGCAGCTCTGTGTGTGGCTCTCTGCTCCAGAGAATAGATTGGTCCCACCCTTTTGCTCCCTAGTCAGAGCTTCAGGGGAGACTGCAGCACAAGTAGGGTCTGCCTGGCTTCCCTTGCTGCTCAAGCAGGGATTCCCTGCTCTCTTCTATCTTCCACAGCATGGACCTTAGCCCCATGGGTCCGCATATGGCTTTGTAGACCTAATCAACAGGTCAGCAGTAATGCCCCTCCTTCCTTCTTCGGAAAAAGCTGTTTAAGAAGAGCTTGAACTAATGAGAGGCATTTGTTTTGTTGATGGGCTGAGCCCCCTGCTGGCTTTATCAGTTACCTTCATAAGGGCTGCAAACCAGCAGAAGCAGGGAGAGGGAGATTGAAAAGCTCAGTATAATCGATAGATGCATGCACTGCACACACACACACCCACCTCTGAGTGCTAGCGAAGGGCTGGGGTCTGGCAACACTCCCACCCCTTGAGCTGTGAGCAGGGAACAGCTTGAGGCGGTGCAGGCCAGGGTAGGGGTTTACACCCCACCCTAATAAGAGCATCCTGCTGGGGCCTGACTACACCCCTGAGCTCAGATCTAAGGAAAGGAAGGGATGGCTGCTCTAGTGCCCCCTAGCTTCTAGCCTGAGCTACTACAAGCATGTGCCTGCATTTCTTCAGTCCAGAGGGAATGTCTGTATGATTGAACTGAATCCAATTCAAACCAATTCAACCTGGGCAGGTTAGAGTAACCTGCAAAGATTGAATCAGTTCTGAATTCAGGATTTCTGAATGTCTGTCCCCAACATAAAAGGTGGCGATCTGCCAATCTACATCTCTGAAAGTTAGGTGCTCAGTATCCAGATCAGGCCAGGCTGAAGCCAATGCACGGAGCCAGGCCACTGGGCTGCCACGTGCAATGTGAGCCCTGTGCTGGCCCACTGTGCCACAGTGCATGAGGCTGCTCTAGCTCATGCACCACCTACAGCACACTCTGGCTTCAGAGCATGCTCTGCAGCAGCACAAGTTCTAGACCCATGTCTAGCTGGCATCACTGCCTCAGGCCATGCACCACATGCAGTGAGCCCTGGGGTTGGCCTGTGCCGCATACGGTGCACAAGTTGGACCCAGTGTCATGGCACTTTATGCAGCACAAGGGGTCAGACCCAATCCAACCCAGTGTCTTTCATCCAGCCCACAGGGTCAGATGAGTTTGACACCTCTGCTATAGATTGTTCATAGCAAAATTCTCTGTTATTAAGTGTTTCTTCTTTCTTGTTTCCACAGTGCTCAAATGTGGATTAAATTAATCACGGGAAAGGCATCAAGCCATACAATAAGCTGTGTCATGCATGAGCAGTAGAGCTGCACTGATATATTGGTTGCATACTGGATCAGCACCACTAACAGAAAAATGAATGGGATTGGCAATTGACTTCTTTGGGCTGATGATGTCACTGATAAATATCATGTGCATGAACGCAGCCACAGCATGCACACAGCCAGGAATGCAACCTGACAGCTTGAACAGCAACACCCTGCCAGTAAGTGTGTGGGGGGGGAATGGGTAGATTGAGGCCCTCACAGTGAGGGAGGGAATGGGGCAGGAGCAGGCACTCCTCAGCCAGGGCAATAAATAGGACCCTGGGGCCAGGAGCAGGACAGAACCACAGGCAGTCCATCCAGAGGGTATGGAGGGCTGGGGGGGGGGGGGGGAAGCTCTCTGCTGCTGCACGTATCCCTGGGGGAGGCATGGGGGGCATGTGCCCCCCAGATCTGAGCACAGGGCAGGGGCAGGCAGGTTGTCCACTGTGGGCTGCACTCAAGGTGGGCTGGGGTGGGGTGAGTGTCGGCACTGGGAGGGGTTGCTACGGGAAATTTTGGGGTGGCTATAGATACCCAACCCCCACCTAACACCACCCCTACTCAAGGCACTCTGCCCTGCTGCCTTTCCCTCAGGAGCCCTGGTGCCCTGAGCAGGTGCAGTGCTGAGGGCTACTTGGTGGGGTCTAGTCACCCCTCTCAGCACTGCCGCCACTGCCTGCCCCATCCCCACCCCACCCGCTCCGAGGAAAGCCCCAGCACAGTGCCCTCCCTGCCCCTGCCAGGAAGTCTGGTGCAACCCCTGGCCCAAGCCTGCAGCAGGTAGCCCGCCCTTGCCCCGTGCACGAATCCGGGGAGAACTTGACCCCCGTGCCTTTCCCACGAATATGCACAGTGGCAGAGAGCTGCCCCACCTCGCAACCCTTGGACAAGCCACCTGCGGTTTCATCCCTCTCTTGGCCTGGGGGTCCTATTCATTGCCCTGGCTGGGTGGCACCTGCCCCTGCCCCACTCCCTCCCTCACCATGGGGGCCTCCATCTGCCCGCCCCATCCCTCTGCCTTCCTTCACACCCCCTCCCGCTCAGACCTACCGGCAGGATACTGCTTTCCAAGCTGCCCAGCTGTATCCCTGTAAACTGGCTATTGGATTGGTATCAGCCAATATGGCTGGTTAATAATCAACTATCGGTATCGGCCAAGAAAATCTTTATTGGTGCACCCCTAATGAGCATGTTTGCAGTAGCGTGCTTTCTGACTAAAGAGTTAGTTCCTCAACTGCACAAGCAAATCTGATGAGTTTGATCCAGGCTGACTTGAATAAACTTAATAAGTGGGTGAATACAAACCTGATGATGTTCAATACCAATAAATGCAAGGTACTCATGTTCAATACCAGTAAATGCAAGGTACTCCACCTCGGGGAAAAACAACCCACAGCACTCTTACAGGCTCAGCAGCGCTACGCTCGCTCACACCACGGCTGAAAGACACTTGGGGGTCATGATTGACCATAAGATGAATGAGCCAATGAGATGTCGCAGCTGGTAAAGCAAACAAAAGTCTGGTTTGCATTGATAGATGCTTCTCAAGTAAACCTCAGGATGTCATCCTCCCACCTTGGTGAGCTGAAGTACTATTTCCAATTTTGGGTCCATAATTCAAGAAGGATGTCGAGAAGCTTGAGAGAGTCCAGAGGAGAGCCATGTGCATGATCAGAGGCCTTATGAAGAGAGGCTGACAGGCACAGGACTCTTCATCCTGGAGAAGTGCAGGCTCACGGGGGACCTGGTGGATGCCTATAAGTACATAAGGGTGTACATCAGGATCTGAGGGAACATCTGTTCACCAGAGCGCCCGAAGGGATAACAAGGACTATTGGTCATAAACTCATCCAAGCCCATTTTAGGCTGGGCATAAGGAAAAATTTCTTCACTGTCCAAGCCCCCCAGAATAGATTCCCTCCAGAAGTGGTGCAGGCACCTACTCTGGACTCATTCAAGAAATGTTTGGATGCTTACCATGCTGGGATACTTTGCCCTACGTGACATCCTGCCCCTGGGGCAGGGGGCTGGACTTGATCTTCAAGGTCCCTTCCAGCCCTAATGTCTATGAAATGATCCCCTTAAAAAGACTGTAACTTTTCTATGTTCCTATAGAGACCTTGCTATTAACTACCAAAATTTAACACTCATTAACAAATAGCTAATGAATAGCTGAAGTTAGTTTGTAACAAAATATGGTTATTAACAAATGTATTGAATTATCATAAGTGCATGGGGCAATGTCAATGAGGGCATTTAAAGTAGTGGTTTAGTGACAGAAGGTAGCAAAGGAAGAATGGTAGTAAGCGTGTTATTTCAGATGCTATAAATTCTAGGGGCTAAAGCAATTCAGTGGTTTGAGGGCAGACGTATGCCTAAAGAATTCTCACTGGTAGATTATCTGCTTATCTGTATGCAACAAAGAGAACATTCCATTAGCTCCAGGCCTTCACCTCCCTCTTAGACAATCTTGTCTTTGTGGAGGCCGCCCTGTTCAGTGGCATTTTTCAACCCTTCACCTGCAGAAAATATGTAGAAGTGTAGATATTAGCATCCTGCAAGACAGGGGGAGACAATGGAATCATCCCAAACACCTACATCTGGAGCTATTTGTTCAGAGAGACATACACAGTCTCTCTTTCCCCTTCAAAATACACACATATGAATTTGATGGCAAAATAATCTCACAGGTATGAGATATATATGGTGGCATTTCCAGCCGTCCCCACCCCAACATGACAACAAAAAATTTCTAATTAAAGGTAAAGGAAAGAGAAAAATACAACTAAAGAAGAATCAAATACTTTATTTTTGGTTGTAAATTTCTGCCATTTCTGCCAATTTTGAAGTCTTAAACAGAAAGACAAAAAACACTGGTTTTCAAGTAATGATGCAACATATTTAATTTTTAATCAAAAGTTAAGGAAGATGCTCCAAGCAATTATTGATGAATCTGTCAACCTATTCCATGAAAATATAGACCCCGACTCTGCAAACACTATGTACTTGAGTTCAGTGGAACTAATAAGTTGATTAAATTTGCTCAACTCCCTGACTTAAGTTACATGTGTCTGCACCATCAGGGCTGCAGTATGCACTCAAACAGAAATATTTCCCAAAGAATGATTAGAAAACTCTAAAAATGTCAACACACTAAATGTAAGTATTTCTTTAAAATATCTGCCTTATTAAAGATCGGGCACCAGAATATAGAGCAGGGGCAGGCAATTATTTCAGTTGGAGGGCCACTTACAGAGTTCTGGCAAGCTGTCGAGGGCCACATGGGTTGCTCTGCTCCTTGACAGGTGCCCCGCCCCTGGTCACCATCTTGGGACCAGAAGTCCCACCCCCTAACCCCTGACCTTTGCCACCAGAAGTCCCTCACCTTGCCCTCATAAGTACTCCTTTCGGCAAGGCGCGTTTGCCATCTCGGAACCAGAAAACTACCAAATTATATTCTAAAAATCAAACATCTATTATAACATTTATTAATTTGATTTCAAAAAATGTTTTGTCTGGATGTACATGCGTTTGTGTAGTGTACAGAGGTGACTGCACAATAGCTTAAAATGAAGTCTTACTCTTGTATATTGTGGGGGGTGGGGGACATGGGGGTTGCTGCCCTGCTCTGGACCCCCACTGGCCCTGGGGCACTGGTGCAGGCCCCACACTCCCGCCCAGCTGTCACTGCACTAATGCCTGTCCAACTGCTCACTGCCACTCACCCCCTTGCCTGCTGCCACCATTCCCCTGCTTTCCTGCCCGCTGCCACCGCTTCTCCCATCCCCTACCCACAGGCTGCTCCTGTACAACATGGTTCCCAGCTGCATCGCCAGATCACAAGACTCAGCAGGAACTGGCCCAGCTGGAAGGACTGCAGCCTCCCCAGAAAACAAGAACTGGAGTTTTTACTGCTAGGTTGATAAGGGGGGTCAAGGCTATATTCCCCACTTCTCCTCCCCCTCCCCCACCCCGTCCTTAAGTGACCTTGCCTAGTTTATGTCACAGTAACACTGTTATGCCTCATTTCCTCTATGATTTTATCTTATGATAAAAACAGACATGCATACCTTCACCTTTCTTTAGCAGTGAAGGCTCAGACTCAACAGGGTTGGGACAGCTAGCAAAGCATGCAGCTCTGTGCTGCTGCCATTTTGAGAGACTAGAAATAGTTACTCCCTGACATGGACATTGTAAGAGGCAGACGGAAATACACAATGTATAGAGGGGACTGTGGTCGCAGGACACTGTGCCAGATTCTGCAGTGATTTTCCAGTAGGAAGAGGAGTTTGGAGAGTGGATTGGAATCTGCCTCAACATTTCTTTTCCTTTATATAATGTTAGCAGCAGCAGTCAGCTAAGACACCTGATCTACAGCCCTCTCAGAAGACATAAGGGAACTATTGGCAGAGTGTTCTCCATGAGGACCCTTTGACTCCTGTTTGCTTGCTCCCCCCGAAGTAGCATTAATCTGCTGATTATCAGAACAGTGTGCAAAGACTGCAAACTATTTGTTACAGCACTGGGAAAGCATGAGTTGGAAGGGGGAGGGGAGGAGAGAAGAAGCTGTATTCTGTTGTCTATTAATTTAATTGTAAACAGAGTACAATATTGCTACTGGATGGTTACTCCTAACCAGGCTAGGTTTTAAAATATTTGTTGGATGTCTAAGTAAATACTATTACAGAAGACACTTAAGAAAAAAGTGAAAAGGGGAGGGAACTTAAGCTATTTAGCAAGTTCCTATTTCCCAACAGATATGACAATAATAAATATAGAGCATTTTAATAAAAACAAGTACAGCATGGTTGCCTCTCACCAACCACATATATTGTTCATCCAAACCTGAGCATTATTATTGACAATTAGCTAATAGGCAAGAAATTTTCTAATGTCTTATGCTGAGCCCAGTGTTCCTGGACAGGGGAGAGAATGACCTGGGTGACCCATCACCTCGATGTATCTACTTAAATGTGATTGTTAAATCCAGAATGCCTGTGCTAAGCATCAGAATCACAAGAGAAAACTCTGGTCCCCGTAAATGATGGACTCTTGTTTTCAGGCCCCAATGTTTCATCATGTTTTGCAGAAGTGGCCTACATCTTAATGCTGCAAAAACTGGGTTCTGAAAGGGTGCCCAGGCAGGATAGCTGTTTGATTCCCACTGTTCAGTACAGACCCGGTACTGTGACATCTTTTACATGCGTGCCCTCTGGAATTCCACTCCCACTACTCAGAAACAATCTCAAACGCAACTGCAAAGATGGCACATCCTCCCAAAATGGCTGTCACTGCAGTTGGCCACACAACTCTCATTTCAGAGCTGTTCAAAATCAAATCATTTTAACAGTCATCTAAGGAAGGTTTAGATTATGATAGGAGCTAAAACCCCTCATGCCCACTTCTCCATACAGAGAACCATGCCCCAGAGCCTGACAAGGGAGACCAGTAACTAAAGACATTTCAACCTCCACAGCACTGAACCAGGTCCCTACTTTGAAAAGAGAAAAATGATTTGTGCTGAATCCCATATGGGGTCATTTTAACAAGTACACTGGTCTTAGGGAAGAACCTGATACAATCCTTATGACAAGCTGTCACCTGCATATTACAGGAGTCAAAAAGACTTGCTTCAAACGTCAAAACCACTTAGTCTTGAACTTGAGGCTTGTGGGGTGGAGAAAACACAGCTGCCCAGGCCTGATGCAAAAGGTGGATCAGCTTGTAAAGGAAGGGCAGGGATGTGGGAGCAGCTGCAGGGCAAGGGAAAAAAAGAGAGAGGGAGAGATTTGTTACAGAGGTAAGTGCAAAAAACATTACATTCAGAGTTACACTGGTCTGATCCCGACTAGGGCAAGTGGAAGCCTACTTTCTCCTGACCAGGAGCAGGAAGCTTCAGGGCAAAGAGCACTCAACTCTGGTGAGCTACACTGCAGTATACAAAGGCTGATTTGGACATTAGACTCACCTGTCAGTTGAAGCCTAGCAGCAGGGTACTATTAATGATTATATTTCCTAGGACTATTCCAGTCACTAGAAACACTCATTGCAAAGTGAACTTATTAAGTACTAATAAGTGCATTTTAGGGTAGTTTTGCTTTGGCTTGTACCTTAATTGGGTCTCAAAGTTAATGTCAGAATTTTATTTTCCTTTTCTGAAGTCCTGTGGTAGCAACCATTTTTACCAATCTGGACTTCTGACTGCCGCCACTCCTGCAGCATTTCTGGCTGACAGATGGATATAGGGCCTAGAGTATATGTGGACTTCCACACCCCAAAAGTCTGTGCTCCAAAATAATTACCTACATCACCACCTGTTGGGAAGGCTGAGGAATGTGTATCCAGCTGGCCTACACATTTCATTGTAATAATTCAGAAAGAAACTGAGGGTAGCTGAGAGCTGCCACATACCCACCACTAATACACCATATTCTAATGAGAGAAGCATGAATAAAGCCCATCTCTAGCAGTTTCTGATTTTTTATTCGCAGCCATAACAAATGACATGTAACATGCTGAAGCCTTAATCCCATACCTGGGTCGAGTCTCACCACAACAAGGTATAGCATAAAAGCAGCTAATAGCATCTTTTTGTAAGAGATAAAACAGAAGTGACTTGACATGAACCTCAGTACTCTATGTAGAAGTTTCAGCATGCTCAAGAACTTTTCAGGTAGAGAGCCTGGAACAAGAGACAAAAAGTAGTGTGAGAAGACAGGCAACACAAGACAGAAACTTATGTCTTGAGTGACCTTCAATATCCCCACTTCGGGGCTGAAGCAGGTCTTCACTGACTTCATGACTTCCACGGAGATATCCTCGGGAGCAACTGGGCCAACATGAGACAGGGTATGCTTTGTTTTTCCTCTGCCTGAATACAGGAGCTCCATTTATCAGGGGAGGTGGGGATGGAGGTCATTAAGACACCTGTCATAGTTGGACCCCTACCTTCTAAAGGGCAGATCCCTGTCCTCCTGTATCCTCGCTGGGATAGTGATCTAAACTGATCTGTCCCCAGAGATTCATGAAGCCACTGAGATTCCAGAGCCCCCTGGGGTATGTTCCCACTGGCCTTGCTGGCTACTCTGTCAATGGCTTTGTCAGTTTGTGGAATAGCACACTGACTATAGCCACAGACCCAAGGGCACCCAGGCATCCACTCCCTCTGTGGCAGCAGCACAGTTCCCCCCTGGTATGCAGGAGACCTGAAGCAGAAGGGCAGGCAGTTAGAAAGAAGATGGCTCTTAACCCATATTGAAGATGACTGACTGTGGTGCAGATTCTTCTTAAAGACCAAAGGTATGTCAGGGTGACAGTGAAGATGCTTTTCTTCTCCACTGCCACCGCATCTGCATCTGCAAACTGCAGTTCAGCAGAACTGTTCCAGGTGCTGAATAGTTTAGCTAACCCAGAATGCCCCGCTCAGAAACCAAATTGTCTAGAGTCTGCAGTGAAGAGTTTGTCCTTTCCCACCCAGCTTGCCCCACCTTCCTCACAGACAAAATATAGGAGTATTTTGGTATATTTTGGTACAGTGTTACAGGATGATGCGTCTTGGGGACCACTACTTTTGTTAAAGAGTCAGAGTTCAGAGTTGAGGAGGTTGTTTTGTCCAGTTTATATGGATCAGTTTCAATGACTGTCACCCACTGACACAGGATGTGCTCTGGGGGGGATACAGGCAACCAGCTATGACCTGGGTCTGTGCCCCTCCTAGCTTGTAAATAAAATGCTAAGGGAGACTGAAGTTATTGCTGGCAAGGACTGTCAATGCCTCCCCTTGGGTGGGCAAGGGACCAGACATTCTAAAGTCTGAGACTGTTCAGCCTCTATTACTTGACTCTGACTCCCCATCTAACTACCAAGCTCCACTACCTATCTCCAAGCTCCCCTTTTTTGGGGCAGATAATTGAACTGTGGTCACCCAACAGCACATATAAATGCAATTTGATTTCTGAAGCCTTGTTAGTCTGGCTTTTGCCCTGAATACAGCATGGAGGCTATCCTAATGGCCTTGGCTGACAATCTTTCCTTGGAGATTGACTAGGGAAACTGTGCCCTGTTAATCTTGCTAGGATGTTTCCTTGGTTCAGTTGACCATGAGGTGCTGAAAAAGCATTTGCATAGCCTGGAGGGTATATGTGGGACCACACTTAACTGGTTCTGCCCTTTCTTAGGAGAGAGGTTCCAGAAGGTGGTGATGAGTGATAGTTCACCATCCTCTTGGAACCACCCTATCACCCTGTTCAATGTGTATGCAAGGCCACTGGGTGAGATCATGCAGATATTTGTAGCGTGGTGACATCAGTATGCTGATGACACCCAACGTTTTCTTTCTTATCTAAAATAACCTGGACTCTGCAGTCTGTCCTTTCCCGATGCCTGGCTGCAGCTGGGGACTGGATGCAAATGAGCCAGCTAAAGCTGAATCCAGACAAGACAGAGGTGATGGTGATGGGCAGTCGGCATAACCTGGAGGGCAGGGTTTAAACACCTATCACTGATAGGGTTCGGTTTCCTTCTGTCCGTCAGATTCACAGCTTTGGGGTGCTCCTGCATCCTCTGCTACACCTGGGTCACCAGGTGGCAACAGTGCTTAGGAGTGCCTTTCACCAACTTCACTGGTATAAAGGTTGCAACCTTTTCTTTCCAACTGAGATCTGGCCACCATCATCTATGCCTTCATAAGCTCAAGGCTAGACTACTGCAATGTACTCTTTGTGGGGCTGCCCTCAAGGACCAGCCAAAGGTGCAGCTGGAGCAGAATGCAAGCTTTCTAATGGGGGTGAGTCACATAACTAGCTCACTAGAGTCTGCACTGGCTCCCAATAGATTACCAGGAGCAATTCAGAGTGCCAGTTTTGATCTAAAAGGCCTGGGCCCTGCCATGACCATCTTCTCCCATATGTCCCATTATGGTCTTTAAAGTCTAGGATCTCCTGTATGCCACTCTGAGCCTTTGTTGGGAAGTGTGGTATATAAATGCTAATACATAAATATACAGTACAGCCTCTGCATTCCCACAGCAATCTTCATAGGGCAGCTTTATGAAAAGAAACACTGTATTCATCTCTGGGTTTCCCCAGATTTGCCTGGGCTTTATCAGAGATGTGACCTCACAACAGATACTGCAATTCAGAAAGTACCAAGGTAAGGGGACAGACAACTATTATTAGACACCTAAAAAACTATTTTGGCCCAATCTCAATTGCTTGCATTTCTAAAATCTGCAAGAAAAATGCAGGAGTATGAAAAGGAAGAGAAAACCTACCCAATGCCCTCTGCCTCACTGTGACAGGCTGCTCTCTGGGAGTTGACTGCATCTCTTCGTGGTGTACCCACTGATGCTTCCTCTCATGAATGGTACTGAGAGTCAAGAGTTGTTGCTCCTTGTCAAAAACTTCACAGCTCTGTGCCAGTTCCTCTGCTTCTGCAAACTGTCCAAGAGGCAGCAGCACATGCAACAGATAGAGCTCCATCACGGTGCCATATGAAGGAAGGCTTTTGTTGGTTAGATCCCTTAACCACTCATTGCCAACTTCCAACATCACATGGGGCTCCCTTACTCTGCTATATAAAAGGATACTAGAATGCAAGAAAGATAAACATTACAAACACAAGCTGTTACCCTCTTGACACCCTCAAGGATAAAAGATGCTGCAGAGAATGAAGTGTCCTACTTGTTCTTTCATTCTAAAAAGGTTTCCTCTGAACAAAGGCATGGCAGCACAGCTCCACACCCTGGTCACAAATGGCGTACATGGGGCAGTACCAGCCGCTGTGCTGCTGATGTCGACGACATGGCCAGCCACCAGTGCAGCAGCAGCTACTTCTCCACCCCTTTCTCAACAGACACAGTGCCTAGGGATGGGGCCGTGGCTGCCTCCCCTCCTAGTCCTACTCTCATGCAAGGCTGGAAAAAGAAGGGTGGCAAAAGGGAAGGAGAAAAATGACAGAACATGCTAAATGTATATGTTGCTGTACCTGGTTACTTTAGACAGCACATCTAGAAATTATTGGCAGGGACTCACCACAGCTCCAAGATTTTTGGAGGCAGATGTTCAGGGGTGTGGTAATACCGCAGGACCCAAGAAAGTACTTCTCTCCACCGGTTCATCTCTGACAGGGCCTGGATCCCCACAATGCACAGGGAACATTTCACTTCTTCTGAGCTGTCCAATGGATGAAACCGGCCAAATAAGCACTTTGCTGAGAAATGTGGTTTCAAAGCAGTTTCAGCTAATAGACCATTCCAGCAGCATGAATGGAAATATTAAGGTCAGATTCCTCATTCCATAAATGTGCACAGACCTTTTAATAGTAATAAAGATTTGTCCATATTTGTCCACATTTATACATATTAATGAAACTAAAATAAACCCAGTTATATCTAAACAGTCATTCAAGGTGTTACTAGAAAAGCATGACAAAAACTGGCATCATTATTATTAGTACTGCAATCACAATATAAATTTAGCATTAGGATAATTATTAGGATTTCCAAACTAAATAATACATGGTTTACAAAACACACTTCAAAACCAACCCCGTCCTTAACCTCCAAAACAAAATTCAGTGAGAAAAGACTCTCTTCTTCCCAAGGCACTGGCCTGAAACCCATGAAATTGGATTCAGTTTCTGTTTACATCCCCAGGACCTGTAACCAGTCATTTAATCTTTTTCTGCCTCAGCTCTCCCTTTACAAAAGGGGACGTTTCTTTCTAACGCTTTTGATCAATCTCATCTATTTAGTCTACAGGCTCACTGACAGTCTGTATCCTCCAATGTTTCTACAGCAGGTAGCACCAGGAGGTGCTGGTCTGAGCTGGGGACACTGGATGGTTGTGTTATACAAACAATGAACAGCAATAAAATGGCAACCGAGAAAAAAAATAAAATACAAATAAAACCAAAACAACTTCCACTCACCTGCAAACTTTCAAAGTATCGCACTGTGCATCTTAAACCAGACAGTTCTACTTTTGGGACTAACTTTAACCCCTTCTTCCAGGAAACCACCATCACCAGGCCCCTCTCCACTTCCTTTAAATACCTTGGTGCACTGTGGGCCAAACTTTTTGGCAGATGTTCCACAAATTAGCCTGACACCTTCTCTGAGGGCCACTCTGATCCCCTCCCCCAATCTGCTGCTTTGCTTTTTGCCTCTTACCCCTATGTTCCCTCCTCTATCTGCTGCTCTGTCCCCTGCCTTATGCTCCCTGCCTAATCTGCCCTGCTTTCTGCTCCCTGCCTTGCACCCCTGTCCAACCTGTTGCTCTGCTTTTCTGCTCCATCCTGCACTCTCTGGCCTGTCTGCTGCTCACTTTCTGTTCCCTGCCCTACTCCTGCCTGTCCCCACCCCATCTGCCCCATGTCACCTGTGATGCCCATGCCGTAGGCTGACCACCGCCATTCTGGCAGCAGCCCCTATCTGCTCAGTTCACCAGCGGCCAAATATTTTGGCAGACGTGCCACAAATTAGCCCAGCACGGTCCTTGAGTGCCACGCTGATGCTCTCCCCCAACTTGATGTACTGTTCTGCTTTCTGCTCCCTGCCCTGTGCTTTCTGTCTGGCCTGCTACTCTGCTTTCTGCCTGCACTGCTGCTTTGCTTTTTGCTTTCCACCCAGTCGTCCGCCCCACTTTTTGTTCCCCCATGTGCTTCCTCTCCGATCTGCTGCTCTGCCCTATGCCACAGACACCCCCTCCCTCCCGGTCATCCCGCCAGCCCTGTGCCCGCCGCAGCGATGCCCCTGGCGGAGGCAGGCGGCAGTGCCCGGGCACGCGGCAGGGCTCCCCCGCCCCTCCCAGGCCGTGGCCGTGGCCGTGGCCGAGGCCGTACCCGGGGCGGCCGGCCAGGAGGTCGCAGCCGCGCTCGCAGGCGTCCAGAGAGGCCGCGAAGTCCACATGCACCACGAGCAGATCCGCGGCCTCCTCCAGCAGCGCGGCGGCGGCGGCACCGGGCGCAGGGCCCGCGGAAACCTTCATGGTTCGCAGCCGCCGCCGCCTCCTCCCGCCTCCAGGGATCCCGGCCCACCGCGCGGGGCGCCGGGAAGTGTAGTCCGCGCCCGGGAGCTGGGCGGCGCGGAGGGGGAGGGGGAGGGGAAGGAGTAGGGCTGGCTCGGAAAGAGAGCGGGAGTGAAGCGCTGGGGTGGGCGCCTGGAGCGGCTGTGGGGTCTCCATAGACCAAGCTCTGGCTGCGATGATCTGGCATCCAGGGGGAGGCAGCTTCGCTGTCTCTTGTGGGTTAAGAGCGAGTGTAGTCGCTGCACTGGTCTGTTACCCGAAACACAGTGGATTTTAAAGGGCGTTGGCAGCGCCGGATCAACCTAGCCACGTGCTCAGGGCCCTAGGTGAAGAAGAGGCCGAGTTGTGTTTATGTTACATAATCTAATTATGGAGAATAACATTTTTTTGTAATTCTTCTTCAGCTGGGGGCCCATGAGTTTGTTGGTCTAGGGCCCACTAAAGGGTTAATCCAGCCCTGGGCACTGTGTACTGGAAGGTGCACCCCTGTCCAAGACGCTGCAGACAGGACACCCTCCCTAGGAGTCTTGTAATGAGCTCCCTGCTGGCCAGCTTCCCACCGGAGAGAGGACCTGGGGGACTCCTCCCTAGCTTGTTCCTGTGGCCTTTGGTTAAAGGCAAGTAAGTGACCATCCAAACCCCAAACCTCCAGACTTGGGTCTGCACGTAGGATGTCTACCAATGGATTTGGGAGTATCTGAAGCCCCCAGCTGAAAAATCTGGGGTGGAGGGTACTTGTTGGCTGTAGCCCCATATCAAAAAGGATTCGGAACTGATTTAGCTGTTTTGACCTGGAATACAAAAATGTTACAAAGGGGGGAAAAAAGGTATAGTTGCGGATGGTGCTACTTTGAGCAGGGGGTGGGACTAGGTAACCTCCTGAGGTCCCTTCCCATTTGCTTATTATATGAGCAAACTCTCATTTGCCATTATTGTATGAGCCATTCCAGATGGTAGGCCAATGCTATAAGCCCCCTTTAGTGTTGGGGGGGAGGGGGCATTAAGGGCACATGACCAATGGCTTGGGATCACATAAAAGACATAACAGGGGCAGGAGTGAAGGTCATGGGTTCAGGACTGCACTGAGGCAGAGGAGACACAGAACAGAGCAGACTGGACAGCACCCAGAGGCCCCTGAATTCATCCAAGGAGCCAAATGGACGCAACCCAGCAGAGCCGGCCTTAGTGGTGAGTGACATGGGCAACTGTCTAGGGTGCCATAGTCAGGGGGGTGCCATATTAGTAAAGTTTCTATTTTATTTTTACTTGGAGAAAAATGTGTGTTGTATTATGTGATGGTGCACCACATCCCCTGCACGCCCTTTTCAACATTCTCTATTCTCCCGTGGGCATGAGCTTCTTTATGCAACACTCTTTCATCAGATTGTATTATTCTAATTAAATGCTATGAATGACTATTTGTAGCACCTGGTAAAGTAGGTTGTCACCTAGGAAAGCTTATGCCTCTTTGAACCACTCTGTCTGACTTCTCACTCTCACTTTCTGCCTGATGTCAGACTAACATGGCTACCCACCTCTCCATTTGCTGTGGCATGTAATTCTACAATAAACACCCAAGGGATCAGAGACAGCTTGTGACCCAGGGCCTGATTTTAGAAAGTTCTGAGCACCCACAGCATTGGGTGAAATCAGCTGGACCTGAGGATCTCTGAAAATCGGCCAGGTATTTAAAAAACTCATTTTAGTTACAGTACATGAATAACAAAACAGGAACCAAAGTTGGGGCATTACCCCACAATCTTGGGAACAGTGGGTTGTCGAGAGAGAGAATACTCAAGAGACAGGAATTTCCACTCCGCTACTGTAGGCTTATTCAACAGATAGCACACATACTCTTACACCAAGAAATTCACTAGTTACCTTGCAATTGAGTCTTGCTTCCTATTCTACTGATCATATAGTCCAGGGTCTTGCTGAGACATTCAGGGACATAATGCAGTAGTCCAACAACCCTTTCTTTCCCAAACATTCTTTATACCCTTTGTTACTTGCATATTCATTATTTTTACTAGTACTACTACTACTACGGATTATTTGCAGGTTATTTATGATAAATTTCTCACTATTGAGTATTTTTCTGAAAACTTATATACATAAAAGCACCCATCCCTGCATACCTTTCATAAAAACACCCATCCCTGCATACCTTTCTTACACATTCTTCCCCCTACTGTCACTGACAGTTTTTGTGCATTGACAAAAATTGTAGCTGCTTGCTCAGTTTTAACCAGATAGTGACTTGCTCAGCAGCTCAACTGCTATGCAAAATGTGAGACATTGTGACACTGGTTGTTCTGTAGTTACAGCCAGTGCTGACAAGTTGCCACCTAATTGTTTTTCCCTCACATTAAAATAAGAAAGTGGGTTCTGTCCAATCCAGGTAAAAGGCCTGCAAGTGTTTTTTTTTTAAATATTACTATAGGTACTTCAGTTATTTTATGGTAGTGATATTTTTTAAAACGTGGTACTGTGATCTGCATAAAGGGGACTGATACTAGAAGTCAAAAGTTCTGTGTTCTGTTCTGGTCTCTGCCACTGACTTGTAGGACCTTAGGTCAGATTTTCAGGACATTTTAATAGCCAAACCTTATATTGAGTTTAACAGGAACTGTAAATGCTTGGCATCACCAAAAATCAAGTCGCATAACTTTGCATTAGTTCTTTTCTACCTACGGATGCCAACTACAAAAATTACATACCAAATAATATGCAAGAGGCAAGGATTTTTTGGAACAATGTAGGTTTATTCGACTAACTGTACAGGAATTATATATGGTTGCTCTAATAAAAAATATTACCCGAAAAATCCATGCCTTTCTCATATGTCCTGGGCTACAACATCACTATCAAGGCTACAACATCACTACAATATAAAGTAATACACATGGTTTGTTCTGTCTGTTATTTATGTCAAGCTACATCTGCTGTTTTCAGACCGAGAGAAAGCAGTCAGTGCCTGAAAGCTTGTACAACATCTCTCCCAATACAGTTGGTCCAATAAAAGATGCTACTAAAAAATCCTTGCTTCTTGAGCATTTTTAAGTCTGACATGCACAATTGTCCTAAATATTTACCATCAGACACAAGGTTTCCAGGGAAAGTTTTAATGGGAAAACATAATGGGAGGGAAATCTCTAAATGAAAAATTATTTTCTGTAGGCTACAGGGGGAGTTGAATTTTGTAAATCTAAATAATTTTATTGTTGTTACTATATATGGGAATTAACATCATCTACACACAAAGAATCAAGAGTCGGCGAGAGCTAAATAAAGTCATAGCTTGACTTGTTCCTGTAAAATTAATGATTTTCTTATGTGGCCTTAAATTGAGGGTGGATTATTTTAGCAGGTAAATTGTAAAAACGAGTCTGTGATTTAAGGGCATTTACTAATCAGGGTGGTACCTGCATAAAGTTAGTCAGTACTACGTATGTACAAAAGAGTAGTACATTGTAAGAGATATAATAAAGGTCTTTCTGAGACTAGCCAGTCTCATCCACAGTGCTGGATTAACTGAGCCTTATTTTTTTGCATTTAATATTAAAGAAGGTAAGAGTTCTATAAATGTCAGTGACACAACTCTTGGTTGAACACAACTACAAGATGGCTTTTTAAGAATGCGTAACACTTGTGTGAGGTCTGCTAACCTTAACCATTTATTCATATTTGTCAGAGCCTGAAACTTCTCATTGGATGAGTCTACATGTCCACTTTAATGCATATTAACCTATTTAATGCTCATTAAAGCATCACATTTAAAACTATATTGTTTACTTAATGCATGTTAAAATAGGCTAATGCATATTATCTGTCACTTAAAAAGCATTTGCTTTATTTAATGCATGTTAAGCCAAGCTAACTCACAGTTTCCTGATACCTGACAATAGGGGGTGCCTGTACATGAGCACGGAGGCTGCTCCAATGCACTGTTAATCCAGTCAGCTGGAGCATGGTACTGCGCACCAGCAGCCTTCCTCATCTCTCATCTCTCCCTGCCTTTCAAAATGATGGTGGGGCTGCTTGGACTAAAGCTTGTTGAACAAGCCCAGAGGTACTAGATATAATGTTCATTAGCTAAAGCGCATTAGTGCATGTGTAAATGCGTCCATTGAGAGGAAAGGCAAAAAAAACTCCCACCATTTACCAGTACTTAATAGTGCAGGATGAAACCTACTCATCCATGCTCATGTTCTATATAAAGTTTTAAAATGAGCTGTGGTATAGAGCAGTGGTTTTCAACTTATTTTCATTTGCAAATCCCTAAAACATTTTAAACAGAGATATGGACCCTTTTGGAAATTTCAAATGAAGGTACCACCTCCCTTGAATTTTAAGTGTGGGCATTCCTATACCTTTTTTCATTATAGTCCAGACCAGACACAGGTGTGGGAGAACCAAGCGCCTGCCTGGGGCCCAAACAAAAAGGGGACCTGAAAATGGTAATTTTTAAATGATTATCTTCATTATCTCTGGCAAAAGGAGACCCGATACTAAAAGTTTGCCCAGGGCTGCCAAAGTCTAGGTATGGTGCTGATCATTGTAATCTATCATGAACCCCTTAGACATAGTCTGTAGCAGTCTGTGGACCACAAGCTGAAAATCACTCATATAGATAATTCTTTGGCTTATTTTGTGCAGCCAGAAAGCTTTTTTCATTTACCTGTAGAAATGTCACGCTGTTTTCAGTATTGTATGCAGTACTATAATCAGAAAATCCACACTGTCCTTGGAGACAGGGCCTACCTTATTTTTACAGATCTGTGTGTGCAGGAGAAACAGACAGTGTGTTTCTTAATGTATATCTTGCCTATGTCTCTTAGGGTCTAGATCTGAAAGCTTGGCTTTGATTCCAGCAAAGGTGCAACATTCATCAAAGAGTTTTACTACTTTGACAGCAAAGGTCAAGTTCCCCACCTCTTAAATGTGCACAAGACTGGCTCTGGAAAAACTGAATCCAAGCCAAAGTTCTCCAGCTTTAGCTCTCCTCAAGGGAGTGAAAAATATCAAAGCAGCTAGAATCAATGTGATTAGCAGATTACATTTCTTGTTCCCAACACAAGGTGTCACACGAGCAACATACAAAAAACTAGAATATACATTTATTTAGCCAAAAAGTTTTAGGCCCTCACTTATCTGGACCCCTTATTTTTGAACACTCGGATTGTATGAAGTCCCAACTTGATCACTAGCAATTAAAAACCGCACGCGCAGGTTTTATTTTTTTAAGTCGGTTTTGCATTAATTATAATAATGTTCCTGGACTGTTTAATATGTTTTTGTTTATTCTTCTTCATGGTTGATGCTGTTTTATATCAGAGATGTCTTGCATATCTGAACATTTTGCATATCTGAACAGGGGATGGGTTTCCCTGTGTTTCCATAGGGTTCAGGTAAATGAGAGCTACGGTATTTTAAAAGAGGGACTAAGGGTTTGGAGTCAGGTTGAAGCTACTGCATTCATTGGCAAAAGGTAATTAGCTAAAGTTGAGATCTCATTATTTTCCTCCCAAATTATAAGGCTTAATTATATGGCCAAATTATAATTAGCTTTTTGAGCTAATGAGGGGAAACTATTTATGATAAGGTCAGACTTCGGGTTTTCTTTAATGAGAAATTCCTGTTTTTCTTTCTGTTTCTCTCTCGTACTCTTTCAAAGCTCTGCAGGGGGGTTGAATATAGCTCCCTTCTAAGCCTACCAGTGCCAATAGCTTTACAGTGTACTAGATAAATTTCTGCCTTCCTCTCTCTGCCTCTTACACCCCACTGTGGTTTCATAATTATAGTGGCTTCGTAGTGCTTAGGGTCAGGAGGGACCTAAACAGATCATCAGGTCCAACCCCCAAGTGTTTTCCTCAAGTGTCTTTTCTTTGCATGAGTATTCAGGCTTGTCTTTTACAACTGTGTTGTTTAAAACTGATTAAACCATTTGTCTGAGCTACAAACTTGGTATGACAATCAGCTTTTTCACCATGGTTTCACAATGTGCATGCCATATTATCAAATTCTACATATGCTTGTAGCTGGGATAAAGTCATTCTTCCTCAGTCAGGTCTCTTATTATAGGAAGCACAGCACTTTGCTTGCTTCACTTGCAGAGGCTAGCTTCCTATAATCAGAGATCTGAGGAAAAATGTCTTATTTTCAAAAGTTTGTCCAACTTCATCTCAACTACATAGTTGGTCCAATAAAAGATGTCACCCTAAGAAATCTTTTACTCTTGCATAATTTCTGGACCATGATGGCTACAATATTACAATATCACTGTTACCCTAACATGTTTGCAAACATTGTGTAATTTACATAAGAATCAGTATCACGGTGAGAGAACTCCTTCCAACCACATACTTCCACAGGACAGACAGAATATTTTATGTTATCTTATCTGAATCACTAATGGCCCATTGTTGTACAGTCACTTAATGTAGGAGCTCTGCAACATATATGCCTGCAACATGTATGCGCTTCAGAATTTGGATTAAAAGCTCAGCCTTACTCATGACTTCTGGTGGTTGCTTTTGTGCTTTTTCCATATAGTGATGCGATGGTGGTGGAGAAGAGCAGCTGTTCCTACCATAGGGAGGTAGGCAGATATTCTGCAATTGTAGAACTTTCCAGCCCACCTTTGCAATGTGCCATGTTATCTGTGACAGGTATCCAGGTTGTAGCCATGTTGGCCTAACGGAAAAAGCAATCAGGACTTGTAGTACAGTTGCTATCTTTTTATTAGACCAATAAGATTTTTGAAAAAAAGATTGTTTAATTGCAGGCTTTTGTGCACAAACACCCTTCATCAGGCATCTGAGAAATTGTAAAAGTTCTCCTGTTTCATTTCTACCCAAGAGAACTTTTAAAATCTTCTCTGATGCCTGATGAAGGGTGTTTGTGCCTGAAAGCTTGCAATGAAAGAGGTTTTTTTTTTTTGTCGGGTTTTTTGTTTATAAAATGTTTTTTTTTGTCGGGTTTTTTGTTTGTTGGTTTAATAAAAGATATCATCTCTACTGTGAGTCCTGATGTTATCTGTGAGGCATTTATGTGCTATGGTGATGACTGCAGTATGAAATCCTGGACAGATTCAGTAGAGATCCAAAGAGCATAATGTTTTAGCTTTTTTTTCTAGTTTGGTTTTAAGGTATAGTTTAATTAAACAGTCACACCAATTCAGCACACACTTTCAGAGGGCTTCTTATTTTGTTACAAATACTTCCTGTTTGTGTGCTGGAAAACCTTCCTTGTTGGAAACTACAACTCCCAGCGTGCACTTGTAGAAGAAAAGTCAGTTGCCCCACTAGTGCCCAACACGAATTCCCAAATATGGATAAGGAATCAATTTTGAAAGAGACTAACAGTCACAAAATACACCCCACTGAGAGCAGGGCCAGGAAGAGGAGAGAGCAGAGGAATAAGGTAAGCTCGCAAAAGCAGGCATACTGTTCAAACATGTTTTACTAAGAATGTAGCCAAGAGAATGTTGTTCCTTGGAAGGAAAGAGCAGTGTGCAGTGTGGTCTTGATGATATGAGAAGGAGTTGCTTGATTTTTCTTTTCGAGCAGGAGGTTGTTTTAACGTGAGGAAATTAACAACAGAAGCAAATGAGCTCCTCTGAGCCCCTGTTTCCTTGCAAATGCCCCAATCAATGAAACACAAAGGCAAAGATCAAGGCAGAGAGACAAGACTGGAGGGAGGTGGAACTGCTGCGAAACATCTGGTTTGCATAAGAGACGGGCTGAGGGCGTAGGAAGCTCAGCTGGATTGGAGGACACTCAGTAAATCCCAGGATGAAAGTCCAGGTCTGCTCTCCCAAGACACAGTGCAGTGTTTTTGTACTTCTCTCCCTATTCCTATAGCGTGGTACTTGCAAGGGGAGCCCCCCAGTAGTTATCATCAATGCCGTAAACAGCTGGAACTTGGTAACAGGTTCATTTCAATTGACCTCGCTCATGATTTTGGCAATGGGTTAACAAGAAAAATTAAATGACAGATCAAATCGGGTGCCTTTCTACTTCTAAATGAGAGACAAACCAACAGCCAGGTAGCTGTTTTGAGGAGACTTGTCTCTCTCAGGTTAAACCAACGTTTCACCAGTTGTATCATCATAGGACTGGTACAGTTATATTGCTTCAAACTCCCTCCCTTCAGCTCTTTGTCTGTTTTGCTTGCGAGGTGAGTTAGGTAGGACAGAGCCATTCTCCTACCAGAACACAAGACTATACAGGGGAGCTATTTCTGTATATCAGGAGAGACTGAAACCTCAGATTATTCTAATAAATGTACCCCTCCAGACAAAGCCTGACTTCCAGAGAGTAGTTTCTGGGATCAGAAAGAACTAAATGGAGGGAGAATAATTCTTATCAACAGGCAGGAGGAGAGAGCTATTTTAGAGTACCTTATCACGTGTTTGTTTCTCCTATGCCTGAAGAAGGGTGCTTGTGCCCAAAAGCTTGCAATTAAATCTTCTGTTTTTTTTTCCAAAAATCTAGTTGGCCTAATAAGAGAGATCACCTCTACCACGAGTTCTGGTTACTTTTGCCTCAGGTAAGACATTTATCTTTGGCTAGGGATTTCTTTGACCAGACAAATCATGATTACAGCAACTGAAATGCTTTTCTGCAGCAAAAAAACAGTGATGTGAATGTAACTTGTTTAAGGAGATGTGTTTTGTATTTTTATTATTTGTAAATTTGAAGGGCTTTCTTTTCCTCACTACTGAAGGAGATCTAGAGATACAGGCACCTGTAACAGTTTTCTGGGGCAAATCACTTCAAGTATTAATCCAGATTTGACCAGCACAGAGTCACTAGGCAGCACAGCTGGAAGTTGGCAATCCCTCACTTTTTCTGGCCTCTTCTATGTCTGTAGGCTGTTAATATGAGATTAGTAGCATTAGGAAGACTGAGCTGGAAAGTGAGGGCTTCTATTTGATTTGAGGAGAAAAGAAATCTCATAGGTCCATGTGAAGACAGGTGGCACAGATTGCATCAGAAACCAGAGCAAACAAAATACAGCCTCTAGGATAGCCATGGAGTTCAGCAATTTAGTCTAAAGCCAGCTATATTTCAAATAGGGAGATGTGACCCACAGGAACTATATATCCTGGCATATGATCCTGCATCTTGATCTGTTTTGGCTATTTGGATTAGAATAGGGCTTTACATCTGAATCCTAAATTTGTTAGGGGCAAGATTTCTGAGTTAAATACAAAGATGGCAGCTTACAATCTGCTGTGTTCCAAATGCCAGGCACCCTCTAGTTTTTGGCAAGTTCTTATTTCAGCTTTCAGGTAAGTGCAATTTGGATACTCCCATTATACATCTTTTTAAAAAAGCTAAAACTGAGGTCCTGCTTTCCCATTTGAATGTACATAGTTTTTAAAGGGAAACAGTCAACTAGAAATCTAGTAAATTTTAAAGACCAAGGTGAAGCAGTTTCAGCTGGCTTATTTGACCTGGGACCACCTGCTAATATTTACAGTCAGGTTGTCCTATTATTAAAGCATTTGACTTTATTCTGGTTGCCGCTTGGAAAACCTTTGCAAGCTATGGGAAATGAGTGTTCTAGATAAACAGTAAAGGTTATTACATGGAAAACTAGATTCTGATACAAACTGCAAATACAGAGAAAAGTATTTATATTTATAGGTACCTTATTCTTTTTAAGGCAGTTGTCTGATTCTCTTTTTATTGGTTGGTGCTTCAAATGTAGAATGAAGGGTTACCTGAAATGATGTTTAGGTGAACATTTTAGAATAAAGGGGGTTGACTTTATATTGCAGATATGCTTTGCTGTACGCTAAATAAGCAGAGAACTATGTCAACAGGTCATAGAATTTGAGAGGCAACATCCAAATAATAATTACTTTTTAATTGTTTATAATAACAATAATGTCCACTAGTGGGTGGTATTTCTGATTGCTTTATAATGACCAGCTTTTTCCTTTATACCAGCCACTCTTTAATTCTCAGGAAATACTAACAATGGTGGCCAGTATGGGTCAATGAAATCTTTGCAAAGTCCTGCATCTCTTTGCTACCTTTAATTCAAAGTTGCCAACTTTTATAACATTTAATGTTTTGTTTTGTTTCCTTAAAACCTACCTGCTGAAATCAGTTTATTAAAGACTTACATTTTTTAAAGTATATTTTTGCCTCATGATTGCAGAGTACGACTTACCAGTATGAACCATAAATGCAACAGAAGACAGATAATGAACTTTGGAAAATAATTTTTGGATTTTTTTTAATGGCTGTGGTTCTCACCCCCCGCCCTGATTTTAATCTCAAACATCTCCATTTTTTCAGTAGTAATCACTATAAGTTATTGACATTGTACATACTAAATCTTGAAAAATAGGATACAGGAAACATTATATATTGGTTAAATGCTTTAGCATTAGCATTTCAGTGTTCTTTTTCAGGTTCTCTTTTGATTGGGCTTTGTGACGTTCATGACAGTGTTAATGAAGGTTATTTTATAAAAGCTGTACTGTGAAGTTGCTAGGTAACAGTTACAGTGTCTACACTCGGAATAGGATTAGCTAAAAAGAGGGTTCTGATGATGCCGTGTTTTTATCATGTGTCTTATTGGATGAACTTATCACCATTCCACATTCTTTTTGGGACCATGAGGACAGAATTCATAAATTGTTATTTTTCTAATTTGTCCTTGAACAATATCCTTGTTTGGGTATTTCCTCACGTAATTTTAAATGGCCAACATTAGTGCCTCATTGCACTGGACAACAAGGTTCTTTGAGTAAATGTGATATATTTTTATTAGACTAACTAAATAGTTGGAAAAATTGTTCTCTGCAAACTGTTGGGCACAAACAGCCTTCTTTAGGCATAAGGAGAGTCTGCTCTTGTTTTGTGTTCTCCTGGATGGAATAGAAGCCAATATGCAAAATGCAGGTCTGTGAAAATGCAGATACATGGCAATGAGTATCAGAGGCCATAGGAGATGATGGGTGTGAGACAGGTAGGTGGGGAGGAAGAGGGGGAATGTTGACCTGGTGACAGAATGTAGCTGGTAAAATGTAGAGAGGTTGCCTGGGGTTATCAGATGGCCATTGTCTATATTTAGTCCATGATTTTTTTTGTATCCAGTAGATTTATGAAATGAAGTTCATAGGCTAATCTGCGAAAAGTGTTTTATAGCTTCCCTTTGAGGATAAGAACAGAGAGATCAGAGAGAGTGGTTGTCTTTGTGCAGCCGCAGGTAATTGGATATTTTTGTCTTTGATAGATTTTTGGTGCATGTTCATTCTGGTACGCAGTTGTTGTTTGGTTTCTCCTACATATCTTCCATCAAAGCATTTGGTGCACTGGATGAGATGTATTACATTTCTGGAGGTGCAGGTGTAAGAGCCAGGAATGGTGATAGTTCTGCTGTGGGGTGCAGTTATTGTGAGAGTGGTGGAGATGTGTTGGCAGGTTTTTCATGTCTTGTCCTGGCATGGTCTGGATCTGTTTAGTGTTTTTTGGGCTGTAGGGAATTTGCGTCTGGGTGAGGTTTGGTGCTTGTTTAAAGGCTAGGATGGGTGGTTCTGGTATCTCTTTAAGAATTGGGTCTTCTAGTATGGGTTGCAGTTGTTTGAGGATTCTTCTGTATAGTTTCCAGGGAGGGATGGTATGTCATGACTAACGATGTGTGATTCATGGGGCTTTTATTTTCTTACTGCAGGAATTCTTCACATGGTATCCGGGTGGCTCTTTCAAAAGTGTGATCTTTCTCTCTGGAGAAGTGTCCTTGTTGAGTGAAAGCCCCTTTGAGATTTGTGAGGTGATGATCACAGGTGTTCTCCTCACTGCAACTTCAGTGGCATTGGAGGGTTTGACTGTATATTACAGCTTGTGTTTAGGGTGATTGCTGGTTCTGTGCAGATATGTATGTTGGCTGTGGGTTTTTTATATATGGTGGTTTGTATTTTACCATTCTGGATATTGATTGTATTGTCTAAAAAGGAAAATATTCAAGAGAGTCTGATAGAGGGGTGATGATTATTGAAGTGGTGGAAATCAGTCGCAGATTGCAGGTTTTCGGTGCAGATTATGATGATGTCATCTATATATCTTAAGTATAGCATGGGTTTGATGGTGCAGTTCTTGAGGAATTCTTCTTCCAGATGGCCCATAAAAAGTTTAGCATATTGTGGAGGCATTTTGGTGCCCATAGCTGCGCCCGTGGTCTAGAGGAAGTGTTGGTTATTGAAACTGAAGTTGTGTGTGAGGATGAAGTGTATAAATTCATTAATATCTTTAGGTCTGTACTCTGAGTTCAGGGTGTATTTGATTTAAATCAAATTAATTTAAATCATGATTTAAATCACTGGTCAAGAAGCCTCGGTTTTAATCATTGTTTTCTCCAAAAGGTGCATTCTTGTTGTGTGATATCCTTTATTAATTTAACTCCTTGAAACTTTGTACTTTTAGAGAAAGGTAAGGCTTGACTGGCTGTACACAAACTTGCAGAGAGACAAGAGGTCTGATGGGTGGGCAATCAGGTCTATTATCTCTCATCTCCATATACTGTCGTAAACAAGGATACTATTTCTACACAACAAACTCTCCCTATGCCTGAAGAAGAGTGTTAGTGCTGAAAAGCTTGTAAATTTTTCTCCTCCCCAACTATTTAGTTGGTCTAATAAAATATATCACATCTACCCAAATAACCTTGTCTGCCTATGATCTCTGGAATCACAAATCCACGGTTTGAGAACTGAAACTAAGCATCACAGAGATGCTTAATGGGATCTTCCAGACAGAGCACTGAGTCCTGTTGGGTAGAGTGGTTTTCTTCAATCTTTGCTAATCTGTAGAGGAGCCTCTGGGAACCCTGTAAGATTGGGCCCCTAATATAGTCCTTGGCCTGTTGTGACTTATTTATAAAACTTCTCAAAAGGTTACATGAATATATTG
>NW_017728931.1:33174651-33180808 GCF_001723895.1 Crocodylus porosus
TGCCATCCTGGTGTGGGATGTTGGTATATAAGCTGGTAACATCCATGGTGGCTAGGAGAGTACTGCTGGGAAGGTGGTAATGTCTTTAAGGTTTCATAGAAAGTCTGTTGCGTTTTGGACAAAACTCGCTCGTTGGGTGACAAGAAGTTTTAGGATGGATTCAGTTAAACCTGCTATTTCCTCAGTCAGGGTTCCTTGGTTGAATATTATTATAGGTTTGTCTGGGTTCCTTTATTTGTGGATTTTAGGGAGCATGTAAAAAGTCCCTGGGTTGGATAGTGGGGAAATCAAGTTCTGTAGTTTTTCTTGTAGGAAATTATTTGATGGTGGTTTTGAGTTTTTAGGTGAAAAGGGGAGTTGGATCTCCCCATTGGCGACACATAGGGGTTGCACATGGGTGCACCCCCTGGAAGCATCAGCTGCAAAACCGAAAGTACGGGCGGAAGCGCACTTCTGGTTTTTTGCTGCTGGCTCAGTGATCGGCCGCTGGGGGACCCTCTCTTGCCCCTGGTTGGGGATTTGGCTGCCAGGGGATCAGGTGATCTGGTGTCCCCCAGACTTGGGAGGCACCAGTCACCCATGGATCTTCCTCTAGTTTTTTTGTAGTTGCATTGGAAGCTTTGACGAAGTATGTGTAAAATGAATTTACATAGTGTATTTACTCTTGCATATTGGTTCTCTGCCACTTTCTTCCTTTTCTTCCTTGTTTGTTTCGGCTCATTCAGGTAGCATCAGAGCAATGCGGGGTGCAGAAGAAACTGAGATTGGGTTTCTAATTAATCTACGGGTATTTGCATCTACTTGTTTACTTTTCAGCACTGAGAGAAGGGCATCTAGGAGAAACCTGACTGCTTCCTTCCCTGAGTTTTACAGCTTTAAGTGAAGCCTGAGCCAGGAGGACCATCTGTTTAAGGGAGAGTAAGTTTGTAGTTCAGTGCTTCCCAAACTTTTCTTCATCATGACCCTATTTATGACCCCATTTCCTCAGCATGGCCCCTAAGTCCCAACCCACAGCCCCTTACCCTCTTGACCCCATCTGTTGATGTTGCGACCCCACTTGAGGTCACAGGCCACAATTTGGGAAACACTGCTCTTTTTTAATAGATGAAGAAAAGATTCAGTCAGGCTTTTTTGCACTTCAAATTCTCTGAGGTGGTTCTGACTGTAAGTTTTCATAATGCTTATCTCTGAAGAGTGACTTGCTGTGATTTTAGTGGCAGTCTGACATCCTTAAATGTCAAGGCCTCTGGAACTTTTTGAAACTCCAAACTGCTTAAATCTATATCCTTCTGCCTTTCAAATGATGGATCCCTAAAAGGGCTGCTTTCCAGTTTCAAAATGTGTTGGCAAATATGGTTTAATTAACATGCTTTTAAGCCTTAGCATAGGCTGCACAAATTTTGTTTGCATTCATTTTTTGGCTAGTCAAAGGGATGTCTAGATCTTTTTTAAATAATTCAGGTAAACCTTTTACTTACACACACCGCCACCCCCCCCCCTTCCGTTCTATCTAAATCGGGTAGGTTTGGCCAAAAAACAGGTCATTCCAAGCCTGCTTGGATTAGATCAATTTCAGATGTGAAAATTAAACCAAATTTCCTTAGGTATGAAGCTGATTGGGTGAAGAACTCCTGCCGTTACCTAAACCCGTAAAATTTGATCTCTCTGGGCACATCTACTCATTAATGCGCCACATTAAGTTTAGTACCTGTAATAACAGATAGTAGCAATGCACCATAATCGGCACTACTGCACAGTGGCGCTGGCACACGTCTCTTACGCGGCACTAGTGGCATGTTTTTGCCTGCTGTGCTAATGTGCAGTAGAAATAGTCTACTGTGCATTTAGCATCTTGTGTAGACAGGCCCTCTGTGTCTCAAATTGCAGGTAATAAGTTGGGAGTGGTGCTGTTTCCCATATATCACAGAAGGACTGGTCAATTTATGACTTGGCTAATATTTTTTTTAATGCTTCAAGATGAAAGACCCTAGTAAAGAGCAAAGGAATAATATTTGTAGTAGTCATAGTAAATAAGACTAGTGATACGCATTAATAATTATTAATTATCATACGTGATAACTTAATTTCAGTAATAAAATTTACTGCTACTATTTTGGTTAAAGAAAGTAGTTCTAACAACCCCATGTTGAGAGCTTTGGTTAAAATTTGAAGGAGGGGGAAGAGGAGAAGTTGAAAGGATTCTGCTAGAAATTGATACTCTTGGTCCTGCATTTCAGTGTAGGATGTACCATCCTTCAGTGTAGTAGTGAAGGGATACTGGCAGGCCACCCAGCAGAGGAAAACTAAGTGTGCATTGGGAAGGAGCATGATGGGTTGATTCTGGGAATTGAAAAACTAAGTGATCGATGTCCCTGAAAAATGTAGAGGAAGGTCATGGTGAGGTGAATAGAGAGAGTGGAATATGACTGGTGATGTCTTTGGAGATTGGAATCAGAACCTTAAATAGCTCACAAGTACTATTCATGTCACTCACCCATGTTAACACTTGAACTCTGTATTCCTCACATTCAAGTTAAGTGGCATTTAACATTCCTTTTGCACAGTTAGCTTCCTTATCAGTAGCCTTGTTCTAAGTGTCTTTGAAAGGATTGTGCTCTGGTGAGCTGTGATCACCCAAGGAAATTCAAATATAGATAAGGTCATTCTCAGAGATGGGATCAAGGAACTCTGAGTCCCCAAAGAGCCTGACTCAAGATAGCTCTTACTAAATTAAATTAATTATAATTCTAACTACATTAAATGAGCAATGCCATTACAGCCATTGAACATGTTTGCATTCAATGTAAAATGAGCAGAATTTATTCCTCAATCCCTGCTCAAGCAAAGGCCTGAAACATTTGTTTCCCAAATGTGCTGTAATCTATGTTGGTGCTCAGCTGTAACAACTAACCTACCATTAGAAAATCCAGGCCTACCCGCAACAGGAAGCTTTCAAGCCAGGAAGAGGGACCTCTGCCATCCTGACTCATTTGGTGTCCTGGTCATCTTTTTATATCCCTGGATGATTTCAGGGAGAAGATGAATCTCTTTTTTTTTTTTTCAATCTCTTAAGCCTGCCTCTGCCTAGAGTGTCTGAAATTGTTTTAAAGTGGTACAGCAGTAGCTTTCAGGCTGTTTTATCTTGTGAACCACTAAGAATTTCCCTCTAACCTCCCAAACCCTCTGAAGAAAATATAGTGTACTGTTGTAATGAGTGATGTGGCTGCATTCTTCCTCTCAACTTTATTATTTTTTTCTGCACTGTTTTTTTCCTCTCATGGGGTATAGCACTATGAGGACTGAACCTCCCCTCCCCTCCCCTGCCTCGCTGGATGAGTTACGGAGGTCAGTAAGAGATGCTATGGTATATTGGCAGGCTTCCTCACACTTTTTGGTGGGGATTGACAAAGCTGTATTTCTTGAAAAGGCAATTCACACTGAAAAGAGTCCAAATATCCTACAACTAAACCATAAAGATTATCAATACCCATGAACAATAGCGACCCGTGTGTAGGATTCAGTGGTTTCAATAGTTAATCCTATACAGAAATCCAAATCCATAATAGAGATTAAGTGGGGGAGATTCACTTAGTTCAACCCCCAGAGAATTGTTTCATGCTGTTATGCTGATGGATATGCCTATACACATCATGTGAACCATCAGTGGGTAAAATGCTGCAGAGCTGAGAAGCTTCTTCCTATTAGATGACACATTGATCTCTGTACAGAGCAGCAGCCTGGGTTAATGAGCCAGAAGAAGCTGATTGCCAGATCCTGCAGTGTGCTTGTGGCCACAGATGAGGAGAATCTGCACCCTGCTCTCTCTCCTTGCTTGGTGAAAGAGAAGGGGATGCTGTCATTGATTGTCTCTACCTTCTGCCCAGTCTCCTTCCCCTTAAGAACAGCCTTCCTGCTGCTTTGTCCCTTTTACTCCACTGGGGGATCAGGCTATGTGAAAGGAGCTTTTAGAAACTGCTTTGGGACATCAGACTTTAGCCGTGCCTTGCATCAAAGTCTTCATTTAATGCTCACATCCAGCAGAGACATCTGTCAATCAGGATGGTGAGGAACAGTCATCATTTTAAGCTTCTATAAGCAAAATACTTACCTAGTACTCACTGAGATTTTGCCACACAGAGGCATGGGCTCACGTTATAAGCAAATATACACATTCTTCAACACATTTACTGTAGACATGCCTGTCAGAAACCCACACCGACCTTGATGTTCCCCTTTTGGACGCTTACCTACACCACTGTAGGCAACTTCTGCAATTTTACCATAAGCCTCACAGTATTTGTTGTTTTTTCTTAAAGCCCGTAGTGACAGACACGAATCTGTGCAAGATTAGCTGTCTTTAAAAAGGACAGGAAGAAGGAAAGAAAGGAAGAATTAATTCTGGACTTCCAAGTTGTGGGTGAAACTTCAAAAGGCTAAGTGAATGAATGCTTAAGGCAATGTAGAACAAAGAAAAAGGCATCAACAATTAATATTTGGAAAAAACAAAACAAAAGCTCTTGATGTTTTAAGTTGATCCTGGTGTTTTGTGGTTCTTGAGGCTGGCAGTACTACACGCTTGCTGGCATACCCAGACCTCATCACTGACACTGGTATTCTCCCTGCCACGTGTGGGCTTCAGTTGTACTACCTTTGACACATGGATGTCCTATTGCCCTCTTGCTTATACACGCAAACATTCACACGTAGAAGGCTCCAGTGCTATTGTGAGCCCCAGCATGAATGTACAACCTCTTCTTTCAGGTTTTTATGTTAAACAGCAGTTGAGATCACAGCTCGGGGAAGATGCTCGGGGTCTGGTTTTTATACATGTCCTCTCAGTTAGGTGTTCTTAGCTCCCTCCCTTTCACTCTTGCTGTGCACTATTCATTTGTGTCCCTCTTGTATATCTGTCTTTTATTGCTCTTTCCCTTCTCTGCCAGTCTCTGCTCTTCAGTTGCTGGCTTACCAAAGCATTGGTGATTATGTTTGGTTGTCTGCCTTACTTTATGTACCCATGAGGGAAAGGATGTTGCTGTGGGTTTCCACCTGGAGAAATCTGACAGGCCCTTTGCCATCCTGACCAGCTAGCTGTCTCCATTAGCAACATTGTTTTGGGGACTGTAAGAGCCAGAATGGGCAAGGTTCAAAGAAGCCTGTCTTCATACCTTACAAAACCATGCCTGAAGCTGCTTATACCCTGTGGATAAGTAAGGAATGAAGCATTGTGGGACGGGACTGATTGGAGTGAATATATTCTGTCTGACTTCTTTTTTGTGCAAGAAACCTTGTACATAGCAACATCTATCCTCCTGAAAACTAGAGCTCCTCCTCCTTCACTCCCCTATGCCTTCTCAGTTGGGAAGTAATTTTGTGCTAGTGGCTATGAGCAAGGCTAGGAAGAAAGCAGCTTTTAAGGGTGTTTATCCTGTCTGGCAGTATAATTCACTGCTGCAATCTATTTGAGCATAAGCCCCTCTTCAGAGACTCTGGATGTAGCTAAAGCAATCTGAGGAGAAACTATTTGGTTCAGATCTGCTTCCCAGGTGTGTATTCAGTGGAAAATCTACTGAGTTTAGAGAGACAAGGAATTCTGATGCTGTAAGACCTGAGGAGTCAATGCAGATAAGGAAAAGGGGATGGGGTTCTCTTCCATTTTGTGTAGCATCAACAGAATATGTTATTACTTTCCAGTTATATTTTTGTAAATACAGTGACAACATTATTGAAGGCCTGGTGGTTTTATTAGTTGTTATTACGAAAAAGGGGAAATAACTGAGCTTGAATTTTTGTTCTGGGGAGAATTAAACAAACAAACAAACCTCTCCCATCTCCTTCCCTCCCCCCCCCCAAGTAAAAATAAAATGCCCTTTTTTCTTTTGTAAATTGAGCACCTCTGATCTGAGGAGACAACAAACACAGAGCACACTGACTCCATTTGGGGTGTTGGGTATTCAGCATCTCAGAAAATCCAGCCTGAGGTGGTGAACAGGTGCTTTAATTTCATAGATTTCATAGACATTTGGGCTGGAAGGGACCTCGGGAGATCATCAAGTCCAGCCCCTCGCCCAAAGGGCGGGAAGTCAGCTGGGGTCATAGGATCCCAGCAAAATAAGCATCCAATTTACTCTTGAAGGTGTTCAATGTAGGCGCTTGAACC
>NW_017728931.1:33181723-33198026 GCF_001723895.1 Crocodylus porosus
CCCTTAGAATGTTAGCCTGGGCCAGTCCCTCAAGGATGGCCTCCTTAATAAACTTTTCTAAGATCTTCCCCAGGATAGTGAGCCACACTAATTAAAAGTGCCTGACTGAGTGTCATGTGCATCATCATCCCGGCACTGAAAAGATGGGAGTGGGGCACTTCGACCTAAAGATTTTTCGAGCTTTAGTTTAAAGCTCCCCACCGCCATTTATTCAGTTCAGGGATGCTGATACACATGACACTGTGGCTGCTGGAGTGCATTCATTTCTGCATTCCAGCAGACTGAATTAATTAAGTCTGCTCTGACGCTCTGATTTGTAGTGCATCAGGGCAGCCTCTCTGCTCGTGTGTAAATGCCCTAGGTGTCTAGGGTTGAGCAACCAACAATAGGGGCACCCAAAATGAATGCACACTTCTGAAAATTTAGCTGTCTGTGACCTTCCCTAGGCCATGTATGTCAGTGGCAAAGTTTGGAACAGAGGACAGCTCTCTACCTGCAAGATCTGTTTTAGCCACTCTTCTTCATCTTTCTGGATATTATTACAGTCAGTTCTCAAGGAAGTCAAAGCTGGCTCCACTTACTGACCCATTTGAGATAATCCAGATCCCAGTAGCTGGAAAAAAATTCCTGTTAGAATCAGTAGTTACAGTTTATTTCAGGACTGTATTAGCTGGGAGAGTGCTTTCAGAAAAAGGACTGCAACCACTGTCACATGGAGTAAGTAGAGACTCATCTGTTATCACTAAGGTGCAGTTGCTGTAAGTGGATAGCTGCAGTGAGGTTGGAATTTGAGCCTGGCTGCAGGATGGCAGTGCTGGTAAATCAGTATTGGGCACAAGACCTTTACTACATTTTTAAACACTAGATAGGGCAAGGGATTGGAGTCCTGAAACCCTTGGCAGCCACAATACAGTGATGATGAACCCAAATGTGCCTACTTGTTTAGTTTGGCCTGAAGCTGGGGCATTGCTGGCTTTTGCTTAAAGAGACTGCAGGAAAAAGGGAAACGCCCAGAGAGCAACAACAACAGAAATGATAGTCTGATAAATAAACAATACCTAGCATTTACGTAGTGCTGCACCCATGCAAAGCATGGTACAAATGTTCACTAATTTATATAGGTAATGCAAGAAAAATAGAATTAAAATTATTAATATGAAATTCTGTATGAAGAAAGATGGAAATGCCTGTTTACTCATTGAGAGCTCTTCCTCAGTTTTGAATTAATTTAAGATATCGTAGATATCCATTTGAATAACTACAGGTAGAATTTTCTGTTACAGGACAGGGTGAAAAATCTTCTTTCATATGATTCATAGCATAGTATTATTCTAGAGAATACTTAGTGTTTTATTCAAATAGCATTGGCTATTGTACTGGCTTGACTAGAACTTATAAGAAACACCAAGTTAATGATTCAGGCATAAAGTAATGATCAGTGGGTGCATCTAAATGTGCTTTAGTGTGGAGTTGACTAATTAGCTCTGCAGTAAAGCATCAGTGTCTATATGTTTGCCCATATTAGGACTCAGTAAACTAATTAACTCCAGCATGGGATAATACTGTCCGTGACAATTATTATGTGGTAGAGTAATTTATGCTGCTGCAAAACATGTGTAGATGATGACTGGGGTTGGCTGGGTCATGAGGGTGCTACAGTGCAGGGGTGCTGTAGCACCCTCATGCCCCAGCCTGTTTCTCTGCTGCCACCAGGAGCCCTGGGCTGAACCCCAAGACCCACTGCCAGCCTGGGACTGTTCTGCCCTGGGTCAGTGTACTGCAGTCCCATATGCATGTGAAAATGCTCCAGCACAAATAGTGATGGACTGTATTTCTTCACCCTAACTGCATGTGTAGATGTACCTAGAATGTCTCAATTTCTCTTTCCCTCCTGAATAGCAAAACATTGCAGAATTGGGCCCATTATAGGGAATTTGTACTTCATTTCCTGTGGAGAATCCAGCATCAGCTGCTGTTGGAGACTAGCTACTGTGGTGAATGAACCCTTGTATGTCTGTATGGAAGGGAAAGAGCAGTATCTCTCTGAACTGATCTGTTAATAGGCTTATGTATCCAACAGAAGTGAGGACTTGAGGGTTTTTCTTTGGAGAACCAGCATTCACCTGATTCCCAGTCACTACTGTTAATTTATTTGTCTTAACTAACTGCAGACAGCTTATGTGGTCTGTACATAAGGTAAACTCCTTAAAGAGCTTAATGTGCCACATGCGTCTAATCTAAGTCAGTTCTTCAGTGTACCTGCAGCCTGGGAACTGGATAGCTTTAACCAGTCCAATACGTGCAGATAAATCCAACTCTATTCAAGAAAGTAGTGACTTAGCTGACAGATAATTGCTTTGCTATTCTGCCACATTCCTTCATGGAAGGGAGGATGTGAGATCTCTGCCCATGGGGTAACCCTCACTGTGAACAGTGAGAGCTGTAAAGCTTCTCTCTTCTTCCCCTTCTAACTGTGCTGGGGAGGGAGGATCCTGGCAGCTGGGTCTAGCGCAAGCTTTAGCCTTTTGTTTCAGTGCATTTTTCCTCTTGGCACAATTCAGAGGCTTTCAGTGTTGAGCTTCCAGAATCACATGATAAAATATTTGCACAGCTGCCTGAAGACAGAGAGAAAGAGGGGGAGAGAGAATCCCACTCTCCTATTGTTTAAAACTGAAAAATCAGAGTTAGCGTAAATGTAATCGCACACAAGTGCTCTCTCTCTGTCCCTCCCTAGGTAATAGACCATGTTTCATCCTGCTTTCCCTACTCTCTTGTATCCTGCTGATTTCATACATCCTTCCATGACCCCTTTGAAAATTCCCCCTACTCTCATAGGATATACACCCTATTGTATGCATTAACTTGCCCCCATGCATACAATTCTTTATCACATTCCCTAGTTACAGACATAGGACCAATTCTTGAAGTTTTTATCCCAGCCTTATTTGGGTAAAGCTCCCGATGAAGTCATGGAAAGTCCAATGATAAATGAGAAGTAGGAATGAGAGAGAAAAGTAGTTGGAATTATTAATGTTAATAAAATTGCTGAGCTCCTAAACTCCTTTTTAGAATCTGCCTGTAACAAGGGCACTAAATAAAAAGTTTAGACAAGTAGGAAGTAATAAGTACCTTATAAACATAGTTATGAAAGTCAGGAAGTGACTGAAGAAAATAAGTTATACAAATCATGGGATCCAGATGATAAAACATTCTATGGAGCTGGTGGATTGTTAATGTGCTTAAAATTCCTACAGAATTAATGTTGAAATGTCATGAAGAATAGCATTGCAGAGGCTCTTCATATAGGGAAGAAGGATAAATGTGGGCATCCTAGTCTTCAAGAAAGGAAAGAAGAGTGATCTGGGAGTTAAACCCCCATACCCTTACCTCTTAACTTTAAACCTTAGGAAAGGAGTGTAACACATAGTAAAAGAAAAATTAATGGTGAAACAGGCTAGTGGTATCAAGAGCAAAGATGTCAGGTCTTGCCAAACAAACTTTTGCAATTTTTTTTAAAGGAATTAACAATTTAGTAAGTGAATTATAAGTGCAGTAAACGTAAGTGAAGATAAGATAGATGCAATATATTGAGATACTTTGTCATTAATTTAGTTTGCTTATATATAAGATGAAATGTACTTTAGAAACAGCCAAGGAATAATCATGTTGCTTGATAAATTAATCTGAATACATCTGCATTGGTAAAAAGAATTAATAGATCTTTTCCAGCTTTAAGTCTATTTTTTGTGATTTGGGCATCTAGATGTATTCCCATTAGAGGCACTCTGCTTTCCTAGTCAAATATCCTTTCCTCTTACCCTGTTTTCTGACCAGAGCCCAAACCACACAATCCTTTACTGTCTTCATGACTCCCACCACTCATCCTGCTTCCCATCTCTTACCTTTGAGCACATAATATTTCCCACCCCATTTATTTTCTAGAAAATCTTTACTAATGTCTCCAGTCCTGAACAAACTCCATTCAAATGAAACCTCATGTTTGAGTTCTTGCTAATGCCAAGGTGAAAAAAGCAGGAAGGGAGATTGATAGATGGTCCGGTGATTGCAGCCGTCCAGCTATGTGTGGGCAATTTGTGCTAGTTCTATGAATGTACAGTTGCTGTAGTTCTGTACTCTGTTTGTGGCTAGGGGAGTGGACAACCATGGGCAAAGTCTTTTTGTGCTGTCCTGAATCTAATGGTCTGAGTGTCACTTCCAGTTCTTCAGCCACTACAGCATTTGGCTTGTGAAATCATGCTGATGAGGTAGCTGATGAGAAATGGGCTGCTACCCATTAGCTGCTGTCATTTTTATACCCTCCTTGATGAATGATGGAGCTGAGGAGGTTTTGTGATCCCATTAAACACCTCCAGAGCAGCTGCTAGAAGATGCAGCAGCAAAATGAAACTGTCATGTGGTTGAACCTGGTCTGCAACACCAATCTCAAACAGCAGCCCTACAGCCTTCATAAATCCTGAGAATCCCTCCCTGCCTAAGACAGTCTTAGGGAGGTAGCAGCCATATTTAGAAAGTCTGTACATTCACAGAGGCAGTAAACCTTTTCCAACAACACATCTCCTATGTTGTTCAGAAGATCAGTAAATTAAACCAAATTGAATTGAATTGTACATAAAACCACCGTTCCTCCTCCTGAGGGTGCAAGGGTAGTTCAGTTTGCATTCCTCTTCTGGTCCCCTTTGCTGCTGTCAGCAAGAATTGTATCTATTCTAGTCCTTGTGTGGATTTTTATGATGTGTCTGCAAGGAACTGAGTGCAGACCAACTACTCATTTTACACAAACCATTGAGCAGCCCTCTAGGATAATGGTAGCAAAGCAGTCAACTGGCTTCATAGGGGACTTCAAATCCACTAGGACCAGTCCTGAGGGAATGGAGTTGCTTGGTGGAGAGAACTCAGTGTTGCCAACACCAGCAATTTTGTTTTTCTTGAAGTTCCCTGCATAACATAAAAATGCATAACATTTTTAAGATTTTTTTTTTTTATATAAATATGAAGTACTAGCCATTGGAGAAAAGCTAAAGGATTGAATCCTACACTTAAACAAAGCCCAATTTTTTTTTTTTTTAAATCTACTGGCTTTGGGATGGGAGGGGAGGGTGATTTGCAATTTTGCATTCCTTCTGACTGAAGGTGCCATTCTGAGTAAAACCTCCAGGCTGGTTGACCCTCTGTAATGACAAAATCTCCAGTTGGTATTGTGAGACTCCCTTCCTCTAGGGAGCTGCTGACTATAGCCTGGGAAAGATGGAGACTACAAATAATTTGACTCTGGCACAAGAGAAGGGAGGTTTGTCAAAGGAGAGCAAACATGTAGGGTTTGTTTGTTTGTTTGTTCCTTGCTCTTGTTCCTGTCACCTAGATGCATACAAAGAAGTGCTTGTTACTAGTGTCCCAAGAGAAGAACTCTGGTACACTAGAAGAAGCAGTCAGCCTCAAGAAAAAACAATGAGAGGAGCAGCATAGACTTCATTACAGTTTTAATAAGAACACAAGATAAAAGGGATAGTCTAACTTGAAAAAAAAAAAAAAAGTGCACAACCATTGTCCAAGGATTTTCTTTCCAGAATTCAGACAAGCCTAGTACTCAGGATTATTCCTTGTCCTGCAAAATAAAGTCAGCTCCTGCCATCCCAGTTTTTCTCAGCAAGGGATCCTGTGCAGACCATGGTTTAGAACAGGGGTTAGTAACTCCCAGCATGCCCCAGCTGAGCTTGGCACACCACCACCAGCCCAGGCACTAAGCAGCTGCTACCAGCCGCAGAGCCGAGGCTGCTTCCAGCAGGCAGCTGGGAGGCTGCAAGCCGTGCTGCAAGCAGACGGTGCTCCATGGGCCAGGCTGCACCTTCCAAGGTAGACATTGTGTTTTTTTTCAGCACTCTGGCCAAAAAACGTTGCCTACCCCTGGTTTAGAAAGTGACGGCATAGTTCACAGCTGTTGTAGTCTCAGGTTCTGCCAGCAGGTGACGCTGTGAACAGTGACATTAGAGTTACTGGTAATATTTATGTCATTTCTGTAATGGACACATTTAGAACAGGTAGGAAATAGGTCTTTTAGGGTACAGAAAGAGCAACTGCAACACTTCAGTGTAGGGAACAGAAGCAAATAAACCCTGCCTACTCTGGACTGTGTAGATCCTCTGCTGTAGACACAGCTTACCCTGCTTCCTACTCTGTGGGTCACAGAGATGCTATTGGCAGGAAATATTCTTGCTCTGGGTATTGTTTGTTAGTATTACAAATGTCAAATCTGCTTTTTTGTCTCGCTCAGGGAGCCAAAACTGCAATCCCCTTCCTGCTATGTTTCTTCAGGCACTTACACACTTGTGTTGTGGCTAAGATGTTTTCCACAGGAAGGTTTTCACATGACACCAGATTTCTCAAAGGACATGATTAGCTTTCTCAGGGTTATGTCATTCTCAAACCTCACCAGTGGAGTCACCAAAGCCAAAAACTTGGTTTCTAGAAAAATAGACTTTAAAAAATCATGTATAGATTGCCATGGTTTGAAGGAGCCTCTAAAGAGAGGCCAACCAACATTTTCTGTCCTACTACTGCCTCTGTGTTACCATGCCACCGAGACCACATCTCTGTTGCCATGACAACAGTGACGAAGCAGCAGCTAGCACCATCCTCATACCGTCTCCAGGAGACCCAGAGGAGATGCTGTGGGAAAGGCTTACAGAAGGAGATGCACAAACTATATCCCATTTCCTTTTCACCTTGGTTTTATTCTGTGCCCCCAGAGGCACAGGGAGCAAAAGTATGAGTGAATGGTTTCCAAAGATGAGCCTGTGCACAATCACGGCTTGAGGGGAGGGGAGGGGACCCTGCTTTGGAGATTTGCTACAATATATGCTGTTGAATTGTGAGCACCTGTCAGGAAGGAATTTCATATATGAAGAGACACCTTCTTTTACAGCCCTGCTCTGTGAGTATTGATCCAGTCAGCATTTTACAGATTCAGAGTCAAACAAGTTTTATTGTCTATATTAACTGCAAGATGCTGGGGAGGTTTTTGCGGGGGAAGGAGTTGGGGAGGGGAGATCTTTTGTTTTTCTAGGGGAAGCGTTTTCCTTTGTTACCTGTCTATTTTAGTATGCCTCACATAACATGCAACAAAAGTACCATGTTGGTGCATGTTTCTAGCTACTAAAGTTCTGCAGAATTGACATGCCAACACACTTTTCCAGGTTTCTGCTCCCCAGGCTCTAAACCAGTTCCATATACTAGCAGATCAGTTACTAGGATTTGCACTGGGAGCTGCATGATCTAAATGCCAGTGAATTGGTTCCAGGATTTATGCTCCCTGCCAATAATTTAGCAGGATCCAAAGACCTTATCATGAGCATTTGCATTCATGCTTCCAGCCACAGCTATGTAAATATATTTGTTTCTCTTGCCATCACAGAACTTATAACTGGAAGGAGTGCAGGAAGTTGCAGCTGATTCACATTCAGGGTAACTTACTGTGACTCCAAAGCTGTGTCAGCTGCAGTGAGCAAAAAAGATACCTCAGCTACTCAGCTAGGATTACTGCTATGCTGTATTGATTCCCTGTTACTCCAGCATAGCATGCTGGTTTTCTTATACATAACATCTACATGTGGAGAGTAGACATGCACACAGGCAAACTGCAGGGGAGACTCCTCTGTTGCTGAATGTACAGATCTATAAAGAGCCCTCTAGTATAGAAATGCATTTTGGATTTAAAATTAAAAAAAAATACAAGTAATACAATCTGGAGGTATGTTAGAGGAACACGAGGCTTTTGTGGGGATGGAAAGAAAAGACAACAAAGAGAATGAGTGCACTGCAGTCCTGAAATCCTTCTCGCGCTGCGGACTGCTCAGATGAAAACTAAGGAGATTTCTTCTCCCCCACCCCCACCAAACTTGGTGTTTGTCTGTTCCTTGGCTAGACAGCAAAACTGGGGCATCTGTAGCAGTAATCTTATTAAGGCTATTGAGCTAGGATTGCATTCTGCTGTCAACAGGGGTTTAGCCTGATAGAAGATGCTCAGAGCCTGGGTGGCTTTTGTAGCTGAAGGTAGAGAGACTACATTTTATTTCAGAAAGAGCAGGCCTCACCCTCCGAAGGCACTTGATCCAGTCCAGCAGAAAATACAGATACTACCTGGTCTGCTCAATCAAGCCTCAAAAGGGAAGTTTATGAATATGGTTCCTGCTAAGGCTAATAAGAGTGTGTACGTTCTTCACATAGTGAAGGCAGAATACACCCCCTCAGTGTGCAACTAAGATAAGATGTGCCTGTATGAGTGCTGGCATGAGGTTCTAAACTAGTATAGCAGAAGAGAAATCAGAAATGAATTATTTGTTCTTCTGCTCACCCCAACAGCAACCAGAGCAAGATGGATCCCTATGCTGAATCCTGCTTTGTCCAATTTGTTTTAAATACTGCAAGCATTGGAGCTTTCTCCACTGTGAGAAATGATCCTAAAATCAGAAATTCCTCAGTACTAGGAGATGTTTCTGTAGTCAGTTGAAAGCTCCTTTTACTCTTTCCAAAGCCCACTCCTTCCCCCCACTTCCAAGTACAGTACACTAAACCATCATAAAACTCTTGGCTCCATTTTTGGAATTCTGCATCTTGCAAATCTTGGTAGGCAGCTGTCTCCTGCTGTGGCCAACAATGGTACCAACCTGCAGAAAATTGCTTGAGTAGACCCCAGGAAGACAAGGTTCTTTGGGTAAATATAAAACCTTTTATTAGACCAACTAAATAGTTGGAAAAATTGTTCTTTATGAGGTTTTGGGCACAACCACTCTTCAGGCATAGGGAGAGTCTGCTGGAGTTTGTGTACTCCCTTGGGTAGAATAGAAGTTTAAGCCAATATGCAAATGAAGGTCTGTGGCAGGGAAGACCAGAGAGGATGGGAGTTAATGGGTGAGACAAGGGTAGGTAAAAAGTAACACGAAAGAGGGGAATGACTAGTGATAGAATGTAGCTGGTAAAATGTAGAGAGATTACCTGGGTTATTGGGCAACAGGCAGGTTATAATGTGCCTTAAATCCAATGTCTATATTTAGTCCAGGGTTTTTGTATCCAGTAGATTTATGAAGTTAAGTTCGTAGGCTTGTCTATGAAAGGTGTTTTGTAAATTCCCTTTGACGATTAGAACTGAGAGATTGGAGAGGGAGAGAGTGGTTGTCTCATGAGAAATGTGCACCCACAGGTAATTGGGTATTTTTGTCTGATAGATTTTCAGTGTGCGTTCATTCTGGTGCGCAGTTGTTGTTTGGTTTCTCTTGCATAGTTTCCATCGGGACATTCAGTGCACTGGGTGAGATTATATTACATTTCTGGAGGTGCAGGTGTAAGATCCCCAGACCCTAGGCATCCCCCCCTCTCCCCTTGCTGAATCAACATGAGCAGATGAATTCACTTCTTTGCAGGATTAATGCCAGCATGCCAAGCACTTCATAAATATATAGGAAGAAATGGCCCTAGTCCCACAGAGTTTATCAGCTAAAATGTTTAACAGATGTTCTGGGCTCTGGGAGAAGAAGGTATAAGGTGCTTAAAGCAATACTTTAATGAAGTCATGCACAAATTAGAAACGACTGACACACCCTTAGCACTTGATGGCACATAGCTCTAAACTCTCAGGATAAACAAATCCTCTCAATATAAAGTGGCCTCATCTATTTTCTAGGTCCTGTTTATGACCCCATTGATAAAGGGTGGGCCTTGGATAAAACGTAAGTTTCATGCAGATTTCCTGTGGCTGTAGTTTTTTGAAGTCCAAAAGACAGCCTTTCTACCTGTACACTTGAAAGTCTTGACAAAACTAGCACCGCTGCTTCTTCCACTGCTGCTGCTTCTTGGAGGTCTTTCCTAACAGAGCCCTACCATGGATAAGTGGAAAAAAAAGTATCAGACATGCTTAAAAATCTAAACCTTTCTAGTTACTTCCCCACAGTTATAATCAGCACCGCTATGTTTGGGAATACATCTTGTTCTACAGCCCAATTCAAGGCGACAAAGCAGTTGCCATGAAAGCAAAATAATAACAAACAAAAACATTTGGATTTTACAGCCCCAAATGCCAGAGTTTGTACAACTTTACTATAGCCTGTAAAGAACTGTACCAGAACTCTGCATGACCTAGTTAGCCTTGTTTTCTTTCCCCGTGCTTGTTTTGACCAAGATGCATCTAGTTGCATTAATCTTTGCTTTTCCTCTACTAGGGGATGTTGTGCTTACGTGTTCTGTGTATCAGCTGGCTTGTAGAGTGCTGATGATGTGGATTTTCCTCATAAAAGTGATTCAGTTTCTCTGCACGTTTATTTTGTTTTGTTAAAAGCAACTACCTTATGGGTTTGGGTGCTCTTGCAGTAATTCAAGTATATAAAAAGAGCCAATCCATTAGGAATATAAAGCAAATGAATTCTGAAGCTAGACCCATCTGGATTGTCTTCCCTTTTCCCCAGGACCCTGCATAAGGATTTTGATTAATCTTCTATCCTTCTATTAGCCTTTGCTTGTAATTGTTTGAAGAACAGCTTTATTCCAGGCTCTGTGGCTACTTGCATGTTTCTGCAATAGCAAAGTGAATTTAGAAAGTGTTTTCTGAGTTTCCTAAGGTCCCTACAGTCCTCAGTAGCAGCAGTGAAACTGGCTGGCAGCTTGTCAGAGGGTATGGACACATTTCCATTTGCAGCCCTTTCAAAAAGGCAGCAGTAATTGTTATGTTCTGTTACCGGTGGACAAACCAGGAACAATACAAAGCTAGCAACCCACTCCAACATTCCCTGCTTCAGCCACATTTGGTTGCTGGTGCTTAAGAAAGCCATGAGCATTCAAGGCACCAGGTAGGTATGTCTGCATGTAGAGCCAGGAAGACTGTTCCTCAAAATTTATGGTTTGGAACTGTAGTTTTGTTAAGGGTTCAGAACAAAACTAAAGATAAAAACTTTAATTTTATGGAATCTGCTGACCTGGCTTTTTCCGCTCTCAAATTGCTAAAGTAACCATTTGTTCTTGGTGAGTGAATAACTTAAATTGTCTCTAAATTAATTGAAAATAGATTAGAATAGTGCTTGTTTTCTTTTCAGAAAGTGTTCCTAGAAACTTATGTGCTATTCTGCTTCAGCCTAATGCACATAATAATGTTCCAGATCTGGCTTTTTTATTTTGTTCTTGTGTTTGAGGGAGAAAGGAACAGAATTATAGCATAATTTATTAATGTTGCAGTGCTTTAATCAAATGCTTAAACAATGAGTAGCTCTCTCCATTCCTGGGCAGGCCAAATATTTGGTGTCTTCTGCATCATATCATAGGCCTTTCAGGCATAAGCGCCATGCGTGTAGCCATGAGTTACTGGTCCCTCCTGAATCTGGGGACGCAGCCGCATAATCCGCTGATGGTGGTGGCCCTGTTGTGGGGGGGAGACACCAGCCCTACCGACAGCATCAGTTTTGACCATTGGGGGGAGGGGAGGTACTGGCCCTATCAAGGGTGGATTCTGTATATCTTAAGGTGCAACATTTGTCAGTTTGAGTTGGTTGCTGTTTTAGCCCATGAGCATTAGTTTGGAGCATTAATTACATGGGTGATACAGTATCCCTAGTGCCCTTCCTCTTTAAAAATTAGCTTTTCACTTGCTTAAAAAAACCCCTCCATATGTGGAAATTCTGAGAGAGAGACACTTGGAAATTATAATTTGCTGTTCCTGTTAATTAAGATTACATTTCTACAAAAATGGGTCAGGCACCTGGCAAGAGGTGGGTTCTGGAAGGTCACCAGAAGGAAATCTTAAATATTTTCAGATTCTTTACTGGATTTTAGGGTAAATTGCAGTCTTTATTTCTGCCCATTGCTTTAACAGAGATGTAAGGGAAGTGGAGCAGTTTTGTCTAACCAAGTGTAATTAGTTTAGACCTTTGCTCTCATAAAGTAGTGTGAAAAATCTTGTCAGATTTTGAGGAGATAATGATGCAAATAACTCTGTCATATCATTAACCTTTATGTGCCCTCATAAAGAAAAATGTCAGAAGATGTATAATTGGATTTGAAAAGCTGTTTTATGTTGGAGTACAGGTGGCAGCTTTCCCACTTGTGGAAATCTTTTGGGTTTTAGTATTGTACAGAGACTACTGTTAGACAGAACCCCCTTCCTGACTGTTCAGGTCCAGAACGAACACTCGCCCATTAATCAGTGAAGATAACAGTATGTGTTGGCTTCTGACAGAATTATTTAAAGTCTATTTAGTCTCTCCCATGTATAAGCCATTACCCCATCTGCCTATGTCTTTTAAATAATCTGATCTATCTAGATTGGTCTTGTGCTTTAAGAGGGCAGCATCTTTTCAGGAATGGTCACCTTGACTGAGCTATCATTACTAACACAAGCTGCTGCCTCACTGCAAAGAGCCACATCTATGACCAGTGTGAATCAAGCTCTTACTGTCATTTTGATCAGTTTATGTGTATGAATATGCAGATTTGCTTAGGTAAGGACAAATGTTGCCTTTGCCATGTTTTTCAACATGCAAGCTGAGTCAGCATGCTGCAGCTCTTGAGCAATTGTAACCAGTGGCTCTAATTTATACACTTGTGGCAGTTTGATCACATAGAGGAGCCAAGCATGGGTCAGCTAAAGAGCTTCCTCCATCTGTTGTCATATGGGGATATTGCTAGTAATGTAGGAATCATGAATGTGACTGGCTGATATTTTGTCACTTTGTGGCATAGCAACAATTTTGTTAGACATGCAGTGAATTATTTGCAGTTTATGTTGTTTACCTCTCTTGAATGGTATCTATGTACCGATCTTTTTCAGAGACAGCCTGTTATTGTAGTAGCCAAGTGCCTTCTGTGTAAAATCCATAGCAAACTTTCTCCTGGCTCCATAGAGTCCCTACCACTTTTATTTGGGAAGCTAAAACTGTGTAGCTTAGGTTGGAGGCATGTGTGTGGTTTTGGGAGGGGATGGCAGGTGAAAATAAAAAAGGAGGAGTTGAATTGTGTCACTTCTGGTGGAAAGCTAAATGGTGACACCTTAAACTCTCTGGATGGTGACACTCCCCAGAGCACTCCTAGTCAAGAAAAGGATCTTGTGATTTTTCCCTGTCCTATCAGTAATTCTCTTTACTTTGATCTAAGGGGTTAATCAGTACCAGAGTATTTTTACATTTTAGATCGCAAAATATTTTTATCAGGAGGAGAAAGTGGTGATGAGGCCAGGCATTTCAGCCCTATGTGATGTACAACGAATGCAGGCAGTGGCCCGTTTCCCTGAGCAAAGCCAGAATGGAACAGCAGGTGACATCCTTGACTCCTAGTTACTAGCCTCTTTCTAGCAAGCGTTTCACCCAAAAGCATCCTCTTCACTGTTTAAGGTTCACCTTACAAGGGCTTCTCTGGCTTCCTTCCTTGTGTTTGTCTGCTCCTGCTCCTTTGTTCTGGCTGGCTCGCAGCTTCATCGAGCAATACCCAGCCTTTAGGCGCCAAGGAAAATCCTCAGAGGCTACCGCTTAGCTCTTGCTCTGGTCTTGTAGTGCAGGCTGTGTTTTCAGGCAGCGGATCCTGTTGTTCCAAGCCTGTACTCCATAGAGGGATGTACTTGTATCCTGAATGAATGGCATCAGTGATGTCCCTGCCCTGCCGCTAGTATCGGTGACGTCTCCCTCAGTCCTCAGCACAACCGTTCTCCGCCCCCTCCCCGTGCTTTAGGAAAGCTAGGGAGCATCCCCAAGGGCACCGTGAGCTGTTGCTCCAGGGTGTCGTTCTGGCTTTTGATCCAGGGTGTCAGACGTTCCAGATGTTCCACCTGTTTAGAGGGGAGGCACTACTGCCCGTAGCCACTAGACGCTGCCGAGCCGCTCTCACGCCCCGCTCTGGCTCCGCTCCCCGCTGTCACCTGAGGGACTGGCACGGACCCTTTAACGCCGCCCTGCGGCGCCTCACTGCGCTCTTTTTCGGATCTCCCTTCCATGCCTCCTATTGGCCGGCTCTTTCTCCTCCCTCCGCCCCTCTGCCGGGCGCGGCCAATGGCGGCCGGCCCTTTTTGTAACCGCGTTCGGAGCGTACCACGACTCCTTGCTTGGGGGGGGGAGGGGGGGAGGAGGTAGGTACCGTTCGAGTCGGACCCCCAGGGCACGGTCGGCGGGGGAGCGGCTTCCAGGCCCGGGGCCGCGGGCGGTGCGTGGCGCTTTAAGGCGGTAAGGAGCTGCCCGGGAGGGAGCTTGCGGGGGGCGGGTGCTCCCGGGCGCGCGGCGGCGGCGGCGGCGGCTCCTCCCCGTGTTCCCGGGCGGGCACGCAGCGAGCTCTCCCGCCTGCTTGCCGGGGAGCGCGGCGGCCGCGGGTGGGGAGCGGCGCCGGCAGCGGCAGGTGAGGAGGGCGGGCCCGCGGGCAATGGCTGGAGGGAGGCTACTGGGACGGGGCGGCCCGCGGGGTCCCTTCCCGGCCGGCCGCCTGCAGGCGAGGGGAGCCCGGGCAGCCTCTCGGCCGGGGGGAAAGGGGGCATCGGTACCTTGCGGTGAGCCAGCCGGAGGGTGGGTGGGTGTGTGAGTGCGTGTGTGATGCATGACAAGCTTTTGGAAGCTGAAGCTCACTTCATCCATCTCCCAGCCTCTCCGTAGGTGGGTGGGTGCGCACATACAGACGTACTTCAGAGCTAGTCTGTAAGGTGCAACACCCCACCACCACCCCGACTGTCATTGACTTTGACCACACCACAGTAAACAAATCATAAAGCGAGTGGTGAGAAGAGCGGCTGGCTTGGCTGCACCCCCCCTGCTCGTCCTAGGTTTTGCTCTCCAGTTGAGGCTCCTGTGGTATTTTTTTCTTGCTGTAAAGAAGGGGGCAGGGAGCTCTGTGCTATTGCAGAGCCTGGATGTGGGGAAGTTCAGAAGCTCTCAGTGAAAGTTGTGGACAAATGTTAAGCTTTCAGTTTAGTGATTTGAAGTGGAGCTGTAAAGGACCCCTGGTTGACAGACGGTTATTTGATACCATCTTTTCACATGCTATGTTTTAAAAATTGAAGTAAATAAGTGAACGTAGCTTTTTTTCTAGCTCTGATGTTCGCTTGCACACAGTGAGGAAAAAAATGCAAATCCAAGAAGTCAGTTTAACTCATACTCTTCACCATTGTGTTTTTGGCACTGATCTATTTGGGTTGCTTGTACAGCAGAGGCATGTTCAGTTGGTTAAAAATAACACACTTTTTAGTGGGAATTAATTCTTCAAAATCATGGGAATATTTATTTTGGTCTAGTGTTTTACAAAAACTTGTTTGCACAAAATCCAAACTTGGAGTCAAATTGGAGTTGACAGTGTTCCTCTGACCCGGCCAAGAAATCCACTGCATGTCTACAGCTTACAGCTCAAAGCAAATGTTTTACACCCTAGTCATAAACTAAACACATAACTTATGTTTGGTTTTACTAAAGTTTTACTTTCTAAAGTATTTCTCTTCAAGAACATTGAATACAAATCTAATTAAGACCTGTTTCTTGCTTTCTTAGAATATGTATACAGAATATAGATTTATAGAACTGCAAAGCCCTGCTAAAGAAAAAGGGTTAAATAGTATGTGACTATAACTTGGGAGCAAACCTAGGCACAGCTGGGCAAGGTCAAGTTGACATTTTACCTTAACCTTCCCTGCCTCTTGCTTTCTGTTAATGTGCAAGTCTGTAACTGTTTTTCTACCCGGACTCTCAAGAGTCTTATGGAAGTGTCACTTGAGAAACCTTAGTTGTTATGTGGTTCCTCTTTAGAGACTAAAGCATTGTTACTCATTTTGTGAGAAGGTTTAAATTGTTGTAAATCGCTTGGTAGTGCAGAGCAGATGTTAGATTTTTCTGTTTTGACAGATCTGATCAGAGACTGATTTGTGGTGTGTGTCTGACTTTGCATTTTTTAAAGTAATTTCCCAGTACTTTGTGATAGTTATGGTCTTCCCTCAGCTTTCTCATGTGTATCTGCAGGGCTCTGATGCAGCAGTTAAGGCTCTTTCTGTGGCTGTAACTAGAGCTACATTAACGTTTAGGCTAGATGCTTTTTTGTTGTTGTTGTTTGAGCAGATTCATAGATCTTGGGGGCTGGAAGGGACCTCATGAGATCATCAGATCCAGCCCACCTGCACTTAAGCAGGAACGACTGCTAGGGTCAAATGACTCCAGCAAAGTGTGTGTCCAGTCATCCAGATAAGGGTGCCTCTCATAACATTTCATTAATGTTGTAGGACATGGTCTATGGCAGTGGTTCTCAACCTTTTTTGTACCAGGGCCTATTTGTAAACATCAGTGGCCAGCCC
>NW_017728931.1:33198126-33205456 GCF_001723895.1 Crocodylus porosus
GTGGGGCAGGAGGTGGGTATGTGAGGGAGGGGGCCCCAAGCAGCCCCTTGCAAGTTGGAACTCTGGCAGCCTGCAAGGAAAGTCAGCATTTTCCAGGCTTTTCTCCTTTAAAGGAGAATCCATTATTAATGTTGGTTGATCCATTTTTTAAGTTTGCTTGCAACCCTTTTATACAGGTTTCCCTCGCTTTATGTGGGTTGTGTGTATGCAAATTCACTCTTACACAATGACCCTTTTTATACCAAAAATTTGTTATATGCGAGGCAAATTTACACTTCTGTGATCGGTGTGGTCGAAGCCTGCAGTCAGCTGCTTTGTGCAGTGCACTGTGGGAGTGCTGTGCACCAAAATATAGTCTCCTGTGTTGAATCTGTGCTCCTTGCTCGTCTGTGACGTGTGTTTCTGGAGTTGCCATCCCCATTATGGTAACATTCACTACCACCCTGTGCTTGTGTGTAGTGTCTGCTGTTGGTGAGTACCAAAATTATCTTGTAAAAGTGATAGAAATGGGTCTGGGGGTCAATACAGTCAGTCTTGGAAGGTATCCCTATTTATTACATTGTAAAATGGGTTCCCTTTATGCAAATTTGAGTTATGCACTGTTTTCCAGCAACACATGTACAGCATGAAGCAAGGGAAACTATATATTCCTGCAACCCACAGGTCAAGAAACGCTGGTCTGTGAGATGGGTGTAACTGACCATTCGTTCACCTCCACTGGCAGTATCAGTAGCAAATGCTCTTAGAGAGAAAGAAGGGAGGGGAGGGCTTCAGCAGTTTGATTATGTGTCATCTAATCCTTATAATATGGCAGCAGTATGGTGGGGGATGGAATTCAATAGGCAAAACCCACTCTTGGTATGTAATTTCTACAGGTTACATTGTTGTAGCTCTTACAACTTCATTTTTTGCCAGGAGAAATGTGGCTTAGCAGTTGGGGTTGGAAAAATCCACTTGCCCACTCCAAGGTTACGTTTGTGCTATAGATTTTGCTAACATGGCCCTCTATCAGGAGTATGATTTGTACTGGTGAGGACCCCAGTGCAAATGCAGTTATGTTGGCTGAATTATGTTTTTACCTATATTGTTTCTGTAGGTTGTACGGTATGTCTACTTTGTGGGTATATAGCATCACTGTCCAGGTGAGAGTGCTTTGCTGAACCAGTATCCCAACATAAGTAAAATACTGCTTGGGTAGGCATAACTTACAAGATTTTCTTAGGTTGATGGGGAAAGAACTTTTTTAGCATTTGCTTGAAAGGAAAATATGTTTAGCAAGTAACAGCCCAAACATGAGCTGTAAGTAAATCTGTGCAAAGTGCCTTCCTCAGTCTGCACACAGTACCAGTACAGAGGCTGTTGCACCAAGATTTTCTAAGCAGCTTACTGAAACTAAGGAGGTATTCTTCAGTTTCAGGTGTTAACCATAAAGTTCTGACCAGCAGAAGGATTTAAAAATAAAGGGGGTGATGGGGGAGGGATCACAGTCATTATGCTGCTAGTAGGAAAAGCTGCAATTAGTGGCAGAGACCAGCACTAGCATCATTCAGTGGAAAGGAATCTGGACAATGGAAGCAGAGTAAGAAGTTACCCCAACCATTGGCCTTTTTTCAGTGTTTCCAAAGAAGTGCTAATCTTCCATGGTAATTGTACTGGGGATGCTTTGCAAGACTATATCAGTAAAAGGAAAAGGATAATATGTATGAAAACCTCTTTATTCCAGTTGAGCTTAAACTAAGCACTGAATTCTGGCCTGTGTTCCTGCAGCTCAGGTTGTGGGAAGACTTGCTTTTGCTGCTGTCCACAGCACTAGCATATCGTGGCTGCTTTCATCCTTGTGCTTGCATCCACAGCATGTCTCTAGCTTGACCAAAAAGCATGGTGATGCTTTTAGCAGTTGGGGATATTTGATCAGAAAAATGTTAAATTCCCAGGAGTGGGATGAGATGCAGGGAAGAAGCAAAGTAGTCTTGCTGTAGACTGGTGCCTGGACTTAAAAGATGTATTCAATCAGTGAAGTTTTAGATTTGGTAGCAGAAAGAAACCAAGAGGAAAATCTTACCCTTCCCCCCCCTCCTCCCCCCTTCTTGAAATAACATCAATTTAAAGTAATTGGGCAAGGTCAGAAAGACGCACAAAATTAAAGCCTTTGTTTTCCTGATGCAGTAGTTGTTTAACCATTTGAACACCAATATTGTTAACCTTTTAAATGGTATCTTTGCTATAGAAAAAGCTAGAAACTGATTTTTTTATTATTATTTAGATTTATACCACATGCTATCCAGAAAGGGGGGAACTTGGGGAGAAGAATAGAAATTGCCTTTGCGAGGTTTGTACCATAGGTGTCCCATTTTAACTGCTTCTTCTCTAAAGCCTTGCATCAAGGCTTTGTCTAAATCTTTCTCTGTTTATAAAACAAAACAACCTTCCCACCCCTTTCCCCAGAGTTGTCAGCGCTTTGTCTTTGATCTGTAAAGGAGAAAATGTCCTGTGCTGCTCATAACCATTCAAAACCCCTCTAAAGAAATCATTTTTCTTGGTCAGTAGGGGCTAACCACTATGGCAGGCCTGATGCAAATTGGCCCACTACCCTCCAAGTGCCACTCCACCCCCTTCCCCTGACCGATGGGCTGCTTTATTTGCTTCCTGCCCTATGTTCCCTACCTAATATGCTCCTATACTTTCTGTTCCCCTCCCTGCCTGTCACAGTGTTGTGTGTCCCCTCCCCTGCCTTCCTGTGCCTCATTGGACTCGCCTGTTGTCTTACCTATGGTTGGTATCTGTTGGGCAATGTTGCAGGGCATTAAGGTGACTGCTCCTTTAAGAGCAGAAACTGCCTAGAGAGAGGGCCCTAAAAGCCAGACAGAAACCCCACAGGTTAGTATGGCAGCAGGCTAACAAGGGAATTAGCCTGCACCTGCACCCAGTCAGCTGACCAGAAGAAGGCAGGGCCCTGGGCATATATAAACCCCAGGGCTGAGACCAGCAGGAGTTAGTTCTCTGGCAGCAGTCAGGGGAAGGAGCCTCCAGAGAAGAATTGTCCAGAGATGCTGTGGCTGCTTGATATGCTGCATATAGGGCTAATGGGGCTCCAGGAACTCACCAGACACCCTGGCCTACAAGGCAGTTGGGTACTGTATGGGGGAGTTTGGCTCTTTTAAAGGAACAGAGTGTACCCTGAACTGCTTGTATTATGTTATAGCCCGGGGGCTCATATTTTGGTGGTTGTTTATAAACTGGTGGACTGGGCTAAGGCTACAGGGGAAGGAGGAGGCCTCATTGGGGGCCCACTACAGTGTGGAGAGCCCAGTGCCGGCGGGGCGGAGAGACAAAGGGGCTGCAGAGAGCCCAGTAATGACTGGAGGCTGAGCTGGGCTAGGGCCTCAGAGAGACAATGTGTGAATGCCATCCATCTGTGAGGCTTGGGGTGTGGTAAGGGGGCAGTTTTGGAGCCATGCATCTAGCCCATAAGTGTGAGGGTGTCCTGTGAGGCATCCATTTTGAGCAGGACCCAAAAAGGGGTCCAGGAACCCACAGGGCTTAGCGGGGTCCATTCGGACTGTGTTCAAACAAACTTGAGGGCAACCTCCCTATTTATTATAATTACCAGTAAGATGTGGCAGGTGAGAAAATGGGTGCCTGTTCGGCAAGATTGGCGTGGTCACGGAGCCCTAAGGGCATCGCGGCCATCCCTGGGGACCCCATCCCATGACAGGCAGGACCATTTTTGTTCTATGTTTGTACAGAATATAGCACAGTGGAGTTCTGGTTCCTAGCTAGGGTTACCAAGTGCTCCAAGACCGTTAACTCCTGTCAATGGTGCAACAGTCCCTGACACTTGTTTCAGTGCGGGCTGCTTGGTTTTGTCAGTGTTGTTATATGTGTATTACAAACCTAATTCAAGCTGGGAAACAGCCCATTTATTGCATATTTTTTTTCTTTCTTGTAGCTAGTGCTGTATTGCCCTTTATGGTCTGGCCGTGTTGTTTCTACAGTAGTTTCTCTGATTCTGCTGGGTTTTGAAGAGACTTGAATACTTCAGATCAGTTTAACTGAGGAAACCCTGTCAGACATTAACTAACCTCTATCCCTTTCCATAGCTTTTGAAGTAGCTAATCACAGAGTACATAAAGTTCATTGCTAAGCTGTAGGGACTGTTGATACTCTGACATTGTACAGGGAATCTTTTGCTGAAGTAGACAGGGCAACAACATTTGTACTGCTATATTGAACTGCTCAGCTTTGAAGAGCAATGAGTAGAAATGTTGATGGTCACTTGAGTTGTGTGTAGTTCTACTATTTTTAGCCCCACAGAAACTATCAGAAACAATGCAGCAGTCAGAATTTGCAATACTGGTTAACGTAGGCAAGGCCTAGATGTACAGTTCTGCTTTTGCACAGGAGTTGATAATTTTGTACTTACAGTTGGGCACATGTTCAAGTTTGCCCTTCAGCACTTGCACATCCCTGACACACAGTGCATCTTGTGCACGCCAAAGCTGTTTACACAGTACATGCTGTGCCCCAGGACCTAAAGTTTTATGTCATAAGGGGACACAAGGTGCATGCTAAATGCATCCTCTGGGTGTTGGCCTTCAAACTACTTATCTCTTCATCAGCCCTGAGGCTGGAAGTTATTGTAGTGTGTGCCCTTGTGAGGCTGGAAGTGATTTCATTTTTATTAATGCCAAGTACTCTACAGAACTTGCTTTTGAGTAGGATAGCTATGGATCTGTTGGGAGTGCCGGCTATTTGTTGCCAAAGAGGTCATGTCTGAGGCAAACCATGCTGGAGGGCCTTCTGGGATCTAAGCTGGCAGTCACAGGATTGAGGATGGTGGCAGGAAATTGCTCCACAGTGAACTGGAGGTATATGTCTAGAGGCTTGAATAACATGATCTAAACTGCGTTTGTTAGTTTACCCAGATCTTGAGCAGCCATCCTGAGCCCAGAACCAGCACTGAAGGGTGTGTCTTCTGAAGATGAGTGGGATGAAAGCTGTCATGCTTCTGTGAGAGCCTACATGAAAGAGAACTTTCAACAAGTGCCTGTTTTTATTTAATGAACTACAAAAAAGCCCTATAAAGCACTGAAAATGGACCAGTTTAAATTTTAATCAATTTAAAAGCTGGATTCAACATGCACTTTGGATGTAGATAAAACTTTTTCTCCTTTTCTGGGTGGTCTGTCCTGGCTGTTGCAGCCTCTGGCCTTGTGCCTGCAGTGGGGAGGTATAGAGGTAAGAACATCTCTCATTTGTTGTGGGGGATCTGGATGGGTGGCAGATAATAGAACAAGGAGCAATTGTGTTAAGTTGTAGCAAGGGAAGTTTAGGTTGAATATTAGGAAGAACTTTCTCACTAACAGGGTAGTAAAACACTGGAGTGGGTTACCCAGAGAGGTTGTGGACTCTCCATCCTTGGGAGGCTTTTAGGTCCCAGCTAAACAAAGCCTTGACTGGGATGATCTAGTTGGGGATTGTCCTGCTTTGAGCAGGGAGTTGGGTTAGATGACCTCCTGAGATCCCTTCCAGCCCTAGTTTTCTTTGATTCTGTGACTGATATTTGATGAGCAATGGAGCTAGGTGTTTGTCTGGGAGCTCTGTGCAATAATTTGGAAAAAGATTTCACCAGTTGTTACAAAATAAACAAGCCTCTCTTGAGGGACAAGACAATAGTCAGGAGGTGTATGGGACTGCAGACTCCTTTAAATAAAACTGTTGCTTGTCTTGCTGTCTTCACAGAACAGTGCCATATTTGATCCTACTAGGGGAGCTAGAGAATGGCAAATGGCTTTCCCAGAAGTGTGGAACACTTGCGCCTTGCACCAGATGAGCAGGGGGAGGGTCAGTTTGCCTCTTGGCAGAATTTCAAATACTAGATATTTTATTGCCCATAAAATGAGTCTTGTGACACAGAGTGCATATGAAACATAGTGAATTATCAAGCAGAGCAGGGTTGCTGGTGTGACTGGGGCGCAGGGAAGGCAGCTTCTTGCTAGGTAGCATTTAGTTTCTGTAAGAGGGTGGCTTTCAGCAGTTTTCCTTACCTTGGGTATGAATGGAGCACTCAAGGAGGTTGCATGCTGCCATCATTGTGGCTGGTGAATGATGGGAATCTACCAAGACCTCTGGTTCTGGTAGAGCAGGGAAGTAAGCTTCAGCCTTGGTGTTCATGGCTTTCTGTTACTAAAGTCTTTCTGTATGGCTCTTCAAAAGCTCCTTAGGGAGATGGATTGTTTCCTGCAACTTGGCTGTCATTATTTTTGATGCTATTCTCATGGCTTCTGCATTGGATACAGTATAGCTGTTGCATTACACCTGTGCAGTGGTTCTCAACATTTTTAGGTGTGAAGCACCTCTCAAAAATGCTGACTTTAGTTTTCATGTGGTTTGACTACAGAAAACTAATAAAGCAGTCCTTTTGTTCCAAGGAACTTGGAAACACCACAACAGGTCAGAATGTTTTAAACACTGAGTGTGCCCCCCACAAGCAGGAACGTGTATTCTCTGGGGACAACTAGCAGCAGCACAAATATGGGCCACAGTTAGTTGTCCCTGGGGAACACCTCTTTATGTGCACTGTGGCGTGCAGCATGTTTCCCCAGGTAGAGCAGAAGAGGGGAGGCTGGGGCCAGCACCTGGGCTGGCCCCATCGGCCTTACCTGCGGTCCTGGAGGCCTCCTGGGGCTCTAGTAGCAGCAATCCAGGTGTGCAGAGCCTTGGCAGCAGCTGGAATATAACTCTGACCAGCCAGGCTCTGGTTTTGGATGGTGCATGCTGCAGCCACATGAGCCGCACAGCTTTTTTTCTGGCGCTAATTAGTAGCATGGCAAATGCCTGCGTGTGCAGTATGTGTGGTTTGCAGCACTGCAAACCACATGGGTGTGCTTGTCTAGACACACCCTATGAGTTCCTATTTGAATCATGTTTGTACACCTAACAATACTAACATTGTGTGGCACCCCACAGCACAAAAGAGTCTCAAGGCACCCTCGGATGCCGTGGCATCCTGGTTGAGAATCTTTGCCCTAGAGCTTAGAAAACCCATCCAGGATAAGTGCTCCATTATGCTAGGTCATTGGCGCTCAAACATTTTTGGGGTTGCGTATCTCTTTTTAAAATCTACTGCTGTGTGCCCTATGATTCTGCCATGTGGATAACAGAAAATAACACATCTCAATTGCCACATTGTAACTTTCTCAGCAAGGGGGGGGGTAAGTTTCACTTTTTCCTTTTTATTTCCCTTCCTCTTTCTGCTTTCCCATTCCTTCCTTTTGTATGTCCCTAGAATGTTGAGCATACCCCCACGGGTGGGAAACACTGTGCTCTG
>NW_017728931.1:33205556-33235265 GCF_001723895.1 Crocodylus porosus
TGTGTGAGAGAAATAAAGTGCTCTGAGAAACTTACAATATAAACTGATGAGGGAGGGAAAGGTGAAAGGAAGCACATATTATCCCAGTTTAACAGATCAAATAAGTGCCAGCAGTCCATGTTTAAAACTAGGCAGTGGAGGCAGAGGTTGGAAAATCCTGGCTTCAAAGAAAAGATTGTTCACTGAAAAATAAGTCATAATGAGGTGAGACCCATCCTTTGAGGTATTCTGTGGCGACAGTGAGTACAGCAGGAGAAAATATGGTTCATGGTAGATGGGGAGGAAGGCACTAAGGTTGGTGAGTTGTATGGAAGTTCTTCTGTCCCAGAATGACAATTTTCCTGCTAAATATACCAGGCTTCTTACTTCACGGGTATATTTTCTGGAGTGATTTAATTTGGATTAACAGTTGCCAATTTTGGCATTATTCTGTCAGAGAGGAATCAATTTAGTGTTGAGTTTGAAATGCTGTTGCTACCGCTGTGCTTTTAAAATGACAACCTGCTCAGACGGTATCATGTGAGGAGTTTCCTCTTTTTGTGGAGGATGATGTAGGATCACTAGTAGCTTTAGTGTTAGCTGTTCTCTGGGGTGTTTGTTTTAATATCAGCTGGAGATGTAGCCCTCTGTATGCTTCTTTTGGGGATAATGGTCACCAAAGCTCTAGGAGAAGCAGAAGAAAAATTTGCTTTTTACTAGGGTTGGCTGCAAACTTTCCTCTGCTGCTGCCTTTCTAGAGAACCAGAGGTTTTAGATGCTCTAAAATTATTTGACAAAATCTTGTGTGTTTTTCCTCTAGGAAAGCCTTTTATGGAACACAAAAAGTACAAAATACAAACCTTGAATTATTTTTGTCCAAACTTTTTTTTTATAAGTCCAGAAATAAAGATTTCAAGTCAGAGGTTTCATGGCAGTACCTCACATACCTCCATTCTTTTCTCCTGTGCCCCAGAATAATGATTCTGTCTCAGAATAGTGATCTCTTCCAGGAGGGAGACTTCCCCCTTTCCTCACGGAAGGAAAAGCATAATGTGTCACAGTGGGACCAGGGAACTACAGCTCCCATAAGCAACTCTGTGACTGCACTTTTTAAAATATTTTTGTATTAAGAGAAGAAGAAACACTTCATTAACGCTTGCTTGCTTGCTCGCTCTATCAAGACTTGGGCTTTGAAACTTTCCAACCAAGTTACTTTTTTTTTTTTCCCCTCTCCAACTCTTCCCCCTGACCCCCTCCTCCAACTCCTGCAGTGTCCAGGAGCTCCCCACCATGACTTGTCATGAACTATGTTGTCTCTGGTTGCCATTCCTGTGGGGATAGGTGAAGACCAATGTCCTACGGGAAACAGGTTGCGATGCAGCAAGCATTACAAAAGAGGTGTAGATTTTTCTCCCCAGGTCTCCATTAGTTTGCCCCAGGGCGCTTGTACATGTGATGAAAATTTAGGTGGCTTAATGGCATTACACGTTACATGAGTTTTGGGGGTTTTAAATTGGTTTGTATCGTCATAAATTAGACCACATTCCCAATATAGCTTAGTTTGCAACGTTGCAAATTGGAATGTTGCAGCCATTAGTCTATCAGCTCGACCCCCCCAGCTGTGGGATAGACAGGGAGGCTCTGCTGGAAAAAAGGATCGGGCCCCTCACTGCTTTTGCTTTCAGCAGCCCCCTGTGGCCCCCAAGGAAAGGGCTGGGGGATGTGGCAGGAGGGCGGCTGTGTGTGGTGGGAATGGTACATCAGGTGCTGGCCTTGGAGAAGAGTTGGATCAGGCACCTTCAAGCTAGGGCAGCACCTGGCCTGCTAGCAGCCCACCTTGCCAGGCCCAAGGGGTGCCACCAGGCTGTGATTCGGGTAGGTGACAGTAGTACCCCCTTGCTTTCCTGGGGGTGTGCGCAGCAGCAGGAGCCACCCCCCTCCCGATATGCCTCTGGACAAGCTGCGGTTCCATCCTGCGCCCTATCCTGGCTGTGCAGCCCCAGCCCCACTCCCTCACTACTGGGGCCTCGATCAGCTTCCCCACTTTCCTCACAACAGACTTACCAGCTGGATCCAGCTGCTCTCCATGCTGCTGGGCTGCACTCCTGGCTGCCTGCGTGCTGTGTGTATGCATGAGACATTTATCGACCGCATCAGCCAGAAAAAGGCAATTAATTGCCCATATAAGAAAAATGGACTGAATTGGTACCAATCTGGTATGGGACCAATGTATCGGTGCACCTCTAAAACAGTTTTTCCTAGTGTGTTCTGTGTATCCCCTATGACCTTTTTAAGTTCCCCTAGGGGTACACGTGCCCCTGGTTGACAGCCACTGAAATAGAGTAACTGTACTGGATTTCTGAGTCAAGGTTTGAGAAATGCACATGGAACAAGCAGTTACAGATCAGTGACACAAGGAAGTAGAAGCAGGGAGAAAAACCCAAGGTATAGAGCACAGGATCCTATTAAGGTCATCCTGGTACCTAGGTCAGAACTTGTACCGCGGAATAGTCAGTCCATCAGCAGTTGATAGACTGCACTCCTCACTGAGGCTGACTTCTAACTGTTGAGCAGAAGTTAATCTTGGAGGGAAAATGGTGAAATATTATCAAAGAACATAGTAAGTTTAAAAGGATTATTTTCTTCAAATCCTTCATTATGTTAATCTTAGGCGCCTTATAACAGCCAGTGCAACTTTCAGACCCTAGTGTGACTTAAAACTAAGGGCCTGTCTGGCAACCTAATCAATGAATGGGAGTGGTTCTCAGGTTGCCTGCTGAATAAGGTAGGTGCCATTTACATTTGGTTCACAGTTGGAAGGTTTATTTACAAATGCCTGGATTAGACTTTTTTTTCTTTTGTGAGTTAAGCTTTAGATTCTGCAGCAAAATGTTAAAAAGTTGAGGTGGGTCATTATATAATGTTCTGCACTGTCTTGTTACTGGTGAGGGGAGGCTAGTCCTGAGGGGTCAGGGTGTCTTGGCCTGGGGTCTGGCTGTCATTAGATCCTGGCTCCTATTCCTGAAATTGCTACCAACTTAATATCTTGTATTGCTTCCTCTCCCTGGTTCTGTTTCCCCAAATGTACAATGGATGTATTCTGTATAATAGGTTCTGAGATTCTTTGGCCATACATGTGCCTGATATTGTTATTTGGTATGCTGGTCTTTCCTACCCCACTTCTCCATAACAAGCATGTTCTGTGTCCTTGGTTTTTCCCTTACTCCAGCAAAATGTTTTAGGTTGTGAGAACAAGGTCGTGTCTGTGAGGAGAACTCCTTGTGTGTGGCAGTCTCCTCCATGAAGAGGAGTATTTGGCAGGCATTTGCTTTTTATGAAGTGATAGCATTCAGACCCTGCAGAACTGCATCTTCTAGGGAAACTGTTACAAGTGTCAGGGGAGAGGACCCACCCTCAGCCCTGCTGCAGGGTTCAGAGGAAGTTTGTTTATTTTTTTATTCTAGGGGTGAGGCACTTAGGTGGCCCTTTTGGAGGTGGGCACTGGTGGGTGAGGCTGTCCATTGCTGTTCAAGCACTAAAACTGAAGCATTTTCTTAGTCTCCAGAATTGGTCTGTAAATCACTGTGGCTTGATTTTTAAGGGGGACGGGGTTTGAGGTGAGCCTGTCCCAATACCAGGCTGGGGGTTTCTTTTTAGGGGTTAAAGCTGAGTAAAGTGGGCTGAGAGCAGCAGTCCTTACTTAGGTCCGTGAGTAATTTCCTTTTATCCTCAATCTTTGGCTCATTATTTGCTCCATTTATTCTCCCCTTTCTGGAGGAGGGGAAGGGGTTTATCTCTGTTTTTGCTTTACTTGGTTTCCTGTTTATATTATTCTGCCCCTCTCCCTCCCCCATCCACCGATGTCACCTCCCCGTGGCAACTTGTCGCTGGCTCAGAAGCTCTCCATAAGGGTTCTCCACCCCAGAGTGTGTTGTGTTCAGCTTGCAGGATCTGCTTCTGTGAGCCTGTGCCTGCTCTGAGCACTGCAGAGAGCACAAGGAATGCAGAGCACAAGGGGGAAAACACTTTTCAGGCACACAGAGTATTAGAGCTGTCGCCCATTTTGCTGCTGGCAGGCTGTCAGCCCCCTGGGGTGAGTGAACATATGATGCACTTACATATATATTGTTTTGAGGATGGAGGGAAATCCAGCAAATAGCTATGCTGTTGCTGAGAATGTGGGTGAATATGCAATGAAGCCTGGGTTTAATATGGAGTCTGCATATCACAGCAAACTGGCTTTGATGTTAGAGCTGGAACTTGGCTGAATACCCAAAGAGAGAGAATACAGGAAAACAGATTTTGGGGGTGCAGAGAGATTGGTTGGAAAGGAAAAAGTAGGGCGGATTTGGGGCCTTATGACCTTGAGTGTCCCTTTCTGCTACATCATCCATATTTAATTGGTACTTGGATGAGTACTGCTGCAGGCGTCTGGGTATAACATGCTTCACTCCTCTTAGGGAGCCCTTTTGCTCTTTGAACAATATCTTAAGTAATTCTTGTCACCTTCTTTTTTTGTACATCTTTGTAAAAGGCTCCAGTCCCCTGGGTTCCCTGAAATGACAGATACATTGACAAGATTTTTGCTTGGATTTCTATGGAAATGAATAGACTTTTTTTTAAAATTTTTTTTTTATTATTGAAATCCCCCTGCTTTCCCCAGACAAATGAAACTATAGATCTGCTATGTGTCTGCAGCAATGGTTGCCTGGCAACTAAGAGGCAGTCCAGTTTTAAAAAAAAATGGTTATAGGTCTGCACTGCTGAGTAGATTCATCCTTCCTGCACAAGTCCTTGCTCACTGTTGGAATGCCGTCTTGCTGTTCTTTAGCTTTGGGGCATTGGTGTTTTTTACTTTTATCTCTTACAATTTTTTTATACTTTCCATTGTTTGTAAAGTCTCTCCTAGAAACAAGCAAACAAAATTCCTTTCCTGCTTGACTTTGTGCTTTTCCATTGGAAGAAGTCAGCATCCTTGGGCTGATATGGTGGTGTTATTGCAAACAGCACAGTTTGGGGCTGGACTAACCTGCTGCTGTACTGGCCTCAGCGGTTACTCTCCTCCCCCCCCCCCCGGTGCTGTTTGCTTTGCAAGTAAGCCTTTTCTCTTTTGAATAACTAAAATACTTAAACAGGAGCAATAAAGTTGTAGTTAAAATACCACATCAAGAAATGCTGTCAGTACAGCTCTGGATACAATTTTACTTTTACCAGGTTACCTGAAAAGTAAGGGCATTCCTTTCTTCTCTCCTCTTCAGACTCTCCTATGTAACCCCTGTATGGAGAGATGAGATCATTATAATTGACTTTAAGAGGGAGTGCAGAGTTGCTGTAAACCTACACAATCCGTTGTAACTTTAATCTGTCTGCTCTTTTCTGCAGCAAATGGGAGTGAATCCACAGTCATTTAGCAGTAATTTCATTCAGGGATAACCTCTCCCAGTTTTGCTTCCACTTATTGTGAGAGATTGTAGACGCATGACACGGTTACAACTGATCAACCAATGCATGTTCTTAACTGGTAAAGCCCTCCCCAGCCCCTCTTATTTTGATAGTTGTCTAAAGGTATGGACAGAGAGAACTTCTGAGGCTCAAGGAAGTTCCTGCAACCTCCTCTTGCTTATAAGATTTAGCATGTCAGTGAACTGTCTGAAGACTTCAGGTTGTGTCGAGTCTATTGGGCAAACAGCTGGTTGTAGTCTGTTTTATTGTGTACCTATGTAAGGAAAAAGATTCGGGCTTATTTTTCTGCTTATGCAAGAGCCCAGGTGGAGTAGGGAGGGGGGTGATGTTCATTGTTGCTTTCACATCCTCTCCCTGTACTTTGCTCTCTAGTCATCAGGATTTCTCTCTCCACCCTGTACATTGTTCTTCTGATACAGGTGGTATTTCCTTTCTGCCAGCTGGAACTGTTCCCTTCATTGATTTATGACTAACTTGCCATTAGAACTTCTATGCAAATGACGCGCTGAAGTGCCTTTTCATCTACAGACTTTCCAAGTGCTTTCCAAAGGGCTAAGATCCCTGCCCCCATTTCTCAGATGAGATAAGTGAAACGAAGAGGTAACACAACTTCTTCAGTATCACAAGATGAAAACTTGGACAGCCCCCTGTGTGAACGGTGTGTCCAGCTTAATCAAAAGTTGCAATCTTTACAAATGCACAGATGGAATCCACACACTGGGTGATAATGTGGCTCAGATTTGGAAGTTGATATCTGACTCCATACAAAAGAGGGAGAGCATCACATAACATGTTAGTGAGGTAGGAAACGGAAACTGGATTTTCCGATTCCTATCCTGTTTGGTTCCACTAGACCAGTGGTCTCCACAGTGGGGTCTGCACACCCCAGTGGGTGCGCAAGACGATGCATTGGGGTGTGGGAAGAAAATATTTGAACTTCTATTTATATTTATTTTTTATCTAAAAAAAAAAAGAAAGAAATTAAGCTTTACTAATATTTAATATATGGATTGACACTGGCGCCCTCACTCCATCCATATGTCAGACGGTCATGTGTTTATAAATAAATAAATATACATGTATTGGGGGTGCGCGCTAAAATTTTTTACTGATAGGGGTGCGCACTCAAATTTTTTACTGATAGGGGTGCGTGATCAAAAAAATTTGGAAACCACTGCACTAGACCACAAATGCCTGTGTCTAATTCTGTGCTAGCTACATGTTTGTGTGGTTTGTTTGTCAGCCAGTGCAGATGTTGGTAGATGGGGTATTCAAACCTACTCTTATGCATGTACATATTTTGAATCGGTGTATCATGAAAAGTCCTTATGAACCACTGTACATGTATAAATGGAGGTGTGGAGAAATTACAGCATTATGGCTCTGCTCCTTGCTATATGCCTATTATTGTATATAAATTAATACTTTGTATGGTATTAATAATGTAAGCTAGGAATAAAAAAAATCACTATTGTATTGATTTCTGCTGAATTTTTCAGCTTAAACAAATTCCTTATGGCTGTGATAAATTTTTGCATGTGCACCAATAGGGTGTTGCAGATGAGTAATTCCAGACCTACTTCAGCTGCTGTTGGTTTTATCCTCAGCAGCAAAATTAAACTGAAAAAAATTCTTATTTTTGCTTTTGTTCGGAACGGGATAAGCAGCAGTGGAACTGACAATCCACTGGGTTGCAGTTTGGTTTTCAGGCTCCTATCCAAAAAAGGTCTTGAATGCATGTACCAGCTGCTGCTAACATTTCCCAAACAAGTTGGTGAAGGAGTAACCATCCTCTTCAAGCAGGCAAGAACTGGGGGAAGGAATTGGTGGACTGGGTGGCAATGTTGGGAAGAAAGCAGTTTAGAGGTGAGAAGAAAGCTAGAGCCTCTAGGTCAGGGTCAAAATCCTTCTGCTCAGGGTGAGTATTTAGTCTCTCCGTAGTGCCTAAAGCAGTGATTTCTCAGCCAGAGAGTATGGCACCCTGGGGTGCCTTGAGATCCTTTCAAGGTTGCCATGCAAAGACACCTCTGTTAGGTGTGCAGACATGATTCACAAGATAAAGCTAGTTTCAAATAGGAATCCATAGTGTTAAAAACATGCTGACTTGTTATGGCCTTTCTGAGTCCTTTGCAGCAGAAAAATTATTTTATTATTTTTCTGCACTCAAGAAAAGAGTCAAAACTAAGACCTGCCACTTTCTGAGGAGTGCTTTGTGTCTGTTGGGGTTCTCTGAATCTAATGGGGGTGCCTCAAGCCTAAAAAGGTTGAGAATCACTTGCCTAGAGCCTTCTGAAGGGCAACAACACCTCTTTCATATTAGTGTCCTGAAGATTTTCCTGGCGCTGAGGCGCTATGTGTGGAACCACAGTTGTGAATTTTCGGATTCTTTTTTCATAGTTGAACCAGCCTGGTTTACAAATTTGTCCTTTCACATAAGCTAAGCATCTAAATAAGGGGTCACTTGGTCCTGAAATGACTTGTTGTTAGATGCAGTTTCTCTCAAACATTTAAAAAGATTTACAGCTAGCTGAAAATATGGACTTCACATAAACTATCTTTCTTGCAAGCTCCGATGTATAGGAGTATGAAAAAATTGCACCCCACTCCTTGACATCACTAGGCAGGCAAAACCCCAGGTGTGGGTGCAGCTCAGTGAACAAACAGTGCTTTTATTTCCTTGGCTTATGCTACTGGCCTAAGTTCTATTTATGCTTCAGCACTGCCAACAGAGCTGTAGCTGCAGAGGCTTTGTTGTGTAGACAAGACCAGGAAAGCTCACACTGGCAGCACAATTGCCAGTAGTAAAGTAATGAACTTGCCTGTAATTTACCCTGACATCTAATTTTAGGGCCAAGAGTAGAATTGTCCCCAGTTTTTGTATTTTCTTTCTCTGGTAGTTATGGTGGTGGTGCTTAGACCAGAAGTTTGTTTCCTCCCACCTGCCAAAGGACTGACTTGTGGAAGACAAATTACAGCTATGAAGAAAACCAGTTCTGATCTATCATTTCTTTGGATTGTCTCTCTTACAGTCATAGCTTTTGTCTTTTTGCAGACTTCCCATTCTTTACCTCCTTAAAAGTCTCCAGTTTCTCAATCCAGAGCTTATTGTTTTTTTTTTTTTTCTCCCTGATGCCTGCTATAAATTTTATCCTTTTTAAATTGCTGCTTATTAAACTTACATAAGCAAATTCTGACTATTACTTAGTCCACCAGTCTGCTTGAATTGTTGTGTGAATTGTCATGTACAAATCCTGAAGAGCATCAAAAATGAATTGAAATAAGATTCTTGATGCAACTACAACTTTAATGCATTTTTGAAAGGATATGCTAACAAAGTATTTACAGTCTCTTGCACCTGCATCTGTGTGCAGTTAATGTATCTTGCTTTTCCTTGTCCTGGTAAAGGCAGAGGCTGGTGGTATGGTTTTGATATTGGCAGCAGAACATCTCACTTTTATACCACAATGTCTTTTGGTATGGATATTTATTAAGGTGTCTACTCAGGGTTAACACTAGATGACAAGAAAAATTATAATAATGACCCATTTCAGAACCCTTGCTTTGCTGATACTAGGAGATTACTGGGTAGTCACAAGACAAGAATCAGTCATGACCACACCGGAAGGATTATCACAACTGGTATATTCACTGGTATCAACATACACAAGGTAAACATGTGTAAGGTGCAGAGCTTGCAGTGTTGTCATCAATGGAATAGTAGGCTGCAGTTCTTGAGAGGATCTCATGAGGCTTTTTCACCACACACAAATACATTTAGAGTTGCTGTTGACATTCAGTGGATGAATGATTCCTTACCCAGTTATAAATGTCTTGATCCACTTTAGGTTTTGTAAATATCCCATCTTGGCTGATTTAACTGCAAGTGTATTTTTATGAGTGCCTCTTACTGTTTTTTGTGGAGTGTTTGGGGATTTTTTTTGTTTTTTTCCCCCTGAATCCACACAGAGCTATTTACTTTTGGATTGTCCTGTGGCAGTGAGTTCCATAAAATAATAATGTTGTTTTCAAAAAACTTTTTCCTGGTTTTTGAACTGGTTGAGTCAAGGGCCAGCATAAAAAATAATAGGACTGTTTTAGCTTTATGTGTATTAGTAGACTTGGAGTATACACATGAAGCTATCCAAGTCACTGGCTTTTAATATGAGTAAGAAATAAAAATGGAGGCATCACTATTGACTTGAAAATATGTGACATTTTCTTACTCGGTTCTTCATCTGATGCCAGCTCATTTCCTTTAACTGTGAACCGCTTTAATTTTTTTAAAATAATCTAGTTTGAAATAACCTGTGGATTCTAAATATGTTCTTTACCCTGCTGTTGGCTCTTTAGAGAGAAATAACTAACAAGTTATTCCCAAACCAGCGCCTCCACTGGTGATGTGGCATAAAGTGAATTGGAACAAAAAAGCATGCCAGATAAATAGGAGCGCATGTGCAGTTTGCCAGCTTCAGGAAATGTTTTTCATGCGACTGACAATTTTATCAATTCTTAAAAAGCATAAGGGTAATCCCAAACTCCTCCCTCATGTTTTCCTTATCTGTCTGGCTTGTCTGCATCTTTAGTAGTACAGTATACTATAAATATAGTTCATTATTGATGTGTTTCTTATACATGGAATTTTATCTTCAGTTTTTTGACTTGGCTTTTTTTTCCTGGTTAAGGAATGCTCTGGGGTGGCATCACAGGTATAAAAGGACCAGAAATTTAGTGTCCTGTCTGTTAAGGAATGATCTTGTTTTTTTTGTTTTTTTTGGTTTTTTTTTCCCAATTCTTCTAAAGACTGGCCTGGGGAGTGAAGGAAGAAACTGCAAGTTTTGAAATACATTGGTTGCCTTGTGGCAAAAGGTTCAGTGGTAGAAAGTGGGGCCTGGTGTGTAGGGGAGTCAGCAGAGTTTTGTCTTAACGGTCTACCTAAGACAGCAGGAGGAGACTTTCATTTGTCAAATCTTGCTGCTGGCAGTGCTGGCAAGAATCTGCTCTTTTGTCTTTTGGTGGCCTCTTGTTTTCCTTCGACTACTCTGACCTAAAAGCTTGTGTTTGCAAGGGAAGACCATGCAGCTGCTGCTTTGTAGATAAGCTAGTTATAGGTCCCTTCCAGCTGTACTATCTTCACAAGGAAACCACCTCCCTCTTCTGCTGTCATGCCTGCAACAGAAGTCGTCATGTAAAAGGCACCTCTCTCCTTCATATATGAGGATCGTGTTCAGTACACGTTTCCCTTGCTTTATGTGGGTTTTTTATGTATGAATTCACTCTTATGTGATGACCTTTTTTATACCAAAAATTCAGTATGTGAGAGAAAACACACTCTTATGTGATTGGTGTGATGGAAGCCCACAGTCAGCTGCTTTGTGCAGTGCATTGTGGGAATGACACACAGCAAAATATATTCTCCTGTGTGGATCTGTGCTGCTTGCTTGTTGTCTGAGACATGGGTTTCTTTAGTTACCATCCCCCTTATGCTGCCCTGTGCTTGTGTACTGTCTGTTCTTGGTGAGTACCAAAATTGTCTTGTAAAAGTGGTAGAAATGGATCTGGGGGTCAGTGCAGTCGAAGTCTTGGAATGTATCCCGATTTGTTACATTGTAAAGTGGGTTCCCTTTATGTGAACTTGAATTATGTGCCATTTTCCAGGAAAGCATGCACAACATAAAGCAAGGAAAATCGTAGATGACCTCACTGATACAGTTCCCATGCTGCATCTTCAAGTTGGCTCCCATGATAGGCCTGGATTCAGATGAACGGTTGCAGTTCTCTTTGTTGGTCGCTGAGACTTGTGAGCCTGTTGGCTTCTTGCTTCCTCTGCTGCTGGCAATTCTCAGCAACGAGCCACAGATCCTGCCTTCAACCAAAAAGGGACGTGGTCAGAAAACCCAAAACACCACCCAGTAAAGTGGTGGAGGAAAATACAAATACACTTCTTATTTTAAACTCAACTACAAGGAGATTTTACATCTTTGTTAATGTGGTTAAAAGAAAAACCTGTTGTAACCATGTCTAAGTGCTATGCAAATTCCTGTCAAGAGCAGCAGCTTTCTTAGAGAAGAAAATAGAACAGCTCAATTGGTTTCTTGCCACATGCTGTGGTTGTGACGTGGGCAAAAAAGACTTCTGACCTGGGTACCATAGGAGCAGCAGGCCACACAGTGGTTGTGGCATGAGTGGCCAGAGCTTAATTTTGTATGGGGAGGTGACAAACAATAGTGTTAGCAATTGAGAACTTTAGAAAGACTCTTTTAAAATAGAATACATATTTTTTTGCTGCTCCACAGTGAATGAAAATTTGTACTTGTACCCCATCCTCCATGAGCTGCTATTTTCAGAAACAGAAATGTGATAGCCATGATTGAGCATTGCAAGACCTCACAATCTTGTGAGATGAGACCTCTCATTCTTTTCTTCCATCCAGACACCTTAAGAAAAGGAGTGAGTTTGGCTGCAATTGTTTATATGGAACATTAAGCTTTTCTAGTCCCTTGTGAGCAACTCTGCCTTTGGGGGTAAGATCAAGAAGCTTGTAACTCTGTTCTTCAGATTCTTATGGTCTGCTATGTATTTTCAGGATGCGTGAATACGTGGACTCCATTCTCACTGTTTTGACATTCCACTCTTGAACACGCTGTCCAGTTTTAGTAGCAGACACTGAAGTTACAGCTTTCAGGAGTTGGTGCAGTATGTGTTTTGTTTGGGTTTTTTTTCCCACCTCCACTAGATATAATGCAATTAATGTAATTTGCCTTACACTTATTCGGCGGGTATGATGCTGACTTAATTTGGTGCATTGGATTTAAAGGGATACAGCCCATTTTAAAATCTCATTTGAAAATGCTTTACCTATGGTAGTCTGCTAAGGCAATCACAGGCTTTATCTTCTGAGTTTTCTTTCAGTTTGTTTTTTGCATTTGAAGGCACTTGTTTTATACACAGTTTCACTACTCCCTTGTATAGTCAGCTTCTCCTGTGCTGAAAAGGCCTTGATAAACATCACCACAAGAGAAGGAAAAAAAACCATGTTGGCGTTTTAAGAAAAGTTTAACAACTCTATCGGGTCATGTCTCCTGGTTCTACGAGGCCCTTGGTGATCTCTTGGCATCTTTGCTGAAGTCCATTGCCCTTTTGAGGAAAAGGGGCATCAATTTTTAAAGTTAAACTCTTCCTGCAAGTTAAATCTTTGCACATTTGAGTTTCTGGGATGAAAAGCTCTGGGTACAGGCAGGCCTAAAAATTAAAATGTTCCAGAGGGCCAGTTGTACAGACATCTGTGCCCTTCAAAATGTTTCAAACGCAGCTGAAACACTCCCATTATAGACCTCTTTACTATTTTACTCTTGGTGCATGGAGGCAGTACAGAGGAGCTGGGCTGGGACTGGATCCAAGCTTATCTTTGTCTACCCTACCAAACTTCTGGGGAGGCCCCAACATCAGGCCCCCACTGATGTTGGAGGTGGATCCTGACTCCAATCTCTTCCACCCCTCACTTGTTGGCTGGCATTTGAAGAAAGCTGCAGCATTTTGAAATGTTCCTGCTAGAATCCTTTCCTTTTTCACATCCTTGTGGCAAGGTATTCAGCAGAATTTGCAGACTTGTTGAGCATTTCTGCTACGGCCTTAAACTTGTGAGCTCTGGACTGTCAACCAGGTGCCTTAGTGCCTGCATCACCCCAGTCTCCTTCCTGCTAGGAATGACATGGGGGTGTGTAACATTGGCTATAAAGCTTCCTTTGTGAAGAGTTTATTTGTGCGTTTCAGTGGGGCATGTTTCTGTTGCATCTGTCTGCACCTTATAAGGGCTGTTGTTACCCATTGTGCAGACTGGCCGTTTGAGTTGTGCCAACTGGTGCATCCTGGCAGCTGGAAATAGAACATAGATCTGCTGACTTGTAGCCTGAACATGGCCATCCATACACTTTCTTGTCCTTTTCGCCTTCTCACTTACTTCAGACACTTCTTTTGAATTTAATAGGATATTTTAAAGACTTTTCACAGGAAAAGCAGACACTAGTATTTAAGATGAAGCCTCCACAGGGCAAATCACAGGCCTGTACTAAAATAGTTTAATTCAGAACATGATTGTGCAGGCGGGTTTAATCAGTTTAATCAAACTGGAAAGGAAGCTACTGCTGATGTTGATGAAGATGAGGTGTAGAAAAACCAGCATTATTCTGGTTGGGAAAAAACCAACCATTTTTGCATTGCAACACTCTTTGGGAACAGAACTTCGTAGGGATTTATCATCCAGGCTGGTGCTAGAAATGAGCTGTAGTCTGCGTGCCGATGCAGCTGTTTTGCATCCCTTCCATGTTTGGAGGAACACAAAGCTCTCTGTTCAGGAAGATGACTCTGGGGGCTGATGTTTTAGAAGAGGTTTGGCTGTATTGCTGGCTGTTGTCAACTTGCTCAGGACTAGTTGCAGGACTGATAAAGCTCTGAGCTGACTTCTCATGTCTGTGTGAGAAATATGCCATTGCCTGGGTAGGGAGAGCTTGGTTTGCACAGAAGGATTTATTTTCCTGTGATAAAGTTCTGTTTAATTCATGAGAGATGCTGGACTCTTATCTTCAGACAGTAAAGCCTTCCATACCTGGATAGGTAGGATATAGCATGGTTGGTATTATGGCAAGAGGTATATTGTCTATGCACTTCAAGTGCCAAGATTAGAGAGCCTTCAAGAATGAGAGCATTTTGTTTGCCCCTTTTCCTCATTTTGTAGTTCACTCTCCAGTCCTCTGCCTTTTTGAGATGGCCAACGATATGCCTGTTGTACAGAACATTGTTATACTATGAGCCGAAGTCTTTAAGAGGAGGCTTGATGCCTACCTAGCTGGGATCATTTGAACCCAGTTTTTTTCTCCTGCCCTGGCATGGGGTCGGACTTGAAGATCTATAAGGTCCCTTCCGACTCAACTTCTATGATTCTATGAAGTGAGACCAGGACTTTTCAGAGAGGCTGCCAGATGGCTAACAGCAGCTTTTTGTTCTGCTTTGCCATTATAAACCCAGAAACCTAGTGACCTGAAGTGTCACCTCTTATTAAGTTACCAATCCCCAGATGTAAGTAGTCCCATGATGAAACTTTCATACTTCAGCAGCAGTTTTTCCTTTTCATACCAAAGCACATTTTCTCTGGGATTTTTCTTGGGGGCCGGGCATAAAGCACCCAACTCCTATTGAATGTCATTGGGATTTGTACAGCTACCTTCCTTCAGCTCCTTTGAAATACCAGCTTTTATGAATATTCCAAAAACAAACAGGTAAGCACAAGAGTGTGTGGTGGTGTTTTTAAGTAGACTTGAGAATAAGCAGTGCTACATCAGTACTGTAATTATCTCCAAACCAGGCATTCCAAAACCAGGAAATGGAGTAAAAAGTGGCACTCAAAAGATACCAAAGCATATTACGGTTGTTGCAAAGTACCTTTCCATATATAACCCTGACCTTTAGATATATAGTTTCATAGTTGGTAGGGTCAGAAGGGACCTGAGCAGATCATCAAGTCTGACCCCTTGCCTTGGCAGGAAAGAGTACTGGGGTCAAATGATCATGCAGTGACCACAGAATTGTGGAAAAGGGTGATTTGGTATTAAGTGTCATGTTGTTGGTGAGGATGGGCTAATTATAAAAACCTAGCTTAACTGCAAATTAATTTCAGTATGTCTTGCTTGTGCATAATATTTCAAAGAATTCCAACTATTTGGATGTTTTGAAGAATCTGTATTAATCAGATAAGATTTGGCGGGGTGGGGAAGGGGGAAGAAAATTGGCCCATCTGTATTTGGTAAACCTGTTTTGAAATGAATTGCCTAATTAATAGTTGCTTCTAAATGTCCATAAAATTCATAGTGTCCAAAGAAAAAACACTGAAAGTTTGACGAGAAGAAGCCATGTTTTTGGATGCATCTTGGAAACTGAATATCTACTTTGAATACAAAATGTGACTCTCCCTTTTGTGTAGAAGCAATTAGATTCCTCCATGACAGTGAAACATTGTAGTCTGCCTGTTTTTGTTTTTGTTTTTTTTTTTTTAAAGCTTGCTTGCTTCTTTCTTTTTTTGTGTGTGTGTAATAATTATCAGCATTTTAAATTAGAGGCCTGAGGAACCTCAACAAAGTACTGCTCATTTGTTGATTTAAATACTGTTTTTTATAAATACATATTGGTGAAAGCCTGGTGTGGTGTATTTGTAGGTAAACTTCCTTTGCCTGGTATTGGAACTGTTCAACAAAATGATGATCTGCAGCATTCTGGGATATAGGAATTGAAAATCAGGTGGAAACTGATGGCTTGCATTCTAACTTCTGCTGCTTTTTAAGAAAGTGGTATTACTGCCTTTGCTTCCAGACTGTGGATGTCTTGTATGGCAGTTTCCTTAGAGTTTGAAGAGACTTAATTTTCAGAGGGAAATTTTTCTGTGCATTGTTGATCTTTTTCTCTGCTGTGAGATGGTCAAATTTTTCACCCACATGTCAGGAGGGGGAGTGTCATTCTGCTGCCTGCCTGACATTTCTGCCCCCTTCTCTTTTTGATGTGAGGCTATATCTCATGAATATTTGAACAAATGTTAGGGATCTGATTAAATGAGAGTTGAAAAATTTTCATTATGTTGGCAAACATCAATGCCACAGATGTTGATGGTAAATAATTATTGTTTGTAGTTTTTATGGGGCAGTAGTTGCCTTCAGGCATCTCAGATCATATCTAGAATGGTTGGCAAAGGATACCCTGACTTCTTCACTTCCAAGTCACAACTTTTTTTTTTCCCCTCTTCTTACTCATATCATACCTTTTAGTAGATGTGGGTAGGCGGAGATTTTTCTTATTCATACACCTTTGGCCTGGATGACATGGGTAGCAGCATCCTTCAGTGTATTATTCATCTTCCATGGAGATTTTCATCAGGCTGATCTCAGGAAGGAAATGTCATCTCTGTTTGTGCAGAAGTTTAATGAAATACAACTCAAACTAGCTATGTAATCCAGAGTGCGGTGGGGACCGTAGAGAAGCCACCATCACAGAGTACTTTGTACCCTCTACTTGACTGCTGTCTTTCAGTATTTACTTGTGGATGAAGGGTTTTTTTCCACCCCTCCCTCTTACCCCCCTGCGGTGACTGTAAATACATCTGCAGCTGAGAACCTGCATCTGATTGATCACCCAAACTACTGAGCAGTCTGTTGCCAACATGTAGCTGCTGGGAGGCCACTTAATAACGAGGTTTCCAGTCTACAAAATCGGTTGTGTCATGGAAGTGAGAGTGGCCTGTCCAGCACCTAAAGAGGAGTTGCACCTCCCTAGAGCTTGGCTTTAATAAAATAAAAATAAATCGCACAGAAGTAAGTTGGAGTGGCTTTCTGCACAATGCAGTATTCTTTACTGTCTAACTCTTAATTGTCTCTTTGGTGGGGTATTTAGTGTTTCCTCTGACTTGTTGAGACTATATCCTGCGAATTACTGCCAGTGATCTGACAGTCATATCCTTTCCCTGATTCAGGAGACAAAGGGAAGGCTTCCCAAGGCGAGGGGGAGGAGGAAGTAAATTTCTTACAGATGTATGCAAAGTTGGGGTATTGACTAATTGCAGCAAGAGGGAAGTGCTTGACTAATATACTACCCCATAGGTTCAGATTTAATTCAGTGTTCATTCCTAAAATCAGACAGATGCTGGGAATGTTTCAACATCTCCTTTTTCCTTCCTCCTGTTGGCTCCTCCTCCCCCCCCAAAAAAAAAAAGGGAAAAAAAATTATTCCAGGAATGACTTTGCCAGTACAGTGCACCTTTCTGGAACCCACACCTCCAGTTGAAGTTGGGAGGACAATCTTTGTGAAACCAAAAGAAAGGAGACTTAAAGAAGCTGCCATTTGGCTGCTTCTCTCCACCTCAGAATCCTATCCTGAGGATGGGTTTTGTTTTTGTTTTTTAAAACAAAGCAAAAGAAAAAGGGAAAAAAGAAAAGTTTCTCATGGTAGTTCCTTTTAGTTCCAGGCTAATGGTACCCAGCCTTCCAGGCCAATGGACTTGAATGGGTTGCATGGGGTCAGTCCATAGGCCAGGTCCCACACAGGACTAGTACATTAGGTCAGTCCAAAGGTGTGACTCTTCCACAGGCTTGGATCAAATGTGCAGGGCTACGTTATCCAGTCCATGTGGCTTCTCATGGACCCAGAAATTTGTCAGCAGGGGAGCAGTAGTTAACACTGCCACCTCTCTTCCCTCCTGCCAAATTTCCAAACCTGTGGAGAGCCTCACAGGCAGTATAATGGCTCCACAGGTTGGATTTGTCCTATGGGCCAGAAGTTGAGCACCAGTGCTGTAGATTGGGGTGCTCAGCCTCTGGCCCATGAGACTGATTCAGCCTGTGGAACTGTCATCTGGTCCCTGAGGCTCTCTACAGGTCTAGAAATCTGGTGGCTGAGGAGCAGTGGCAATGAATATTCATTGCCACTGCTGTGTTGCCAAATTTCAAGGTCCCATGAGGTTGGATTGAATCCAGGCCCTGCCAGCCCACTGCCAGCCTGGCACCACTCATGTGGCCTGCAAGACTAAAAGGTCAGGCACCACTGTTCTATGTGAAATGGTCATTATCCCAGCTCATTCACTGCAGCAGTCTATGCATGTACATGTCCTGAATAGTGTAGCCTCTTTCTAGAAGGTTGCTGTGCTTATGGAGACATTAGACAAGGCAGGGACTTGCGCTTGTTCTCTTTATTCCTAAACTAAAGGTTAATGCCATATCTTTACTATGTTTCGTTCCCATATGCAGCAGATCTACTGATTCTTTTTGGAGTGGAGAGTCTGTGTTGACATGTTGTGGCTGCATGTGTTTCTGGGGAGATAGTATAGGCTCTTTAAACTAAGAAAGTAACTGCATCAGTCATATCTGAAGTTGTTAGCTGAGAACATTTTCTGTAGTAAATCTGATTCTGAGCAGAGACCCCTGGCTTTGCTGAAACTTGATTTGAGTAAATGAAAGATGAAGGGAAAGAATAACACCTGGCACACCCGAAGATTAATTGCATTTTGAACCATGGATATTGTGCTTTAGAAATCTAATCACAATCCTGAATGAATACCCTATTATGTTATCAACTATGCAGGCACCTTTTTTCTCTCCTCCTTCCTTCTCTGATTGAATCTTTTTTCCAGCAGGAAATGTCTGACCAGAGAATAAATGCTGTCTCCAGCTGGAGGCTTGCAAAGCTACTAGTAGCTGTGAAAATCTGGCTTCTATTGTTAGTTTGTGGCTTCTGTAGCTGGGTACAAACAGGAGCAGAATCTGTGTAGTTGCCTCTACCTTCCCAGGTCACAGGAAGGAAAGAAGAATGGGGAAAGAAGCAGTCTATTCTGCTACACCTGGTTTTGTTAACAGAGTCAATATTGTGGATGCTTCTTAACCATCTCCTGGTGAATAGCTTTGTTTATCGGCAGCGCTGGTCAGATGCCAGGGCTTTGTCTGTGTGCTGCTACCATCTTCCTGCCAGTTTTGCTGCTCAATAGGGGAGACGGCCTCCTAATCATGTCAGCATGCCAATCCAGTTAGCTAATACGATCTAAGGATAGCGTTGTAGTATATCTCACACACACAAGGCCCTTGCAGGGTATAAATGTCGTATAGAAAAAGATGACCTCTGTGTAGGTTGTGCCTCTTCTTTTTATTTTTATTCTTTGAAATGGGGAGGGAGATATTTGTGAATGCTGCTTGATACACAAGAGTGAATGCACCTTAGAGCGGTATACTTCCTCCATTCTGGGGGAACTGGTTTTGGGAGTGGCTGTCAGTGGGTTTCCCTTTCCTGCTAATTTAAAGGAAGAATCCATCTAGCATTTAATTCCAGTAGCCAAAACCAAACCCTTGCCTGCTAAAATCTTACATCTTTCTAACTATGTATGTTTGGAAAAAAGTTTTTTTTTCCAGGACCAAGGCCTGGTTGGCAAGGACACTATTTAGTACCTTTTTGTCTGGACTCTATTATAGTGTCAAATAAAGCACATTTCCTTCCTCACAGATTATATGCAACTGTTTGCTAGTTGTTGCAATTCTGAAGGCTTATAAGTAAATATTTTTTTCACTTTGTTTAGTTCATTTATTTAGCAGTAATACCTGCAAGATGTTAGGCACTCCTATTTCTTATGGTGCTTAGTGCCTGGAGTGGATTTGTTGCTTGTCTTAATGAAGCACACTGGAACAGACTAGTTAATGATGACATAGCCATGCAAGAAATCTTTCCAAAAATGCCATTACATTTTTATCTTAAAAACGTTTTATCTTAACAAACAAAGGTGAAAGGGAGCTTTCAAGGAAAGAAATGCTAAGAAAGACACAGCAGTGTGTCTAGGGCACATGTCTGGGGAATATAAGAAGTTGCTAGTAGTGATGTTATGTTTGTTATTTTGATATCAATTGACCAAATACACTACAGACTTCAGGTCCCTTTGTGCTGTACCAAGGCCTGGAGTTGTGGGAAAATTAAATCTTTTCCCAGAATAGTGAAGGTACCATGGGTAGCAAGTAGGTATCTGTGATGGTGATGGAGAAGACATGGAAACTATTGCTTTGATTTTGATACAAATTAATATTCAAGGTTGCACACAAAATAAACGGATCATGATACACTAGCCTTGTAATGTCTTGATGTATAAACTGAGACTATATAAGCAGGGCATATTGTGTGTTGGGTTTGCTTTTTGTTGTTAAAGTCCCTTGTTTTCATAGATTTCATAGACATTAGGACTGGAAGAGACCTTGCAAGATCATCAGGTCCAGCCCCCTGCCCAAGGGGCAGATTGCCAGCTAATGTCAAAGGATTGCAGCAAGAGAAACATCCAAATGTTTCTTAAAAGTGTCCAGAGTAGGTGCTTGCACCACCTCTGTGGGAGTCTGTTCCAGACCTGGGGGGCTCAGACAGTAAAGAAGTTTTTCCTTATGTCCAATCTAAAACAGTCTTGCAGGGGTTTGTGAACGTTGGACCTTGTCATCCACTGGGTGAACAGATCCTGATGCACACCCCTTATGTACTTATAGGTTATAGGTTGCCACCAAGTTGCCCCTGAGCCTGCGCTTCTCCAGGCTGAAGAGCCCCATGGCTCTCAGCCTCTCTTCGTAAGGCCTGCTCTCTTGTCCTCTGATCATGTGCATGGCTCTCCTCTGGACTCTTTGATTTGTCATACCTCTGTTGGACTCTGTTCTACACTGAAATAGGGGTTTTTGAGAGTCAAAAAAATGAAAAGGAATTTTTGTGAATTATCTACTGTATATTGGAGATATCACTTAGAACTTTTTTGATTTACGCTGCTCACAAATCATATGGTAATGTTTGGGGGAATGGGAGTGTGTGAGGTTGTGATAGTAGGCAGCTAGATTCTTGAAACATCAGTATTGGCTGCTCTGACTGCTAATCCTGTTAACTGAATTTTTCTGTTAAGATTGGGACTGAAATAATTGAGGGTTGCTACAAATGTTGGTCATTTTGGTTTCAGAGTTGACATTCAAGATAAGAGAGTTCACATTTCAGAGCTAATAAGGTCATTATTTCAGGCGCTTCCTGCATTTGAAGAAGACAACATTGTACTTGGATATTTGGCTTGGCTTTCTTTGTAAGAGTGAGAACTAAATAGTTAACTATTTTGCAATGAGAACTTTGTTTTGGAGTAGAATTCTATAGCACTATGGAGAGAGCACATACTAAACTGCAAGAAATGCAGAGCACTGGATACACATACTACTGAAAAGCTCTTCCTTTTAAATTAGATGATAGAGCTCTTGCCTTTTGGATTTGAAATGAAAAAGATCTGAGATTTGTACATACTTGTGCCCAGTTAGCATGTTTTCCTGTGTTACTCACCAGTGTAATTTGTGCCAAGAGTGTGCTGCATTGGAGCAATTGAGGAGTTTTCTTAACCCAGTGTTTCTGTTCAATATACAATATGCCTACCAGAAACACAAGTTGCTGTTTAGATCTGCAGCCAAAGGCCACAGCCTTATTCTGAGAGAAGCTAATCCATTTGGCTGAACTGAGCTGCAGAGTGACAGCAAGCTGCCTGCAAATATCCTTTCTTAAGGCAGGGTTTAAAATGCTCTGCTATTTAAATTAAGGATTTAAAAAAAAATAGAAGTGTAAATGAAAAATCCTTAATTTTCAAGACAGAATCTATCTGGCTATAGCTTATACAAAAGCTTGGAAACATGACACATGATAAAACATGAGGAACTGGGGCCTAGCAGAACCTGTTGCATGTTGGAAACCTTGCTGCATTACAGCATTCAGCTCTCCAAGCAACCAGGGTAATGAAAAAAAAATCAGAAGGGTGGAATTTTCTATAAACAAACATCTAATCCTGGACGCAGGCAGGAATCTGAAGTGCAGTGGCTAAAGGTTATGCTGTACTTCACAAGGTGAAAAGGGGCAAGCATGAAAAAGTGCCCCTAAAAATACTTTTATGATCAAGGCTCAGAGGCTTTCTTTCTCAGCAACCCCCTCACAGAAAAAAATCAACGAAGTGGCAGGAAACTGCTGTTACAGCTGGAATTGGTGATATCTTAATTTGTCCTGGAGGGGTCAAGTTTCTGTGCTGCTTGGTGCAAGGTTGGTTTTTGGGTTTTCTTGTGTGCAGTTTTGTTAAGACTGTTGTATAGGTAAGTGAAAAGAGTTTGATACATGTATGTGGAGTTTATAGGGGCAGACTAACCTTTCCTGTTTAAGTAGGAGTTAAAGGCACTTGGTTCTTGGCAGAATCAAGCCCTAACTGCAGTCATGAGGTGAAGGAGCAGATGCACTTTTATCGTTTAGAGTTGTCTGTGTGAGTCACATTACTTCTGTAGTGCCAATACGTGACAACAGACGCATTGCATGAGCTGACACAATCTGTACATCTGTACAGCATCACCACCTGAGCTAAAGGAGAAGACATGGGTCTTGTCCACTGGTGCCTCTCTCCATCTTTTTAATCTGAGACAGTGCTACTCTTCACAGACCCAGTAATTGGGAGGAAGGGGGATATGCAGGAGAAGTAGGGACAGATGCCCACACTGTCTGAACCCTGCACTCAAGAGTCTTCTGCATCACAGAGCAAAGGTGGGTTTGTGTTTAGTCTGTCTGATTATGTCAGCTGCATTCGGTATATTGGACACTCTCATTTGGTCTGCTTGCAAATGATCGCTTTGTTTTAAGCAGTTGCACTGTTGACCAGAAGGAAACAAAGGGGGAAATTATTTTAAATCCCAACAGGGCGAACACTTTTTTTGCCTTGTGTAAAATCATGCACAGTATCTGTGCTGTAGTGAACCATATTATTCCTCTCCTATGCACCCCCAGATTAGGTGGAGGTGGGGACAACTTCTATGACTCTCCTGCCTTGCGAGTGCTGTGGTCACTTTTGAGCTTGTTGTCATTGGTGTGAGTAAAAACCCAGAAAATGGTCACTTATGTGCAAGGAACTTTCCAGATACTGAATATATCACCTTGCTTGAAGTGTTCTGGGTTGTGAATTGAATTCTGCATGTAGTTAAACTGACCATTATGTGCTGGTTAGGGATCAGAAAGTATTTTCTGTCCTGTCAAAGCCTCCAAATGCAGCCTTGTCTTGCTTGAAAAAGGTTAGTCCCAGATGACATCCAGCACAGAATAACCTTTTGCTTGATGCTGCCATATCTAAAATCACTTATCATTTATATAGTGCTCTACGAACAAAGTACCTAATATTGCTACCTAAAAGACTACTTTTGAGTCTTTCTTTTAAAAAAAAAAAAAAAGGTGGGGAAAAAATGGCAAGAGCTTGGTGGAGTACCCAACAGCTTTACAATTCCATTTAATTTATTTTAATGAGCCACAAACACATCAGGAGGAACTGGCTAATTATACCAGGGAAATAGGAAATGGGCTAGACACATAGTATTGTCGAGAGTGCAGCACATTAAGCCATGGTTATATCTTTCCTCTCTTACAGCCTTTTGTGTAATATTGTTCATAACCATAAAACACTTTTTATGGCACATATGGGGTTTTTAAGCTCTCTGTCCCTAAGGTTGTAAGGGTGAGAGAGGTATAAAATGTCTCTAATCTCCAAGTAATACCTGCTGTTTTCTAGGCTTTCATAAGACTCCTAGAGCAGCATTGCTCAACCTTTGGGTCCTTGGGCCAGATAAGTGAGTGGCTTGAGGCCCATCTGCAGCCTGGATCGGACTCTGTAGCCCAGCACTGCTCCTTTCTTGCCTGGTGCACTGGGATTGGGTCCTGGGGGCCTGGCATCATTCCTCCCTGCCTGCTGTATATTGGAATTAGGTTCCAGGGGCCCAGCACCACCTGTCCCACATGCTGTGTTCCAGGATTGGGTTCTAGAGGCCTCTCACTGCACCCTGCATGCCAGGATTGCATCCTGGCAGACCAACACAGCCCCCTTCATCCCCCTGCATGCTGGGATTGGATCCCAGGAGTCTTTCACCACCCCTTCCTTCCTCTGCGCTCTGGGATTGAGCCCCGGGGCCTGGCCATGTATGCTACCATTAGGCGGCAGATCCAACGTGCAGGGCCTGGGGCTCCCCATGGATCCAAAGAGTTGACATCACGGGAGTGGTGGCACTGCTTCCCCGCCACAATTTCTGGACCCATGGGGAGTCCTGCAGGCTGCGTTACATAGTGCTGAAGTAAGGTTTTTAAACTGTTTAATAGCATTGCTCCACATTGAAATCTTAAATGTGCCAAGACAAACCTGCTTCATTCCACCTAAGTGGCATGACTTGATGGTCTGTATGTGATGGCAGTCTCTCATGGTTTTGTTCATTGGTGACACTAGCAGTGTTAAGCAGGTGCATTATTCCATGGACAAAATCTCATGCTTTTTTTTTTAAAACAAGTTTCAGCTCTGTCTGCAGAGAACGGAGTCTGCTTGTTAAGTAGTGTTCTGCATTTTCAGTTTTGACTGAATTTCACTGGGAAATTACTGGATTTTTTTTTATTGAAGTTATTCAGTTTTTTACTGACATCCTGTTTTTCAGTGTAAATCAGTAAAAACTGATTGAGGGGCAGCAGGAGCTGTCAGTGGAGTGGGAGGCAAGGGGAGTGACAGTGGCCACATGGAGGCCAGGGGAGGGTGGCTGGAGCTGCTGCCTGGGGGCACAGGGCTCTTGGCTCTGACCCCGAGAGGGGCAATGGGAATCGCTTCCACAGTGAGGGGGTGGGTGGGTCCCAGCAGCTCCGGCTGCAGCCCTGCCCCAGGTACTGGGAACTGTGAGCCCTGCTGTGGGACAGGCAGGACAGCCTGACCCCACTGCCTGTGGCAGATGCTGTACCTGGCTGCTCCGCATGGGCCCTCGGGGCTGGAGCTGCTGCCTGGGGATGTGGGGCTCCTGGCTCTGAGGGGCCAGTGTTGGTGCTGCGTTCCGACCTCCCCCCACATCTGGCTGCATGCCACTCCCCACTTTGCCCCAAGAGCTAGGGCAGCCCTGCAGGAGGCTGTTGCAGCACAGGGAAGGGGTGCGGCACAGCCTGTTGGCTGCTCCTGTGGCTGCAGCAGGGGACAAAGCAGGGGGAGCTGTCGGTGGGTGCAGGGCAGAGGGGCATGGCTCTTGCTGCTACGTGCTCCCTGGAGAGGGCCGTAGGCTGTGGGCTTGCGCCAGGCTTTTCCTGGGGTGGGGTGCATGCCCTCAACTGCGCGTGGGACAAGAGCAGGCTGCCGCTGCTGTCTGGGGCTGGTGGCGATATTGGGCTCTTCCCGGTGCTTGGGATGGGCAGCAGCCTGCTGTTTGTCCTGTGTGCAGATCTGGGGGCACGCACCCTCCAGGAAGAGCCTGGCGTAGCTCTCTAGCCTGTAGCCCTCCTGGGGGATATATAGCAGGAAGAGCCACAACCCCTCGCTCCCCCTGGCCTGTACACTGACAGTTCCCCCCTACTTGGCTTCCTGCTGCAGCCCTGGGAACGGCCAATGGGCTGCACTGCACCCTTCCCCCCCACCCCTTCCCTAGTCCCAGCCTTACTCCTTAATCCCTCACTGCTGCAGGAACATGTTGTTGTTTTTTCCTGATTTAAACCAGTTTTTTTTCTTCTTCTTCCTCTTTTCTTCCTTTTATCCCAATTTCAACCCCGGCTTTTGTTTGGAAGATAAACCCTGAAAAATTCCTGGAATTTTTTTTTAAAAAAATCTGAAAATATAGAACACTATTGTTAAGGCATCTTGTCAGAAAATTGCAAATATGATTTCAAATATCAGTGGAGTTTGCTGCCTATAAAATGCTGCCTATAAAATATTAACATAATAGTTCCTGTGTCTCCCTGTTTTCTCCCCCATCTTGTCCCTGAATTATGGCTGAAAAGGAACTTCAAGTGCACTGAAGGGGCATCTCAATTTAGAGGCCTGTTGTTATAAAATAGTGTGGCTCATCCACATTGTCCAGAGGCTTTTTCCTGGGAGCAGCTATAGCTGACGGCATCTCTCTACTTCAGTTTGTTTTTTCTCCTGAGAATCGTTTTAGGATGCTGTCAGCGCTCTGCTGGCATATTTTAGAATGGTGTCATACTGTTTCATTTCAGTCCCCAAATTATTTCAGTACTAGATTAGAAAGGTGGTTAATTTACCTCTTTGTATGTATATGTTTTAGCAAGGCTTGCAGTGCAACCATTCTGGAGACAGGAGATGCATTGCACTCATGTATTTCTTGGAAGAATCTTTTATCAGAGCAGCTGATGAGGCTTAAGAGCTATTAGGATGCTTGCACAACATGGTTCACTTTTTGATACAGGAGAGTGAATCTAAATATAACCTTTCTTGCTGCTTGGGCTCCCAGCGCTACTCTATGCCTTTAAGGTATGTAGGCAAGAGAGCAGCTTTATCATTATATTTTTGTATTATGATAGTGCCTAAGGACTCTAGTCATGGACAAAGATGCTATTGTGCTTAGCACTCTACAGATGCACTCCAAAACAATCCCTGCTCTGAGGGGTTTCCAGTCCAAGATGGGAGTAAAGCAAATGGGCATGGAAAGCAAAAGAAAAGTGATTTTTGTGCTTGCTAGCTCTGCCTCGGCTGTCAGACCATCCTTATTGCTTAACCAGTGTCCAGTTTTTATTGTGCATATCAGAGCAAGGAGCAGTTCTTGTTTTACTGAGGGATGCAAAGAACAGTGAGGTAGCTTTGTGTATGTCTATATAAAGCTCTCTCTGTGCTTGAGAGGCGGCATGGGAGAAAGTGCAAAGGAGCTAATTTGAAAATTTTAATAAAGAGTGGTGAAAGTATACATCACTGGCTCACTGAAAGCAGGAGTTGAAACACAGGTTTTGGATGTTATCACTTCACCGAGCTCTTCAGCCACACATTTAGCACTGTAGCATTAATCTGGGGTCAGTGCTTCTAGCAGGAATATGTGGAAAAGTCCTCCCTGGTTTACAGAAAATGCAGTGTCTAAGTACAGGCCTGATAAACGGCTCCGTGACACTGTGGCTAGCAGAGGGTCAGAGGCTGTGTTTGCTTCATTCTGTTATCTGTAAGCCATTTCTTTGTACCTCTGGGTAGAAACGAGGTCCGTTTTTGCCAAGGATTTCCAGTGGCATGGCAGTGGGAAACATTTCAGATCCTTTCCAGAGTTGCTGCTTTTCAGAGGGTCAGGATTGTTTTATTTTGCTGATGCAGAATCCTAACATTTCATTCTTCTTTCTGTTCTTTGCTAACCTTACGGGCCTTTTGAGGTTAGGGATTTGACTACAAAAAACTAACTAGAGATGATAGATAGGCCTTAAGAGAAATTGTGGGTCAGGGGAAACGGAGTAATAGAAGTGTTTCTGAACGTACTTTGTTGTGAAATTATGAACAGTTGTAGTATATTGGTGAACAGGGAAGGAAAAGTGAGTGCTGCTTCTAAAGCAGTGGGGCTTGACCTTTTTGGCAGGTGTACCACACCCTCTGTGAATGCCACTCTGATTTCTTTCTCTTACCCAAGCTGCTGCTCATATTTCTACTTCCTGTCCATATTCCCTGCTGCTCTGCTCTTTGCTTCCTGACCAATGCCATTCTGGCACCGGTCCCTTCCCCCATCTGTCATATGCCAAATGGAGGCTGCCCATGTCATTTAGCACCCATGCCGCAGGTTGCGCCTCATTTTCCCCTCCCCCTCCCCCCAGAGCAGAGCTGTCCATGCAACCCCTGATGAAGTTGGGGACCCCAGGTTCCCACATGGAGCCTAGAGTCAGTCTCCAGGCTCCCCTTCCTTCCTTTGGCTTGCACATCTTGCCCCCCACCTCTCAGTGCAGCTCACTGGCACAGCAGTAAATTGGATATTTTTCTATAAATCTCCAGCCCAGGTAGAGGGAAGAAACTGTGTCTGTCCAGTTGATGATAAATCGGGCTTTTCTCCACTGGTATTATTTGGAACTGTGTTTGTATTGAAGGATTGTGTTTATAAAACAAAGTCAACCATCTTCTCCCCTACTTTCCATTTTTGGGATAAACTTATTAGGTAGATGGTAAAGGATGCTTCTAATTAGCCTCATCTGTATCCCTCTGACAAGTTAAAAATAGAAACCCGTAACAGTAGCATGCTGCCAGACCCTAGTAATAATGTTTTTGCATGGTCAGAATGCCCCTCACCCACAGTTTTCTTCAGTGGGCCAGATTCTTTATTCAGGTGGTTTTGTGGTGCTCAGCTTGGCTCTGATTTGAAGAGAGATTCTTCTAACCTGTGCATCCCAGTGCTGTGGGACATCCAAGTCCCTGCAGCGATGCACATGTTGAGCGGCAGCCCAGCAGTGGTTAATTTCCAAGGGAGCCCTGAGGGGCCCCCTTCTTCGTTCCTGCACTCATTAAGTTTTCATGGAATGTTGCCCTGCTGCCCCTTAGTGAAGTGGAGGATGAGGTGGTACCATTCTCTTCCACGCCCCCATTCCTGTTGTTCAGGGCTTAATTTAATAATATGCTTGAACAGCCAAGGAGATCTTGTTAGCTTGGCTCAGTATTTGTAAACAATATTTGCTCTGTAACATTCTTCCGTGGGCTGCCCCACTCCCCCCCTCTACTCACATGCCCTTGGCCTAACTAAACAGCTCCATTCATGCAGGCGAAGTCCTTCCACGGAGCAAATGGGATGAAAGGGACCAGGCCTTTAGTGTCTGACTGTGGGTGGCAATGCTGAAGACCTCTTTTTGGATAGCAATTTGAAGCCAGTCTCTTTAAAAGTTGTTCCCTTGTCATTTTTGCCTTCCCCTTCCTCCACCCCTATCTTTCTGTCTTCACATCAGAAATCTCCCTTTAAGCTTCATGACAACTCAGAGGACTTCCTTTTTGTTAGTGAAGTCACTGTACCCTCTAAAATAAAGGATTTTGACTTGAAATAATCGACTTTGGGGATTTGCAGTAAGTGATAAGAGAGCCAACTGCCATGTCACTAGGTCTCTCTTACTCAAGCGTTTGGTTGTGTGAGACTAGTATTGAAATAATTTGTATAAGTTGCATGTATGGTTGCCAACCTTCTAGGATTGCCCTGGAGTCTCTAGGACTTGAGATACAAAACCCCAGGAGACTGCTGAGTCACCCAGGAGATAAATAATAGGGAATTCTTTAAAATAAATATTAAATGTTGACTCCAATTTATACAGTAGTCTAGTCGTTTTTTTTTTAATGCAATAGTAATGGGCATTTGCCTTCCTGACATCAAGTCTGTGCACTGTAATGTCTGTCATTACGTCATGTGATAAAAACTTCTCCTGGAATAGATTCAAACACAGTTGGCAATCTTAGCTGCAGAGTTGAGGGCCCCAAGTCTAATGAAGGTAATCAACGGCTGTTACACTTGCATCCTGATCTATCACTCCTCTCCTTAACATTGCCTGTGGTAGGTAGCCTTCTGCCTTACACCTGAGTTTCTTTTATAATCTGTCAGTGAGCACAGCTTCATGGATGAAGCAAACTCCATCTCTCTTGCATGTTGATTGGTGGTTGGTGATGTAACAGCATAATTCACACTAATCGGTCTCCCTGGAGTGGAAGACTGAAAAGCAGGATGTTAGCCAGCAGGCATTCCTCTGTTTCTCTTGTCCTAGAGGAATGGTGAAGTAGGGGATCAAAAATACTGGAGCTGCTTGCATCATTGCACCACTTCAGGCTAAGTGTAGACTCTGTCAAGGGGGTACTGGAGTCTTTTTCATAGTTTCATAGTTTCTAGGGTTGGAAGGGACCTGAGCAGATCATCTAGTCTGACCCCCTGCCATGGCAGGAAAGAATACTGGGGTCAAATGACCCCAGCAAGATGCTCATCTGACCTCCTCTTAAAC